>NC_133936.1:4117428-4473678 GCF_031877795.1 Strix aluco | reverse complement strand
GAGGAGGCCTGTCATGTTGGCCAGTTCCCCAACTTCCATAGCAGTCACTCCGGCAGTTTCAGGGGTCCACAGCTGATCTGATGCCTGGCTTGAAACAAAGTGCTCAGAGGGCTGCTAGAGGGTGTTTCATACCCGGTGGGCCAGGTCCTGCACCTCCCAGGACAGGCAAGGTTCAAAAGCAGATGAAGAGGATGCCAGCCCTGCCAAGATATTGTGGTGGACAATGTGAAATCTTGGTGGGGGTGAAGAGAGTGGAGAAAGTGAGAGTGAACATATCTTCCAAATGGTCATGTCCTGTCCACTGCTGTTGATAAGACAATGAAGTGCGAAAAGAGTAAAAGAGAAGAAAGGGAATGAAATTACTGATTTGAAAGGAGGAATGGACAAAGAGAAGAGGTTGAAAGCAATTATTAAAGCATTCTGCAGTGCCCTGTGCTAAATAAAAAATGCTCCATGGTGATAGAACACCAATATTTAGAGCTGAACAGCTTTGGATCCAGTGGCTGTAGAAGTTAGTAGAATAAACTTCAGCGTGTTGTGTGGGGTCAGGCAATAGAAGGAGGAAAATTCAAGAATCCAAAATAACCAGGTGTGACCCAGGACTTCACTTGGGTAAAAGGAGGTGGCTCAAATTCTGTGGCCCACACTGCTCAGGAGACATCAGGTCAGGGTTTCTGCAGGACAAAAAAGCAATGAGTCTGTGACTAAGCCTGGTTAAGCATGCAGACATTTAGGGGTTTAACTGACGTGGATCTGTAATCTTTTGGTATTTTATATACAGTAAGTTACAGGAAACTGTAAATTAGAGTTTATAATATCCTATCCATTCTGCTGCTGACAAAGTATCTAAGGTAATCTGACTTGCTTCACAGACCATGAGAAAAATCCTCATGTAACGTGAAAAAGATGAATTACAGCATTTTACAGAGGGGTAGGGGAATTTTTCTCAACTCAGATCTTGGGTTAATTCCCATGACAGGTGAAAGAATGTTGCACCAGGCTTTACTCAAATAAAGTTGGGGAGGTTTAATAGATGCAGCCCTACAGGCCAAGGGATAAACTCTGCTCCCTTTAATGCATTGGAGCCAGTGCCCATGCCATCAACAACATGGGTAGTAATCAAAGTGAAGGAAATAAGGGAAATCTCTGAGGGAAGACAAACAGCAAGGACACAATACTGTAAAATGTCTGAAGTGTGGGGACAAGGTGGTGGGGTTTTTTTCCAAGATTATTAGGAAGAGGAATATATTCTGGTACTCTGAGTCTCTGCAATAAGGAAAGCATTTTCTTTTCACTGGGAGTTATTGTTCTTCCCTGCCATAAGAAGAAAATAGAAATCCCACAATTATATCATGCTGGATAGGGGGAAAAAATGAAAAAGTATGATGTGGCATTTCGTGGAGATGCTGTTGCTTGGTCTCCTGAGGGGTTATCTGTCCTGGTGCAGATGATGGAAACTCACAGTTCCCACTGAGCAGCTGGAATAAAGACATCACAATTCCTTCCTGATTTCTTCCCACTAGTTCATAACCCATAACAGCACTGAAGGCTTCCTTCAGGTTGGTGGAAGAATTTCCTACAGATCTACAGCTCTCCCTTTTTTGTTGTTTGTTTTCTTGTTTCCCTTTCCCAGTAATAGCTCTTTCATAAAATTCCTTGTCTGATTGTTTTAAATTTACGTTAGGGGTTACTTTCTGTTTTCTACTTTAAGTCCAGGACATGACTCTCCCAGAGATGCATCCTTCTCTTAGCTCTCCAGAGCCTTCTCAGGAGCAGTGAGAGAAGGTGCCAGTAGCTCCTCTACCACTTTTCTATTTCCATTCCCTTTCTAGGTACCGAGATGACACGCTGCTTCTTGCAGGTGAAGCCTGCAAGTGGAAAGCATGCACCTCAGTCATGTTATGTTGGGTATTGATCTGCGGGCCAGGTCAGGTGCCTTCAGACAGGAAAGAAGGTTTGGATTTCTACCTCCATTTCTTTGTGTTGCACCTTTACTGCATGGTGTCAGAAGGAAATAAGAGTTTTCTAGAAAAATAACCCTAAGAAAATCCTCAGAGTTTCTCAGTTGCAAGCATACCTGTGTGATGCAGGGCTTTTAGGAAGTTTCCAGATGAGGTAGCAGAAGGATGAATGTGGAGCTTTTCGATACCTGTGTTGCATAGGAAAATATTTAGTTTTTGAAACCTTTCAAAGGACTCAGATGGAAGTTGTTCCATAAATTGAAAGTATGTATTTACCTTCTTTTATATATACCTCCTGTGATTTATTAGGTAACTGTTTCCCGTCATCCTTATTCTCTAACTTATTTTTCTTTGGTTTCCTTTCAAGAATTAACCAGGATCTGATGAGCTTACAGGACATTTTCCATTGATGACTGGGAGAGGTAATTCCCTGATATCTCTGTTGCTACAGCGGAGGGGACATAACAAGGCACTTTCTTGAGGTACCAGTAGTCCTGTTTCCTAAGCCAGTAGTGCACTACTCCTTATTTGCACTTATAATCGTGTTGAAACTGTCAAGTGTTGTTTCCACCTCTTTAATTTTGTTCTCGAACAAAATCCTTCGCTTCTTTGCATGCAGAGGCTGCTGTGGCCTGGATCTCATCTTGTCTTCTAGTAACATCTTCCAGATTTGTTTTAAACTGATTAGACACTGCTGAAGAATCAGCTTCTCTCCCCCGGACAGTACAAAGCCAAGTGTTGACAGAGCTGGCTCCTGGCCATCAGCTACGTGATGACGCAGCATCGCATCTTTTGACAGCCCCAATTTCGTTTGGGGCACTCTGAAACATTCACACACCCTGACGAATTCAAATAGAGTAAGTTGCAGGGTGACAGGAGGCTGCAATTAAAAAAGAAATGTCAGCTTGACCAGAGAGTTGCTTTAATTAAAGGACTTATTCTATACACTGGAGCAAAAACTCTGAAAGTTATTTCTGCCCTTCTAATGTGGCTGTATTTTCTCTCTGAATTTTGATTTTGAAAACCAGAAAATTATCCATTTTATTGGGCTACTGAGAGAAATTATGGGGAATGAGCTGAGTGAATTTAAAATTCTCCCAGTAGGAGTAGGAAAGGAGGGAAATACTTGTCCTTCCATTACTAAATAGCTTCCAGTGCAGTTTGGACACAGGGACGGTAGTTTCTGGTATCCACCTGAGCACGGGGGTGCATTTAAGTCACAGGGATTGCATGTATTTCCACCACCTAGATTCTTTGCCGGATGGACATCATCCTCTCTTTAAGCATGAGGAAATACAGAAAGTCACAGTACCAAATACTATTTATGAGGTTCATTTTTCCCTAAAGGTTAATAAAACTAATCAAAAAATACATTGAAATGAAGCAAAGTTAGCGCTAGCATTTGAGTCTTCCCATCACAGTGTCTTAAGAGATGTCCTGTGGTTTGACACATAATTAATCCGTTTATTTATTTTAGCTTGCCTTTTTTTTTAACGCCCATCTCCATAATAGCCAAATATAAACATTTCATCCTGTTTTGTAAAGAGCCTATGGTCCATTTTATTGCAACACTGTTACTTTCCCAGCTCCCACCAGTGACATGGAGTAGATGCCTGGAAAAAAAGACAAATCTCCAAAATAATCTCACCACTTGCTTGAAGCTGTACTATGTTTACAAACTTGTGGAAAATGTGCCTCTTTTGCCTCCTTCAAGTGTCATGGGAACGCAAACTTGAGGTCTGATCCGGTAGCACTGCTCGGTGCTGCCTGGTGCTTCTCGGGGGTCCCATAATCCACCCACAAGGTTGTTTCAGTGAGTGGCGTAAAGTTACACACTGTTTGCCAGCATCCAAGATCCCAAACATGTGGACAATCAGGCTGGCTCAAGTATTAAATGCTGACAATTTTTCAGACAAACATAAGTAATGTTTTTGTTATTTATTCATGTTAAAGCATTAAAATGTCCTCATTACTCTAAATTACATAATTTTTAACTTATGGGATGCTCAAGGAACATTTGTAAGAATTATTTGCTTTATCTTATGTTGTATGTAACTCACTTTTTATAGACTTGACTGGTCAGGTAATTTCCACAGTATTGTTTTTGGCTCCTTAACTGGATCCCATCCAAGTTTACAAAGTGCTTTTACAGAGATAATGGAGCACATTTCAGCATCCTGTGAAATGTCAGCTATATATCCAGTGTTAGATGTGTAGTGATAACCTGGGTAGAGCTGCCAGATGCTGTAATTTCTTGCTTGGGAGTACCAAACACCCTGAAGATACCAAGACAATTCTGCCAAGAGAGGGAAAGAAAAAGGAAAAACGGAAGAAGAGTGAGCTAGAGAAAGTGTCCAAGCACTCCAGTCTGTTGCTCCTGACTGTGATGCTGACAATGCAGTCTTTACCTTTATTTCCTTAAAATAAAATTAAACACTATTAATTTACACCAAAGAATGATAAATTAGTTGATGTCAGTAACAAACTTTCATTGTAAAAAGTACATTTTTTTTTTTGAGGAAATATATAAATACAGTATTAAAAAAAAAAAAAAAGTAATACAAATGTAACTTTTATCTGAGTCCAATCAACTGAGAAAAGGACAATGATAAAATAAGATTTAGCAGAACCATATATTGAAAATGGCAAGTAATACCTTTTTGAAAGGGGCCTACAGAAATAACTAGGTCTCAAAGGTATTAGATTTGGCATATGTAATCTTTTCCTTTGAGGATATTTGTAAAAGTTACTCCTGAATGTTCAGAGGTTTTTCTGCTTTTCATTATCTTTTTTTTTTTAACAAGGGCCAGAACTGTATGCATGATTTTCTGTGATATTTTCACATGGGAGGTATTCTTGAACTGGCCAAGGACACATCGTTTACAAGAAGGTCCTGTCAAGCATCCAAATGTCTTTGCTGAAGCTTCCATTTCAGATGACCCCACAGAATGTGAGAAAGCTTTCTTTTAGGGGAATGGCATCTTCCGGACAGAGTTATGTCCAGAAAGTCTGCTGTGCTTAACCCGTCACTGAAATGCCCAGTGCAAATGAATTTAAGGGTGGAGGTAGGAATGATGTATTCATGTTTTCTCAAGAAAGATGCCAGCAGAGGATTCAAGCCCTTGCTCTGACTTTTTCCTACACGCAGAACTACCTCTCTGGTAAATAAGATTCCTGAGAAGGTCGGTTGGATATTTGGGTCCAGCATCCTGGAGAAATCAGAAGAGTTTGGGTCATCTTCCTCTCTTGACTTAAAAATAACTCTAGTTAATGGCATTTGGAAAGCTTATCTCTTTGAATACAGTCTTCCACTTGTGAAGGGGACAAAGTTTATAATTTTGGGTGGAAACCATGTGAAAGTTAGCTGGTTCATTGGGGTTTTGTTTTGACTTTTTTGGACTTGTTCAAACTCAAAGTCATAGTGAAACTCGGGGGATGTGAACCCGCTTGAATCAAAAACAAAAACGCGATGTGCCAAATCTCCCACGAACCAAAAACCGCTGGGTTCTCACAGTTCTCATCCAAACAAAAATGCACAAATATAAATCAAATACTGAACCAAATATCCTCCTTTGCTCCTTGTAGCTTTCATGGAAATAACACAGAATATTAAAAAGATCTGCTCAGTTTTGCAGCAGCAACTACCAAAATATCCTGTGATCATTTGATAGCTGGCAGTTAATATCCTGATCTATTCTCTTTAGTCAGTAATCCAATCCTTTCCAACTAACACTCTACGTTGGCATTCACAGCATAACCCCTTAACATCTTCCTCGGTTGTACAATTTCACAGGGAAGACTCTGCGTACAATTCACAGTCCTTTACATTCTTTTTCGAAGAGGCAAGGAGGGAGATGGAGTTGCAATGATATGAAAACTGCAAGCAGTGTGATCAGTACAAAGACAGGACACTGAGCCAGTTTATGACAAGCTGGAGTACTGAGAAAATATTTAATGATATTTTTCCCTGTGGTTTACCTTGTTTGAGAACATACCATGGCTCAGAAATGAGAGAAGAAAAAAAATAAAATCAATGTTTTGCAGTACCATCACTCATCATGTACCAAACAGTTTCTAAAGCCATAAAAAAGTGCTAGTCATGGAGGAACAGCAAAGGTTTCATTTGTAACTAAGACACACTTGTTTGTAATAACATGGGTGCTTTTAAATGTTGCCAAGTCGCTGAGGCTATCTCTGTTATATACAATCTTTAAATATGTAAGTGTTAAAAAAAACAAGGTAATGTTAAAGAAATGTTAAAAAGAAGTTTGATCAGATGGTTAAAATCCACTCAAACCAAAGACAACCTGTTTATGACCTTTCTATGCTAAAAGCTAAAAATGTCATTTTTTTTCCACAAGATTAATTACCATCACTTTGGGAGTAGTGAGCTGGACATTATTATATGATGTCAATTAATGATTAAAAAAAAGGTGGTTTGCAAATGTAGCACCATAGTCCCTGGTGCATTACATCATTTCTGAAAGATCTTAACACGTGATAAGCAAAGAACATTTTAACCTAAAAGTCTGAGTGTTACAACCTCCTTTTTGTTGTAACACCCTATGCACAACCTTTTGGCCTTGAAGTCACTTGCAATAAAATTAAGAGGTCAAAAAGAAAAGGAAAAATAACCTCTTAGAATGAGAAGACACCCTCCTGTTCTGCTGCCTAACTGTTAATGTAACGAAATGAGTCACTATATACGTTGGAAAACTTGGTGTTGATCTTAGTGTGTGCGCTGTTCTCAGCGAGATCCATCATAAAAATCTCCTGCTTGGAGTTGTAAGGTTGCTGGGATTCAGGTATTATAACCTGTATAATGCAGTTTTCTCTGTGAGAGTGCCCTGAAAATTTCATATGCTGAACAAAATTGCTACTGCCCTTGCCCAGGCTCTGCTTTCCCAGATGGGGTGACAATGATCATTTATGTGCCTTATTGAATTCTCTGAAATATTTAGAAGGGGTTTTACCTATATTTTACATCTCCTTCTGCTATAACCTTTTTTTGCAGCAAGTTTGATTTCTTTGTCAATAACATACATAACTGGATCCATTTTCCTAGGAGCTCTTCTCCACTTTTAGATTCAAAACACTGTAGAGTTTCCTTTGTAAATGAACGATATGCATTTAAAATACCTTTGTAATAATAAATACCACATGAACATATGTATCAAGCAAAGGATTTCAATTTTGATGACACTTGCTTCTCAAGAACAGACATTCTGGAAGAAAAAAACGTTGCCAGCCCCAAATTGATTGACATTTGTTTACTTAACTCTCTCTTCTTGAAAGTCTGCACACCTATTTCAACCTTGAACAGTTTCCAACTGTGGTATACTGGAACATTTTTTCATTTATTAAGTTCAGTGTTGCCAACCCAAACAAAGAGTAATCAGTGATGATCCAAGCAGACCAAGCTGTCTAGCACCATACAATGTATCTGCATGCTAATTTTCAAATTCCCTCACATTTCCAGAGAACTAATGGGATCATTTTCATTCTGTTACAGCAACTCAACAGTTACTGAATCACCATCTGTGTTTTCGTTAACCTGAATCAGATATGAATTCTGTTATTGCAAGGTAGAGCAGCTTGTTTAATGATTCTTAATCTTTTCTTTAATTAAATCATGCAGCCAACCTGAAAAATCTATCTTAATGCAAATTAGGAGCTTTTTTGGCATTCGCTTACAGTAATGCACTAATAAGGTTAATTTATGAAGGTTCTCTTCCAGTCTGTACAGATGATATTTGTTCGCTGCATATTTTTAGCATATTGTCCCTTTTTGTAATATTTAAAAAAATAATAATAAAAAAATGGTTATTTTCACTCACACAATAGAGGGAGGCTGCGATCTGCTTATTGTTTATTAGAAGTTAGAGCACAGAAAATGAAAATCAGTCTCTCTCTTCTGCAAGTATAAGGCTATGCGGATGCAAAGGCACAATTTGAGGGCCTGTTGAATTAAAGGGCCTCAGACGAGCACCCTCCTGCCTTTGGCTGCTGGAGAAAATCAGACCTCTGTTCAGATAATCATCGTGAAGATATCAGGGGAGATAGAGAGTTTCTCTGAACCCTGGTTGTTTTTTTTTTTTTTTTTTCCTCATAGGTGTGAATTAATAGTTTAAAGAGAAAATAATTCTTGTGAAATAAGGCTGAATACATTTCTCAGTTGCACAATTGCTTCAGCTCTGGGCTCTGATGATCTCAGTCAAGAAAATCTCTGTCTTTGTGAGCATTCCTCCCAACTACAAAATGAGTTGAAATCTGTTCAAGTTGCTGAGTAAAGAGTAAACTTTTTTTTTTAGGTTATTTTTCAACATCCGCAAGTAAATGGGGATGGAGACCGTGAATTTCAACGCACGGTTTTTGCTATTTAATTAAAATCACAGAGGCTGGCTGGAAAGTTTTCAGCAAAGCAGTTTTTGCATCGGGAGGCTACAGATTCCTGAAATCAGGAGTTCTTTTCATAGAAATTTGCCTGTTTGGACCAGGAATGATTTTTTTTTTTTTTTTTTTCCAGTTCTAGGAAAGGAGTCCTCATCTTAGCTAGAAACTGCAAAAGATCATTCCTCTTTTGCAAGAGGATTGCCCAACCACAGCAGCAATTAGGGCAGGGAAGGAGGAGACCTAGCTCAGCCCCTTCCTTACCCCGCTCTCGGCCGTGGCTGTGCCTTGCCCTACCTCTTTCTTTTCCCTTTCTGTCTTCCCAGTTTGACTCACTCCATGGCTGACTCTATTTGCACAGCCCAAGACCGAAGATTTTGCCCAAGGATGCGGGAACTTACCGGAGCTGTGAATCTCTGTGTTTAATTAAAGCAAATAGCAGGATGGAACGGCTTCGGGATGGATGATCGAGAGAAATCTTCATTCGAGTACCCTGTAGCCGGGGACTGGAAACAATATCTCAAGCTATTCGTGCAATGATTCCTGGCTTGTTAAGTATTCTGGAGTGGCTGGTTTTCTCTGGATTTAGGAATTTTACTTTGCCCACTTTCACATTGGTTTTTGCATCCATGGAAATGGGAATGTGGCAGTTTTTCATCTTCCTTTTTCCCCCTTCAGTTTGGAAAAGTATTTTCCAGCCATTGGTAATCCTTCCTAAGTAATATTAACACAGCAAGAATGAAAAATAATTGTTTTCCTTCCCATTTAATTGTACCTATGTGTTCTTAAGTATATTACATGCTTTGCTTCATGCTTCACCCACTTTTAAAATGTGCAGATAAATGAGTATCAGCGTAAGACTATTTTAATACAAACCTATGGTCTTGTACACTATCTTCTCTAAAAGCCACCTATGTCAAAAAGTAATAAAAAACCAAACCCAAGCCAAAACACAAAAAGCCTAAAAACAACAAAAAGCTAAAAGAAAATTACTGATACCAAATTTTGGACTCTCTCCTGGGAAAAAATATAGGCAGATCACTTTTTCTCCCCCCTTCAACAACACTTAAAAATCCCTGACACACCCAATGGTTCCTTTTAGCAGTAAGAGAAAATGAATATTTGACAGTTTCACCCTAAAAAGCAATATTAGGACAATCTTCAGCGTCTTTTTCTTATCTATTCTGTTTATTTTCATTTTTTTGCCTGTATTTCATAGAAGGGTGACCTGTCTCCAGGGGACAGGGCAATATTTGACAGTGACTCTATTTTCCTTACATCACATTACAGCATTTTCTCAGGTATTAGAGCAGCACCATGCTCAAGTAACAGGAGTTATCAAACTACCTCCTAATGAAGGTACTCCATAAGGAACCCCAAGAATCAGAAACTGAGCTTCTGAATCATGAAGACTTTTGCTGTAAGGCCACCATGAGAAAAATAAGGGTGATGACTGTACTATCCAATGGTGACTTGTCCACCACACAGGAGGAAGGGGAAAGAACATGATCACATCTGACACTAAAAATCTTGCTTGGTTAATTACCACCTCACAAAGCAGAGAAATTAAGGCAGGGAGGTCATTCTCATGATGACAACCTTTACCCAGTAGCAAGTTTGCATTTTCCCAAGGCTGAAGACAATTTAGTCCTGACAAATCCAATCAGTGATACGCAGGCATAACCTCCGGAGATAAGCTCACATGTTCTAGGATACACAGGGCAAAAGTTAGACTGCAGTATGTCACTATTAAAATATTTACAATATAGTTTGGCCAGTGCTGAAATGGCACAGTTGGCCTAAAGTCGCATCAAGGTCTCCCGGCATTTGCGTGTTTCCCCAATGGCTTTGTGCAATAAAGTGTTAAGTTCTCCTGAGCATTTTTTGTATTTAAGGCAGTAACTTTAAAATAAAGAATTGCAACCTTAGAGCAAAGCTTCTATTTTGAGAATTTTAAACCATTATTGACTCCTGTCAGATCAGTTTCTAGACTTATTGACTCAAGAAGTAAATATAGACTGAGAGAAAGCGAGGTCAAGTCAATATTTATCTTGCAGATCAATACATTTTGATACTAACCAAAAATTAAGCTCAATAAATGCATATATTATATGCAGCAAGGTTAGGAGAGATCCATTCAGAAAATTTGTCAATTTGAAATTTCCCCACGGAATCCAACCTTTCAGATTCAATTTCCATTAGAAAGTCTGTCCCTTTAAGGATACTTAAGTGACAACAGTCACAATCCCCTGTCACCCAATTGGGTTTTAATATGGTAGCTGAGTAGCAGCAAAAGAAAAAGGGACAAAAAATGAGGTAAGAAGAAGGTGGTCATGGGAGTTTGGTTATGGTATTGGGAGGAGGCAGGTGTGTTATGGAGGTCATGTGGGGACTAAAGCAAGTATGTAATGTGATGTATGTAATATTGTAATGCAAATATGAAGAAAAGGTGGAAGAATATGGAGGTGAACTCACAGGAAGATATGGTACCAGCTTCTGAAAAGAGGGCTCAGGATTTTTTGAACTGCAGCGGGTGGGATGCAGCAGTGGTGCACTTCATCTCTCCCTGGTTATCAAATGCTGTAGCAGGTTTGCGGTTTTTCTGATGCATCCAGGCAGCATGTGGCATCGGCATTCCTGTAGCTGGAAAACATTGCAGCTTCCATGTGTCACCATCCCGCTTGTTTGGATGTATGCCTCTCCTGTCAATACTGCCCTTCTGCCCATGGCCTGGCTACCAAGAGCTGCTGGACGGTCTTCTGGTGCTTGGTGGCCTCATGGCTGGGCTGGCCGGTGCTGAGTACATCATCTGGCCCTGTTGGGACGTTACAGCTCAGCTTCGCAGGCTGACGACAGTTTTGAAGGTATCAGGGCAGGGCACAAATGAGGACAGAGAAAGGGATGATCACTGTAAGAGACCCAGGGAGCTGGACACATCCAGTGCTGCATGTTGGAGGGTGGTGGTATGAGCACTTGTTTCACCTTTGTCCCCTGTGTCTCCATACCCACAGGGCCACGGCTGCCCCACGCTGGGGGGGCATGGCAGAGGAGTGGGCTCTGTGCTACACGTTGATCTACGCACCTGCCTGGGGCCAGCCACAATCTGTCCCCACTCCATCCTTCCGACGCGCTTCCTCTTTGGAGGACATTTTCCTGAGCATCTTTTAAGCGATGAATCTACCCTTTGGGGAAGACACATGCTCTAGTGAAATGATTTTCAAACACGTGTCAGGATATATGTGAAACATTTTCAAGAGACCTTTCTCTTTTTCTTTTTTCTTTTTCTTTTTGTTCTTTTTTCCCCTTTTTCTTCTTTCTTCCCACCCCCCCCCCCCCACCCCCCCCCCCCCACCCCGCCCCAGCTTCTGAGCGTAGCACTGGATGCATTTGCACCCCAGATAACAGTGATGACCTTACATTTACATAGCACCTCTCACCCCAAAGGATCTCCAAAAGCTTTGCAAATTTAGCACAAGCTGCTCTCCACGCTTGGAAATCGCTTCACCTACCGCTGGAGCCCAGCCAGGTCCTGCCGAGAGGAGCACAGCACCTGATTAACAGCGCTCACAACACTCTGCAACGACTCAGGGCACGGAGCGGAGAATGCCTTCTCCAAATGGAACTCCAGGAAGAGTTTAGGCAGACTGAATGTAATTACCCGAACTGGAATTTGGCCAGAGCACTGCAGGTATGGTGGATACTTTCCCTGGAAAAGCTGGGAGTGCACAATCAGAAGGAAAGGGCATAAAAATGATTGAACATTTCTTGCCTTTTCAGAAAACACTGTTCTTGTCTTGTAGCTCATCTGGAAAAAATACACTGGTAAAAATAAAGCCTATGTAGCTATGCAAAAGCCTTCCTTACAGATAATTTTAAAGTGAATGAAGATGATAAAATGATATACTAATTGGTAAAATATGATTTCATTTGAAATAAAGTGGAGAATCTCACCAAATTTAGCTCCGCAAATGTAGCAAAGTATATTTCTCATCCAGCATAAAAAGGTGCCATTTGTTTGATATCAGTTTGATGAATTATTAATTTTATCACAGCTAAGATGACAGCTAATATTAGAACAGTGAATTATTAATTTTCAAATGTGGCAATAAAAAAGCAGAACAAACACAAATTGAGACACATTTTAGGTGTGAGTTGACTTGCTTACATAACCTGTTTGAGAAAATAAAACAGCAGAGACAGAGGTTTAAATCTTGCCAAGCAACTGCTTTTACCTTCAAACCTCAGGTATGATTAGAAATAGCCTTTAGAAATAGTATTCCCTGACTACTCTGCCGAGCTATGCTTATTGGATATCATACACCTCCTGTGTCTGTCAGCCAAAACAGGGTCTCTGTGTAATTGTCTTGGCCGTAGATATAGTTTTTGGGGTACTCAGGCCAAGGAATAATAAGGAAGCATGTGTAACCTAGGTAGAGCAGTCATCTTTTTTAGGATGAGCAGGTTGAAAAATACAAGTTATTTGTGGGGAATAGTATTTGGTTTAGTCTTTCACTCCTCTTCTTTCCTGCTATTTTTTTCACCACTGCTTGTCATGTGGCACAGGGTAAATAAGCACTTCAGGGCTTGTTTCCTTAAAACTGTTTCTGTGAGGTTTCAGCCTTAAGAACCAGCACAGGATTTATCTGGCTCCGCTACTGCCCTATAGGCTAATACTGATTTTCCCGTCAAATGTCTCCTTTGCAAATATTCTTCCTTCCCAACTCTCCAAATGAAGATTGGAGCTTCGAAGTCTTTCTTATTCCATGGCAAAATAGTCAACAAAACATTTCCAAATGTCATACCATTTTTTTTTTTTTTTTGAGAAGCAGACACTAGTGCAATGCTGCTCCTGAATGTGAACAAGGGTCTGAAAATGAGCACAACTCGCGTATGTCAGGGATGCTGACCGGTATAGCTGGATTTTTGAGGGCAATATTCCCAGGCAAAAGAAGAGAAACAGCTGTCTGTCCCCAAGCCTCATTGGGAATTAATCCAACTCAAATCTGGATTAACTTCTATTTAAAAAAAAAAAAAAAAAAAAAAAAAAAAGGCCACAAACTTGTATTCCACTGCCACATATGGCGATTATTTAGACTACAAATATTAGGCAGGGCTAGCTGGTTGGGTACTAAAGAGAGACTCATTTAAATCACTTATTTTTATCCTGCTGACAAAATGGTGTGGGGGAGAAAAAGCATCTGTCACCCATCTGAGTTCAGAGAGAGCCCGTGTTACACTGAGAAGTGCAGGAGGGTGCAAGAACGTCGCTAATGAGTTATGCTGACGAAGCACGGTGGGAGAATCGCTGCACGGCAGTAGGGTAGCATCTGGGGCACAGCAGCCTGGCAGCAGGCAAGAGCCTATGGTGAGGTACGGGCACACCTGGCTGCCTGGAAAAGGGATGAAAGATGAGCCGAGATGGGAAAGGAAGGGATGCTGCACACTGAAGAAAACTTATTTGTCCTCTGATCTGTTTGCTGATGTCAGTTTGATTATTGTTGTGCTTGAAGTTAAGCAACCGGTTAAGAGTGGGAGGTGAGGATTCAGAGGTAGAATACAGGTAGCCTTTAAAATACAGCTTGCATGGGAGGACCAAAATGAATAAAATAAAACTCACTCCAACTGAGTCAGCCTGCTTTGTGCTTGGATGAATGTTGACTTCCCGTGAGTTCATCTGAGAACTACTGCAGGGACAAGTACATTGTAATACTCAGACGCTTTGCAGGTACAGTTATTGCCTACAGTATGAGTGTGATGTGAGTTAGTGTCTGCTGCAGATGTGTGAATACTCAAGGCAAAATCCAAAACACTGGCTGAAGCTTTTGCTTGTAAATACAGACTCAGATCAAGAGAATGAAGTTCTTATCGATGCTCTCCCAAGGAATGGGGTGTATTCACCAGTGTCCCTGCTGCAGGGAGGTGGTAGAGATGCAGCTCTTTTCTGAGGTTCACTTTGCCATCCACCTCTGCTTCATTCTGTCAGCTGTGAAAAAAATCCCATATTTGCTTTTACTTTTTTTTTTTTTTTTTTTTTTTTCCATTTTAGTGGGGTATTCAGTGATCATGTATCTGCCATGGGAAGAGAAGTGAGCCATGGCTGTGTTTCTTTCATTCTTGGTTTATGTTTATACACAAGAAACCCTTTTTTTTTTTTTTTTTTCCATGCAAAATTAGTAGAGTTTGTAATAAGTAAAAAAACCCCAAAATGCAGTTGGTTAAATCAGGCTGAATTTCAAGATCTGAGCCTGTGCTCAGGGCTTGTACAGTCTGGTGGGCATTACATTACCCAAAACACAGGTATCTGCCATAGAGCAACAGTTTCCCTAATGGACCCCAAAATCTTTTTGAGGGTTCTCCTCTCCCTGACCTGACCTAATAGGAAGAGATGGAAAGAATTATGATAACCCACTCTTGCCACCTTTTAAAGGTGATTCTTAGTATGCGGTTTTGAATTTCTCTGGTTTCACACATTGCTGGTTATGTTGCCTATTATAAAGGATTCAGTAAGACACACTTTCTCCCAGTGGTATTTTATTTTGACACATCTCAAATGAAAATACAGCTCATTATTTTATACAGAATTCAAATATGTTGTCACCTGGTTTTCATGCATTAAAATGTAATTCATTTTTGCTGTAGTTATATGAAAGAGCAGAATGAGTCCGTAATAAGCCTATTTAGTAATTAATTTATGTGTTTTTGGTCATTCAAATACAGGGCAAAAGTCAGGTTTTCTCTTCTTTTAAAATGTCTTTGTGTTCAGAATGCAAGTGTTCTCTGGACCTGTTGTGTTCTTTATCTTCATGGCTTGGCTCTCAAGAGGCATATTTAAATTGTCATAAATGTAGTAAAACTTTTCAGGAAAAAACACTCGGAGTCCTTGTTTATTTGAGTTTTAAAATATTATTTATCATACCCTGTAAAATATCATGTATCAAGCCTCTAGGGATAGGGTAGCCTTTTCAAATCAGTCATAAGCTGAAAACTTGTACAGGATGCAAATTAGGAGCTTGATTAAAATAAAACTAGTGTTAAGACTGTTTCTGGTGAAGTTTCTGTGGGCACAGCAGCAATTAATCTGGGGCCAGCTAAGCAAATCTGTTGTGAACATTTTCGCTGTTTCACTTTATGTAATATATATATATAGCATGAAATTTTGGCCCAGGTGGGTGTGCCAGTCTGTTGAGATCACCTGATCCAGAAGGTGTTTTAAATTATGGAAACCACAAGAGATCAATACTTCTCAAAACATCTCTGGCACATTGAAAAGATTTTTTCAAAAGAATATATTTTTTACAAGGTTTCAACAGTATCCAATCCACATCTGAAAAAGGAGTCCATTTAAGCTTTTGATTAACCAGAACCAACATTGGAGAGGTGGCCTCTGATCTGCATGCTTAAATTTCAGTCTTGGAACAGGCTGCAGAGGCTGGATTTAAAGTTTGAATTTTGTTTCATTGCAGTAGAACGGAAGAGCTGGCAAGCTTAGACACTACCAGTGCTTTGTGGAAGCCGACATATGAATTTGTTCTACAAATGTGCCAGGGACACACTGATCCAACAGTTAGATCACTTCCAGAAGACACAGAGTTACATCTCGGAGCTTACTTCCAATTTTTTCTTATTACTACCCATTAAAAGAAAAATTCTGCATTATGCAAACCAGGTAATTAATTACAATACTGAGTGATATCCCAAGAAGAGCTCTCATCTTCAAATCTATAAAAATAAATAGACAAATAAACTAAAATATCCCAATCCTTCAAAGTCACACTCTTCTCTTTGGCTCTGGGGCCTTGAGTTGCAGATGGGTTTTGGGTTTGTGCTTGACTAAGGTGGGACAGAAGTAAAAACTGAGATGAGCTTTACTTTCAGGAAAACAGGGGAGTGTCTGTGGGAAGGGTGGAAGGGACAACAGGAGGAAAGAGCTAAGTGAGTACATTAACCTCATCTGAGAATAGGTAAGGCAGAAAATCTATTGAGCGTTGTGGTGGGTAACCCATGCATATTTATTGCATGCCAGAACCTTTTTAGTCCTTTTTGTCTTTTTTGTATTTTTAGAAGAAATTAATCCTCATGTATCATGACACACAGTTCCTTTTCCGCACTTCTATTAAGGACAGCTAACTTTAAGGTCTGGTGTCTTAACTATGTTTCTATTCCTAACTCTCACCTGTTGATAGCAGAATATGTTGGAAAAAGAGGTCCCAAGGAAAAACACTGTAATAAAGGAAATACATCAATAATAAGGAAATATACCAATAACAGTGATGTGATATAATTTATTCTTTATTTCTGAATGGATCAGAGGAAGCCTGCCTGTCACTGCAAAAGGAAAATGGTATGAGAATGAACACTGCCAGAAAAAATTACATTAAAAAATTTCTCCATCTCTGGGATGAATACAGCTGAGTACATATAGGGATGAATGCAGCAAAGTAAAAGTGCTCCTACAAAAAAATGAATTATGTGGTGATTTTAAATATGGTGTGAGAATGAAGGAAATACGAGCTGCAGAGACAAAGAGGAATGGCATGATGTGTTCAGGCTGGGATGGTGCTTCACATGGCAATGGTTAGAGAGGAGAGGTGGAGGAAAAAAATTAGGCAGCTGTTGTATTCTGTCATTAACATCAGCCATGTAGTAAGTTTTCCTACAGTGCCATTCATTTAATGTCCTATGAGGAACTGAATGAAAAGTATCCTCTAGACATGAAGGCATAACACTCTTGTCCTCATACTTGTTTTGCTTACAATCCCTTTTTACTTATACCATGGCAGGTCCAGTTTGCACATCATACAGCTAAACGGTGCTGTCCTTGCTGCTGGAGAAAAGCTTTGAGTTTATTGGCTTATAGTTCCTTGCTGTTTTGTAGCTGATTGTATTTTCTTCTGGTTCCTGGTTACTCATGACGCTGTGGACATTCTACTTTGCATTGTCCCCCACAAATTGGAAAACCATCTCTTCATGAATGACCTGTAATTTTAATATCACCATAACTAAAGAACAAATCTCCTTTTCCTTAAGTGCTGGCACTTGTGGAGCAGGATGCTCTCAGCTTTCAATTTCACTGTGAGGACAAATCCATGATAGGTTGAAAAATGCCATTACCTACTGTTAGGCATTATCTTGCACTATATGTATGGTTTGGATGAATAAGCAACATCTGGACTTATATGTGGGTTTACTTCATCGCTGTAAAATGGATCTAAGAGTTCTTGGGCTGCTGAAGGCAGCAGGGCTCAGCAGGCCAATGGGGGCTGATGCCATCATAACACCTATTGTATCCTTAAACCTCCTGTGACCCTGGGCCACTGTAACACCAGGATTCTATAGGGTCTTTCTTGGCCACCCCTGCATAAGATTTTTGGGGTCATGTCTGCAGGATGTGCTGCTGGTCTTGTGTGGAAATTGTTAAGTAAAAGAGCTAGGCTCTGCTGAGTGTCAACTGAGTGGATTTTCTCCAGTGTCTTCTTTTTTCCATTACCTTCAGGTAGGCATGGACAAGGAATGACTGGAAGCTGGCCTGCTGTTGGAAGCTGTAGGAGCTCAGGGGACAAGATGACTGTCTCCTTACCATCTCCTTACCAGACTGTGTCTCCAAGGACCACAAAAAACCACAGAAGCATCAGAGAAGATGAACGAAGTTTCCTTTACTTCATATAAATTTGTTCTCCCTTTTTTTTTTTTTTTCTTCTTTTTTTCCTTTTTTTTGCAGTTGAAAATGTTTTGAGAATTCATCATCTTCCCAGGTTGATGGCAAGACCCTCGTGACCCAAGTGTGAGTCACGGTTCCCAGCTGGTTGCCTCTGAAGAGAGACAAGAAGCTCGGATGTGCCCCTGATCTCCTACCAGCACAGGCCAGGAACATCTGTCTGCTCCTTCCCTTTTTTCAGACTGTCCCGAGGAGGCGGGAGGCAGGCAAGTAGGAATATGAAAGGCAAAGGATCAACTGGCCGTGTTATATTAGCCAACTTAAATAATTCTTCTTGGCTGTGGAAACAGTCTTCCCATCCAAAGCTACAATTTTTTTTCCTTTCCTTTTTTTTTTTTTTTTTTCCCCAAACAGGAACAGTTTATTTCCACTTTTGTGCAGGTTTCTTGGCCAAGGGCCAGCTCTCCCCATTGCCTCTCAATCGCTACTTCCCGGCGCCCCCCAACTGACCTTACAAAGTGCCTCAGGGACCCGACTTTACTGAATAGTGAAATCAAAATATGCAAATCAAGCTCAGATTATTACATATATAATCATGAAAACATTTTTCCTGCACTATTGCCTGTGCCCAGCTTCCTGCCCTACTGCTCTGAGTGCCTCAACGCTGTCTATAGCTGTTGAGCTGAAGCACCCGGGGATGGCTCTGAAGCAGGAAGAGAGTTCAATCTGCAGGCTGGTTTTCCAGACACTTTCTTTCTCATTCTCCACAAGACAGTTGATATTCCTCCGGATTTCACTGCTATTATTTGGGTGTCTCTACTTCAGAACGAAGGGTAGATGAATGCCTCATTCAACCTCTTCAGTCCACTCTAGTTCTATTTTAGTTTGAGAAGCCTGTGCTGCTTCGGTAGATGGGAGCAATTCATGCCAATAACTCAAACTTTCTGTAAAGTTAGGCATCTCAGGCTGAAAAATAAGTAAAAGAATAGGTAAAG
Organism: Strix aluco; assembly: GCF_031877795.1. Classification (NCBI taxonomy): domain Eukaryota; kingdom Metazoa; phylum Chordata; class Aves; order Strigiformes; family Strigidae; genus Strix; species Strix aluco. The sequence continues at coordinate 4,454,677 of NC_133936.1, read as the reverse complement.
CTGTACAATGCAGTGCAGAGAGTAGAGTCCTGCAGTCAGGTCTAGGTGATAAAAAGTATACATCCTGATGGGCACTTTCCTTCAAAGGAGAAGTGGTGAGGTTTACTTGGGCATTTTAATGAATGAAAGGATGCATGAGTCAGGAAATCCTACCCATCTTAGTAGTTAAACAGACATTTGATGTCTGAACTCTCTGCCTAGCCAGTGAGGAAAAGTATGTGATCCTGAGGACGTATGTGGAGAAACACCAATCTGAAGGCACCTATTTTTGGTCTGATGTAAACCTCATTTTTATTTCTTTATTTTTAATGTTCTGTGTAGTATTATGAGGCATATATAATTAGTAAAAACCTGAACTCTATCATTAAAAACAAAAGAATATTTTCCATAAATAATTTCCATTTTAAATCTGTAAGGAAAAAACCTTTTATTTTTGCAATTAATTCATTTTTGCACAGTTTTTTATATAGTCTCAAGGAATGACTGATCTGCACAGCAAGTCTTCTGTCTAAGCCCATACAAAAACAGTCCCTGCGCCATCCCAGCATGGCACAAGACAGAAGCGTGCTGTGGGCTGTGGAGCAAGTTGAGGGGAAGTGTCATCTACATTATCTGAACAATGACCAGAGCACTTCGCCACAAAGTCAATTACCTTTTCAAAGCAGCCATCGTACATGCTCAGGAGCCAGATGTTGGCATTCTGATATTGTAAGACTAATCTAAAGGGAAGGTTGCATTTTTTTTTTTCCCCCCTAATGTTCGCTTTCTGAAGATTAAGTAGGATATTTTCAATGTAGTTGAAAGAAGACCCAAAATCCAAGTGTTCTTGTTTCTTGCTTGGTTCAAACTTAACCATTTCTCTCTGGACAAAGTATGAAATGGAAAGACCACTGTGAACATCAGAATATTTGGTTTCAGTTAAAGTGCCACTTCAGCTAATCTTTCAAAAAATATACATGCATCTTTTCAGCTGTTTCAGAGGGGAAGACTATGTCTATTTTTTCTTGATAAAGACATACTAGTAATTAAATAATCAATGTTGATAAGTAAAGTTCAGGTGACTGTGGTTTAGAAAATGCAGCATGGATTCTTTTTTTTATCTCCTGTAGCACACTTTTAAGTCTGCTTCTTGTCTCTAATGACCAAAACTCCTGCTGACTCCTCACTGGTCCATGCAGCTTGAACTGCAGCTCTCGACTCAGCTCCTAACTGGTATGTGTCCTCATCCCCAGTGCCAAAACAAACTCTTCCCCTCTGTGTTTTTCTGTTAGCAATACTGGTACAGAGGCCAAGGATGGACAACTTTCTCTTAACCCTAAAACCCTCTGCTCCAGTAGGGGAGAAGGAAAATGATTGAGAAAACTTTTGCTATTGTTCAGTTGTTTAGTCACATGGGAAAATGGACTGCCAAGCCGGCATCCCAGGAGTCCTAATGCTCTGTGTAAATACGGGCAGAAAGGGAAGGCAGAAAGAGCTTTGAAAAATTATTATTATTATTGAATACCTTTATAATACATGTTTCACTTTTAAACTAATGTTTTATAACTGTATCAGCCACTGCGCACACCCAGCAACGTTTCTTATTTATCCAATTGGACATACTAATTTACTTTTATCATAATACTTGAGCAATAATTGTCTTACCTCTCTTAGGACATGCTACAGGGTTTATTCTCCCCTTGCTATCTAAGTAGTTATACTCATAAATCCTCATGAGCAGAATAGATTTTATATGCCTAGCAATTTCTTATGATTTCCAGGCTATTATCCCCAAATCCTAATTAACCACTATTAAAAATAATGTGGCCTTTCTAGAATGTGAGATATAGCAACATGATAAGATATGATGTGAAAATCCCGAATATCATATAATGTAATTTTGCTATTTTACTTTTCCTCTTTTATTAGAGATTTCTAACATAATACTGCATTTTCATTGAAAGTGACAGGATTCAGTAGGATATATTTTGCAAACTGCCAAAACAGAGTCATTGGATTTAGTTTTCTAATAATCAAACAACCGTATAACATGCCTGTACATGTCAGAAACTGAAGAAAGCAAATTTATACACAACAACGTGTATTTTGTGGATAGCGATAACCCACCCAAATCTAATTTAATCAAATATTTAAAGAGGTAATAATTAATTTTTAAAGAATTGAAGTGAACCGTAACTAGGAAGAAATGTTATTGTTTATTTTTAATGCCAGAACTGTATTCCTGATGCATTTTTAATATTTCATTAAGGCAGCAACTTTCATACTATATTTTTTCAAGTTTTCATATCTCACTGATACTATTTTTCTGAACAAAGGTGAAAGATCGTAGGCAAACTTAAAGCTTGAACTGATACATTCTTTGAGGATCTTTTGGCATAACTAATTAAACACAACCAGAAGTATTTTAAATAAGCTAAGACACAACACCTGGTTGGGAGCTAAGCAACTGCTGCTTCTTTTAGCCTGTGAATGTCATTGCCACCAGATATTACTTTCTATCCTGTCTTTTGAGTTATTATTTATCATTCTTGCATTTTAGGTGAGGTATTTACAAGAAAGGTTTCAAAGCCCACCACTCCCTGTGCCTTTCAAACCTACAAAATGCTCTGTCTTGGTCTTTTGTTTTTTTGATGAAGTGTCTCTCACATTTTGAGCCTTTTATACTCAAAACTGTGGAAGACTGTTTATTGCACTCTGGCTCCAGCCCTAGTTAAAGGTGTGAACTACCAAAGTGGAAGGGGGCACATGCACATTAACACTGCTGTGGAAAACATCGCTTGACAGATGGATGCATGTTAAATGGATGTTTGAAGAAAGGTGTTTGCAATAAAAATCTTGAGTATGGCATCAGAGAAAGACCACACACAATTTTCCAGCTTTATTTCTGTAATTTATAAGGGTCAAACTTGTTATAGTCCCTATGCTTTTTACTGTCACATACTTTTTCTCTGTTACTCTCAACAGCTTTGATAGGAACATGAAGTATCAGGGTTCAAATGCCATATATAAATAGGTATATATGAATGTATATACACACATGTCCATATTTGATATTTCATAGGAATTTTCATATTTTAATATTTATGCATATATTTTAAAGGCTGGCTACTGCCAAGAGTCTACTCTGGAGCAAGAGGATCTGAGAAACTGTGGTATAAATTGTCAGTTCATTCACTGAATAGATAACAAAATGGTCCAAGGATAAATTGAGTTTTCCTAGTTTTAGCTATCAGTCCTTGATCTTTGGGGGATAAATGAGATGTTCTTAACATCACCCAGTTATAGAACTGGGAATTTGATGTATAGATCTTCCCTTGTTTGTGAAAATCTGCCTCTGAACAACTCTAGAGCTGAAGTGTTTAAATCCTGGTTGAGAATATGTATCCAGGATTACATACAGCCAAGTTCAATGGAAATAGTTATCTGGGATTTCCTTGACACTCTGCTGGTTAGAAACTTGGTTACAAAAAAAATCTTCTTTTTTCTTTCTTCTTTTTCTCTGTCTTTTTTTTTTTTTTTTTTTTTCCCCCAATGTATTTTTGTAAAGCACTTTGTACCTGTAGATCTTTTCTTTCCCATTTCTAGACCTTTCCTATCCTAGTGTGCAAGGAACTAGACTGGGTGCATGGCAGGAACAAGGAGCTTTAGACAAGATCTGTCCTTATTTGATATTAAGTTGATGGAGTCCTTAGCTGTTCTCTGGACACATAATAGGACAGATAATAGCACTGTATTGTCTATATGTTTGCTCTTCTCCAAAAATACTTTTGGCTCAACCGTCTCCTGCCTACACAGGGAAATTTCGCACTCCCTGCCTCAGCTGAATTATTTTTTCTTTATGTATGGATTTTTTTTTCCCTGAGTTCATAATTGCTATTTCTATTTGCTTCTTTGCATTTTCAAACATCTAATCCAGGAATTCTTCCACCTGAGCTTATCAAGAAAATACACATGAATAGCAACCACATATGGTTTACAACTTGTAGATTCAAATATTTTTACACAAATTTGCAAATATAAAAGGATATGTGAGAAGACTTTGCAGACAGAGAACGCACCAAAACTGTCAGGTAATTTATATGCCATAACTAGTCTGCTCAGCTTTATGTAGATGTCCTTATAAGTAGTTCTTGTGCTATGACAATAGATTGTTTATAGATTCTTAAAATGTTCTGACCTGATGGAAAAGAGGGCAAATTCTTCCTTCACAGACAACATCTGACTTCGAAAGGAGCATTTGAAACCACAAAACCGAAATATGAACATTCACACCCACTGTACAAATGGTTCGAAAATCCTGTCTTCTCCGTCAGGCCCAGCTCCAGCAAGCACTTACACACATGCTTAACTTTATGCACACGAGTAATCCCATTGATTTAATGGGATTATTCCCATATGTATAGTTACACACACATAAGTGTTTGCAGGATTGGGGTCTATTTCTCTCACAATGATTTGAAACCTATGGAAGAAAATATTGTATGCAAGTTAGATAGTTAATGACCACACATTAAGCCTGAATATTTCTGCTGAAATCAATGGGGCTGTGGCAGTTTGTACTGGATGAGAAACTGTCCTCTTCTGTGTATAGTGTACACTCTGGAGATGCAACACTTTTGTGGCTATCACAGCATAGAAAGGGCAATGGAAAGCTAGTAGACAGTAGTAAAAATATCAAGGGAGAAAATTCACCATGTCTAGAGTTGCTGTATTCCAAATCTTGATTTATAACATGAATTGCATTTAAAAAATGTTCAGCTATGTACCAGATATGATCCTCAATAATGTAATAATTTGTAGCTATTTCAACTATGTAGAAAAGGTTTACCTTTTAAATGTGTAAATATAGAAATCTATATACACAGAGATGTATAGGAGAAAAGTATTTCCAAGCATCAGAAAACTATATATCAATATGGATGCTTGCATGCATGTAAACTTGCATACACAGGATGAGCACTACAAAAAAACCCCAACCAGCTTTGGAAAAAATAACTGAACTTAAAGTTGCCTCTGAGCTGGATAGTTTACTTTTAATTTGTAATTTTGCAGCCAAGATATTTTTTAAAAATTTAAGGCAAGTAACCATCTGCCATAAATGATAGAAATGGAATATAAATAAAATAATACTTGTAGTATTCTGATGGAAATCACATGCTAAGCATATCCATGGTCTGGGCAGCAGGAACGCTTTCAGATATCAGGAACAAAAGCAGAGAAAGGAGTGGATTTGGCCAGGACATGTTTTGCTGTGTATGGTGTATCTTGTTGGCTGTCCTGAATAACAACGTTATTAAGCAATTTGGGCTGGAGCATCATTATGGCCCATGAAGAATTTAAGGAAGATCTTGACTTGAGCGTGTTGCAAGAGGAGTCATGCTGTGCCATTTGGTATAAAACTATAATCAGTCTTATGCCACTGGCACATTCGAACACCTAGTGGGATATGCCGGGCATCAGTGTTCAAGGTTTTATATAAGGTAACAGCTGCTTGGGTCAGGCAGTTAATTAAATGTGTTAATTTTCCATACAACCAACAGTAGTGACAACAGATCAGAGTGGGATTTTATGACATTTCAGGGTTCCCTTATGTGATCTCAACAATGGATTGCACCCACATCATCTTTCACATCCCTTTACTGAATGACGCTGCCTTTCCCCTTTGGAAACAGCTTCAGTCTTTGACTCGACAAATAGCACAATGGTAATGCTTTGGTACCACTTACTGAATATTGCCAGTTGTCCCAACTCCAGTCTTGAAAAGCTGTTTGGGCTTACTCCCACACTGATGTTAGTTTAGTCAGACATGCAGCAATTCATTTACAAGGGAAAAGTACTTTTTATTTTCTCCCTCCTTTCTTACATTCCTTATTAGAAATATTTAATGAGCAGAGATGTAGAGCGGAAAGAAAACGGTATGATATTTTTGAATAGATAGCATGTTCTTCAGATGTAGATTTACAGGAGATTATTTCCTTGTTCTTGACAGTTTGTTTTGTTGTACAACATTGCAAGATGACAAATGCAACCTTTTCTGTACGTTGCTACTTTCATAATATGATAATAACTCAAATGCATCCAGAAAGAGAAGGTAAATGGGGACGATTCATGAAAAAGACTAGAAGAACATATTTAGAAATAATGGACTGACAAATGTGCAGACTGATTAATATAAGTGAACAGAACAAGTTTCCTCCCCACCAAATGGATAATACAGTGTGAAGAAATGTGGAAGAAATGTAAACCACCAACTTAGGACTGACCAAAAATGACTCACACTCCCACACGTTTGGCTCACAGTTTGAAATATTTGTTTTTAGTTGATTGGGTAGCCACTAAAAGTATATGGTAAGCTTTGTTTGAATTTGAGCTGTCATTTTTTTTTGATGGGTGACAATGATTTTATGACATATGTCACATTGTGTCACATCATTCAAAACACATTAAGTCATGCTCTATCCCATCATTTCTGAAGGCAATAATGCTATTCAACATGACGTGACATGACGAGATATAACGCAACTCAACAGCTGAAAAAATAAAGGAAAAGTTTTGTAGGTGTGACATGGATCCCAGAAATTACATTGTAGTGAACCTTAGGAAGATCCAAGGAGATGAGTTTTCAAAATGGGTCAGTTGACTGACATGCCTTCATGAAGATGGGCTCTGAGTTACTCGGTGTAGAGAGGCAGTGAGTAGATACTATAATCATGGTAAGAGCCTGTCATTAGGCTTGGTGATAAAAGTGAGTTCTTCAAGAAAAACTTGCTGGAAAGATGAGTCTTATGCCTGAAATGTGACAAGACTGGAACTGTCTCTGACCTGAAAGGCTGTATGTCTGTAGGTGTTTTAGAGCATTGAAAATGTCTGAAACCTCAGGGGATGTCCTAAGCATAAACATTACTAGAAGCCAGGATTTAGCTGGATGTTGTTTTCTAAGACATTTAAAAAAAAGGTGACTGCAATCTTTATGAGCTCTGTTCTTGTTTCCTAACAATTATCTCCTTTCCTGTGTTTTGACTATCAGGATTACAGTGTTTGTGTTGTATATGGTGTCACGATGTTATTTATTCTTATTGACTGCAGTGAAGCTATGCTTATTTGCACACACAAAGGACCTTCAGCTAGATTGACAATGGGATTATCTCCATTTAAACACAGCACCTAAGCACAAAATGTGAAGTCCCCTGATCAGCTGAAGGTTTCACTGGAACATCCCAAATTTCTTAGCCACCAGAACTGCACTATAGATTTTTTTTCAGGTAGATTAAATTTCTTTACTCACGTGCATAATCAACTATCATATGCTTGTTAATGTTATGCACTGCCATAGCTACATTTCGCTAATCAGAGTCTCATTAACCATTAGATTTCTTACACCATTTTGCCAGTGAAGCTTATGATCACAGTTTATCTGAATGCTGCAAAATCAGAGATGGTAGCTGAAGACGACCAATACTGGAAGACTTCCTTACCTGCCTGACTAATACCACTGACCGGAATTTAAGTCTCCCCTTTCCTAAAATAATTCCTGAGAAGGTACTCTATGGTTCATTTCTCCTTTCTTGAAGCTGAGCCTTTTTTAATCCTTTAAAACATTTGTTGGAAATTATACCCCAATGAATTTGATACAGCTTCAGTAGGAGAAGCTGTGTCAGAACATTCCAAGGCACAGGTTGGGGAATTAGGGCTCTACTGCTTGTGGGAAGGGAGTAAGGGGGCCCATGGACTTCAACCACCACCTTTTAGATGTGTTTCTAACCACTGGACTTTGTAACTGAGGCCACCAGGATGTCATTCTTACATTAGCAAGTCCTGATACAATGTCCAAAAGACTGCTTGTGACTCTAGAGCCAAACAGAAAGATGGACTTAGATTTCCAGACTTACGCATCACCCTCTTTTCAGAATTTCCCGTTAAGAAGCTTCTTGTATATTCTCTATTACCCTTTAGGCCTGACTTTCCCTGTTAATTATCTTGGAAGATATCCTTGCTGTCTGGAGTTCCCATTATATGCTAGGGCAGCTGAGAACTGATCTTAGTAACACTCATCCCTCTTTCCTTGGTGAGATTTTTACCACCAAAGAAAAACCTCTGCAGTTCTCTACCTTTCTTTTCAAAATGTTGTTCGGTAATTTACAGACTGAATATCTTGAGATTCTTCCACCTTTGCTGCACATACCAAAGAGAAACTTGAGTAAATTCTCACTTTATTACCACACCTGTTAGAAATCACTGCTACAACTTAGGTGTGAAAAAATGTGGCTGTACTATACCTAGTAAGAAATACATACATACCAGACTCAATGTAAGTGCATCACCACTGCTATAAAACAGACACAACTACTTTGGTGACATTCACTGTTACTGTACGTTGACAAGTTCCCATTTAATTTACTACATATGGTTCCACGTCTCCATAGCTACTCTCATGAATTCATTATTCATTAAATAAGTGATGAATTTACTCAAATATTGCAGCCACATGGCCGACACAAATGCATTCTAATATTATTAACACGTTGCCAACTTGCAACTCTTCGAAGTCTGAGTAAATGTTTTGACAAGAAGAGGCAGCAAGAACAAATAAGTAGTAGCAGCCTAGATGAAGTTCAGCCATAGTTCTAACAGCTTTAAAGTCTTAACAGTGTTTTCACTGGGGCAGTACCAGATAAATTGCTCTTATGTGTGCATACAAGAGACTAAAATTCCTTTGAAAGTTTATAATTTCTCATGGGAAAACACAACATAAAAGTTACTTTTACTCATAGAAAAACAACACCATATTTTCCTGTCAACCTTTGCTGTTGGGAATTTCAAACTTTTTGCATTTTTTCCTTGTGATTCTTTGTCGACCCAAGGGAGAGGCGTTTACAACATAATTTACTTTCGGCGTGTCTCTGTAAATCATTGTAATACTTTCTATGGCTAGTGAAAAAAAAAAGGCAACGCTCTCAAGTTGGACTGACAAACCACTTTTCTAAGACTTCAATAATGAAGCAAAACCCCCCTATTTCAGGAGGGCAACACTGACATGTAGAGATGCACAAAAGTAATGTATTTTACAAGGGATTTATATGACTGTTTGTATTTAGAGGTTGTAATATTTATTGGGAGATATTTATTGAACTGTATTTACTTGCAGTAAAATATACAGAACGTGTGGAGCATAAAATGTGTCTTGGTAGCAGGCTTCTGGGTGCAAAGGGAAAAATACTGACATTTCATTTTTGTAGAAGGCGGTATTTTTTTCTTATTGTTCTTAAGGCCTGTTGTTGTCACTGTTGTTGTACAGGCTTAACGGTGTTGTCTCAGATTAGGTGCTTTAAGCATAGCCTGCCATAAAAAAGCTGGAAACCTGTAGAGCCTTTCAGCCTCACTTTTTGAGACTGCTGCTAATATCAAGGCTCATTCAGTTTTACATTAGAACTTGATGACTTGCACATTGGTTGAACCTTCACCTTTTACAACCTTAATGGGGATTTATTAGCTATTTCACAGTGTGTAAATTTGAATCTAGGTCAGATGAGGAAGAAAAATAGGGCAAATCTGGGCCTTAAGTATAACCTGCATATAATATATCAGGATTAAAAAAAAGGTGCAAAATTAAACAGATGATTAAAAGTGTCTAGAGCAGTCAGAGTTTGAAAAAAGAGCTTGATAAATTAGGGGTGTATGTAAGTTTTTTTTTTTTTTTTTGGAGTTCAAACTCAGGTGACTGGTGAAAGTCTGGTTTCCACACAAATTCAGCAGATTAAGGAGTTAAAATAGCTTGTTAACCTGTTTCTGCTAACTGCTCACAAGAGGAAATGTAACACAGGTGTGTTTGATATTCACAAGATTAAAGCTTTTGTCTACCATCAAATGTTCACCACATTAAAGCCGTTTTAATGAGGTATTGGAAGATAATGAATGTAAGCCTCTAATTCACTGCAGAAGAGACAGCCTGACCCTGCTTTGACCCCGCTGCAGCCAGGTATCTAAACCAACATATTAGTCACACTTAGACCAAAAGATGTGTGCGTAATGAAATAGCCACTACCTGCTGCCGTTCTCATCTGCTCAAAACATATCTGGTTCAGGTGCCTGAACTTTTCTGCTCAGTACCCTGGAAGTCTGACGTCAGATACTGCCCTCATGATGGTACCCATCCTTTACCAACTCTTTTAGGAAGACTATCCGGAGAGGAAAAAAAACACAGCTGCTGTGAGAAGGAAGGATTTTTACAGCATGTGTGCTTGGGGAATGGGTAGGCGAAAAATGGGTACAAATTAATGTTATTGCTCAGTTATCATTCATGCTGGTACTTAGCGATGTTCAGAAAGTCAATAGCTGGAGTGAATAAAGGTTGGAAAGGTCTTTCTGGTTCATCTAGCTTTGTACTTACTGTTCGATGGATCCACCCTCCTGCTAAGCTAAGGTACGCTGCCTGTTTAGTTATTCTTAATAGAATAAGCCCCAAATAAAAATAAAATAAAGATCCTGAAAGGTTCTCCAAACCAGATTTATTTTGGCATGCATATGCAGGAAACTATGTACTGTAGCAAGTTTTAAATACTGTATTTGGACACTAATTCTCAACTGCCGTCATCAGTTTGCTGACAGCCATCTGCTTGGACCCTGCTCCTTCCTCCCATTCAGCACCGTTAAAGTAAAATATTGACAGAAACAACTTCTGCAGCAAAAGTGGAAAAGTTAATAACATAACTGAAGTCACACAGGATTTTTCTCTAATGTTCTGGATCTCTCCTACAATTTTGTTTTACTCATGCCTTAATTTAGAAGTGTCCCACCCGGCTTAAATATAGGAGGTTGTGTAGCCAGCTATCTTTAGATGACACAGGTTACCGAGGAGAAATCTATAGTCGTGCCTAACAGATAGTCCATGTGACTTAATACTAATGAGCTCCTGGAGAAGCTGACACACCGGGAGGTATGTTGTCAGTCAGAGCTGGGAAAAGAAGTCATCACAGTAAGGTTGTCACTGGGGCTGCTGGAAACTGCCATGGCACATGTAGCAGATTGATATCATTCAAATTTACTTGCAGAAATATTTTGAACAGCGACGTAGAGAGCCCATGAAATCCTTTATGCCTTTGCTCATTGCATAGTTCTAGGTCAGTGCTCTCGGGGGTGGGTACCTTGGCACTTTCAGAAGGACCCTGAGCCTCCTTGGACTGAGATTTTTTTGTTTAGTACATAGCTTTGTGATGTTCCTCACCTTAATGAGTCTGAGCTGCTCCAGTTCGGCACAGAGCAAACTCTACCTTCAGCTCTTTGCATGAAACGTCATTAAAGCTCTTGCACAGGTCATAGGGCAATGCACAATAGAAGACTTTGCCACTAATTATTTCATAAAGAAAAGTGAACATGCGCTCATGTGCACAGACACACATATCCAGCTATACATTCATATAAATAATTTATTTATCCTACCTATTTATAATACATGAATCTTTTATATTTTATGGTGATACCATTTCTGTTTGCAGATTTACATCTCTTATTAAATTCCTCACACAACAAAACACGATACTGTAGAAATATATAGCCCTACAAACTGATTCAAGACTTCTAATCCAAGTGGTCTTACTGTCTGCAATATTCCTTTCTAAATTGTGCCATTACATCCCACAAATTGACTTGCAATGAAAGGCAATTTCTTTTTATTCTCCTACAGCTTTGTGGGAGAAAGGAAGAAAGAATCTATCCCATAAAGAACACAACCGTTTTCAAGCTGAACTCCGCTCTGCAGATACATACACATCAAACCTGAAGTCATCCCTGTGAGAAGATGGGTATGTTTGCTATGTTGAAGAGATCAGCAGTAGATTTAGTGGAGACAGTAAAGCCTTTGGGCAGATGAAAAAAATTCTAAAAAGTCTAGTTTCCAAGCAGAAAATTTGACTGGGGATGCAGAGAGCATAGCAGAAGATAAAAATTATTTGTGTGGGAAGAAAATGCCTCATTGTCAAACTCAACACCTGAACATAGGAACATTACATTTTTTGAGAAATGTTTCCAATATTTGACATGTTTTTTTCTACCCATAGAAGTAAAATAAATAAATCTGTTCCATTGCCCTGAGATGGTGCATTGACTCCCAGGTCTTGCCTGGTGCACAGTCCCACAGGTCAGTGTGTGGTGAGGGAGGTAAGCACCGAGCACCCTCTATGCTGGGCAGGGAGGTGAGCAGCTTCCTCTCTGCTCCTGTGTTCTTCTGCCTTCCCTGTTCACACTATTTCCTCCCTCACTTTGGGCTAATCTTCCCAAACCTTGTTTAAAGTCCTCTGCAACAGTTCTCCAAGTGGTCTGCAACTCCACCTCTCTTCAAAGACCCTGCAGCTCTGTTTGTCCCCGCGTCTCAGATGCTGCACCACATATCTAGAAGTCCCCACTCTACACTACATTAAGCACACAAACACTGTTTTTCTTCCTTAAGTAGTTCTTAGACTGAAAGGTAAAGGTTCACTGAGAAAATAGAACATATTTTAAACAGTCTGTCACATGTGTGGTGAGGATGGCTTACCAGCCTTATCGGTCTACCTTGCAGGTTCTCTTTTATGGTCTGCAGCTGGAGGTGCTGAGGCATCCTCAGAAAGCCACAGGCAGAAACCACATAAAGAGATTAAAGATGTGATTGGGAGAGGCAGGAAGAAATGCTCCTGTTCATTTTCTTGTGTGTGTTCTTCTGCAGGTACAGCCAGCAGGATCTCCTGCACAGGTCCATGAGCTTTCAGCAGGACCTTTAGAAGTTTCTGGGTATTTTCCAAAAGCAAAAGTGCTAGCAAATCCAAAGCATGGAAAAATATGCAAAGAAACAAAATCAAGCATGACAGAAAAACTATGCAAAGACACTGCTGTTGTTTCAGTCAGCCATTTTTCCTACTCTTCATCTATAAGGGAGAAGTACAAGAGAGCCAGCACAGCTTTGCTGCCTCTTTGCACATTGGTGGAAGGCTGTAATATTTTCTTAAGGTTTTCTCAATTAAAATCTCTGTTAAATCTTGTCACATTCAGCTCCACGTGTTAAACAAGGTATTTTCTTCCACAGTTGTTGTTCTCGCTAGCTTTGTCTGTTTCAGTGCTGTGCAGCTCCATGTGACTATGGAGCCAGGAAGAGATTTTTGTCAAAGACCAGCGGTTTAGAACATTTAGGCATTTTAGAAGTCACACAGCAATTTCTGAGACACTAGAATGAAGATGGCATTTGTTGGTTTGAACTAAACACTGTATTTTAACTTGCAAAGAAATGTATAAACAGGAGTCTAGTGATCAAAAAGTCATAGGAGTGATGAATGCTACATGGTAAATTATTTTGCTTTTAAAACATCTTTAATGCAATTACAAACTATAAGGTTCCCTAATTCTTGACATAAGAGAATGTCTTTATTAAAGTGTTTATAGGATGAAAAGAAGCTTTCGGAATAGGGTTAGAAACCTGATTTAAGTCCTACAGGTAAATAAAGCAATAAAGAGATAAAATATCATATAGTTTGGATATTAAAAGAATAAAAATCTGTTGACACAAGTCCAGCTACAGAAAACTTTGTTGGCTATTGTGATGCGGTGACATCAGAAAGATTTGGGCACTTCTCCATCATTAAGAGCCCGTCAGCAGAGGTGCAGAGCACAAATCTCTGCACGCTCCCACCAGCACGGCACGCCGCTGGCGTGGTGTCCGTCAGAGCTGCTCCCGTGCTGCAAAACGCATTTGTCAATGTCCGGTTGTGACCAACGCCTGCCGGGGGAATTCTTTGCTGTAAAGTTCTGGCCACGAGTCCAATCAAAAAGCTGAAAAAGAAGAGGAAATCAGTAACGGTCTTTTCTATATATGCTTCCCACTGAAGAGTAATATTGTAATACAAACTGTTGCTTGGTTTAGCGTCTTCAGTGCCAGCATTTATGTCAGCTCAGTTTTCAAAGCTGACAACTGACGTCACTGGAGAGTCTACAAGATTTCTACTAGTAAAGTCTCACAAAAGAGAACATCTTTTTTCCCAGCAAACAAAATTCTTCTCCCTGTCTAACATATGATATAAATGTGTACGTCACTCTGCATAGCCATATCTAATTGCAAGGTCACACCTTTCTTTAATGAGTTTCCTAAAAGTTTATAGCAAGTTTCCTTAGCGACACAGGTAAGGTTTCATTGATCTCCAGCCGGGGCTGTCATTATAAGAGGATGGGGTTCCAATTTCTGATTAAAGAAAATTATAATTATGTACAGATAGCAGAGAGAGAGAGAGAGAGAGAGAGATGTTTCCATGTTACTTTAAACAAAGAAGAGTTAAGGCCTTATCTTAACTATGCATTGGCACTGCAATGCGAAATGGTCATGCAAAATTAATTTTTAATGTGTTCAATTTATATTAAAAATTTCTGCAAGTGTGTGAATTTTTTTTCTAAGGCTGGAGTGCTACTTCATTTACAATATTCCCTGAAGGTGTTTTTTTTTTTAAAGAGACTCTTAAACTGAAGCCATTTTAAGGGTTTTATGAGACATTATGTGAGCTTTCATATGCAAGTTAGTCGTTAAGTACCAGATATTATATTCTGTAATATGCTTAAGTGATATTAGAGGCTGTATATAGCCTGCAGTAATGGCTATTGCTGCTTTTTTAATTTATCAAGAAAATGTTGCTTAAATAAGGAGCAAATCAGTGCTTGGGTGTAGAAAATATAAATGTAAAGGAAGTAACAATATTGCAACATACTTTGTACTCTCAGCTTCACTGGGGAGCAAAACCAGGGTCTACTTTCTCCTACTTGTCTTGACACACATGACAAGTCCCACATATGCAGTGCTGGACATCTGTAAAAAGAGAAGTTACAGCGCGTCTCACTAGAGAGTGTATGGCCATTGCTCCTCAAGACTTCATGAGAATTAACATTATGCCCCTGGTAACTGGATTTTTTTGTATCATTCCTGGCATTCAAACAAAGTAGCATCTCAGATTTGGACTTAAACGAGTGAAGTCTTTGAATGTTCAGCCTACAAAGGGAAATGTTTTTGTTAAGCTGGATTCACTGGTCAAGCTATAAAAGCTAAGATTACAAAAAACCCAACAAAACAACCGTCACATGGTGAACAAACTTGCTATTTTTTTCCTCCTCCTCCCCCTCTTAAGAGTCAGAGGAAGAAAAAAAAAAAGAAACCTTTAAGCTGACAAGCTTGTAGAAATATAAAAGTCACTTGACCTCCCTTTCAAATGTGCCTCTTGCTCCATGTCCTGACACAGAAATAAAGTACTTCTGTAGTTGCTGCAGAGAAGCAGGACACAGGCATGTTTTACACTTACAGCCCTTGGCAATGACACCTTCTTTTGGCCACAGAGTCCCCCACCTGCCCCGACCTCTGCATGGAGCCCCAGCTGACTGCAGAGCTTGTTCTGGTTAAAGTGTTCCTCCTCTAACCACAGACCACTCTTCTGTGCCCAGCTGCAAACTCCCACTTTCATACAGAGTTATGATTGAAGAAATGTATTTCAAATGAAAAATAATCTTTTCCATTTTCTTTCCCTCTCCCAGCTGCTGATTCCACCCTGATTCCTGTTCTGGAGCTGTGATTAATACTTTTTTTTTTTTTTTTCAAAAAAATAACATCATCCTTCTCTCTCCGTCCCTGCCTCTCCTCCCCCTCCTCTTCCTGGTCCTCCTCACAGCTGTGGATCCTCACTCCTCCTTCCAGTCACCATCACAGTCGTCCCTGCTCTCCTCCCTCCCTTGGCTCACTTAAATATTTCAGAGAAAAGTAATCCAGCTTCATCCAGGCTTTATGGCACTGCCTCTCCTCTTGTATGCACTTATCCTCACTTGCTGCCTTTGGGAGGAATGAGGCCCTTGGTACCCTGGAATCTGCCTCTTTAATGATCCTGTTTGCAAACGAGCATCAAGTTAGGCACCAAATTGGCAATATGGACCTCAGCAAGCCCTAGCAGAGGGATTTGAGGACTCTCCGTTGAAGAGCAATTTTGCAGGGAACACAGGGACTCTCCAAAGTGACGCAGCAAAAGCCAAGGATAAACATCTTCAGGCTCCCTTGGCCTGGTCTCCGCCTGCTAGATGACCTCACGCAGAGTGCCTGAAATCTGGTTAATGCAAAAAGTCAGTGGTCCAGAGGGACCTTCCTGGCAAGGAGAAGTTGGCCAGTGAGCAACGGGTCTGTGCTCCAGGGGAGAGGAGGTCAGGCCAGGGTTAGCCGCATTCCCTTGCAGGATAAAGCCTCCCTTGGCCATTTTTTTCACAGTTTATGACTACTATGAATTCTCCTCATGGACCAGGAGACTTGGACCTAGCCTCCCAAGTCTACAGTAGCTATCAGGAGAACTATATATTCACCAGATGACAAAATGTTCATTCTTTCATCACGAAATCCCCATTGATGGCTCCCAAGTCTAAGGCTAAGGAAAATACAGTAATCTCAAAGGGAAATACAGTAGTTTTTTGGTGTCTACAGCCCATGCATGGCAATTCCTTTTGGTTGGAGGACAAGCTGTTGCTGTGATCTGCCCATTAGTCCTTCATTGAGGTGGCTTTTTCTTTTCTCTGGGGATGTCCCTGCAGTGCATTCCCACCTCTTCTGAGGAAGTCACAGTGTTGTCAGGTTTGACTCTTTCTGTGGTAAATTCACAGGGAGCTTGGACCGAAGGCTAACAGAAGAAAATGAAACAAAACAAAACAAACAGATAGAAAGAAGTAATAAATATAATAAATCTGTCAATACCTGAATCACCTCCTGTCCTCATTCTGTGCTGTGCTTCCTCCCCGTGTGACCCCCAACATCAGTCTGCTCTGCTGCAGACCCTCTTCCCCAGCTACTCCTGGGCTCTGATTTCAGGAGCAAACTTTTATGTAATTAAAAGCTCTTTCATATGGTCCGAACCATTTTACCCTTTTCCACAAGGATATCCGTGGAAGGTTTTCTGTTAGTGTCCACACAGTCAAAGGGCAATTAGGCTTTTCTACAGTCACCAGCTTCAGTCCTGCAAGTCAGAGTTTGAACTGGTTTAATCCTTAATAGGCAACAGAGCATCTGCTTCTCTTCTCCCTCCCACCCCGTCTGCATGCCTGCACAAAGACTCACTATATTAATAAAATATTTTCCCATTCTTCACCTGATTAGTCTGTGTGCATGTGATTTTAAGTCTATTTTGTATATACTATCTATGCATGTGTGTGTATGTACATGCATACATGATCTTCATGTGTGCCAACGTACCTTCCCCCGATTATATACAAACAGATGTTTATATATAGAATGCATATTATAAATTTAAATTGATACAAGAACATAAATCTGAATAAATCACAGCTAAGCTGCAGCTTAAAATAAACATTCTGGAAAAAATAAGCAAATAAACTTTTTTTTTTTTGGCAGAATGTTTATTTATTTAACAACAGCGATGCAGTTGCTTACACTTTCTACAAATGTTTTATCTCTTCTTCCTCCGCACCTGTCCCTGAGTGAATAGAGCCACATCTGTCTCATCTTGGCATAACAAGTACACATCTACATCTGTGAAAGATGATTCCATTTTTGAAGGAAACACTGTCTACTTTTACACTCCTGCAGTCTGCTAGAAATTATTACACAATGGATTTTGTGTCTTGCAGGAAGGCTGCTAAATAGTGAATAGCGAGTTTGGAAATGATACAACAAAAGTAATGCCCTACTTTAACAAATAGCTAGATATAGATATAGATATAAATATACATTTATTCTAAACTTCACAGATAAGATAGACTCACTGATTAATGTTACCTTCAATTTACTGTTTCTAGCTTAGTGGACTCTCACTTAAAAAACTCAGGAAAGGGGAACATAGAGTACAGGGGTAGTAACGGGATATAGATGCTTTCAGTTGTCAAATCAAAGCCTAGATGAAGTTCGGAGCAACGGAAAAAATAGCTGATGGTTGTTTAGTAGCATGTATGAAAGAAGATAATGGGCTCTCTAGACAGCAGAAGGTGAGGTTTGGATCAATTTCCAGAGGTCTTATACTGCAGTATCCTTGATTTGACCCTTTCAAACAAAGGTTATGTGTCGTAGGGAAGCATAGCCCCAACCTGAGCCAGGGAGGGACCATGGCCAGGCAACTTGCAGTGGTGGTACATGGTGTGTGAAGAACCCTGGTCTTCCAGAAAAATCATGTCCTGGCTTAAGGTCCAGCCACAGTATCACTGTTGACAGTGGGCTCTTGGTTGAGAGCAGCCACATGCTATCCAAGGTTATGTTATTAATGACATTTAGTAGCTAATTAACTAAATGAAGAGGTGAGCTTTGGCTGGTATATTTAAAGGTTTAATGAGGTAAAATAGTGAAATCGCCAAAAGCCTCTTGCTGGCTGCATCACCAGTGATACTGAACTGCTCATCAGCAGTTGTTATGCATTTCTTTTATGGGCTCAGCTATCAAAGCTGAAGTAAAAATAAAGGAAAGGTGAAGTGTCCTGAAGCTCCTTTTTCATTGTCGTATTTTCCTCACTATTGTTACCTCTACTGCACACAACAGCTCTTGTAGTAATGTACTGGAAGCTGTGAAAGCAGTGCAGGAGGGTGATTCATCCAGGCAGGCTTCTCACCTGGAGGGATTAGCCCAGGGAGAGCATTAATCCAACACATTTGCAGGACCTCTGCTATCTGGTATGGACGGCGTCGTCCCTTGTGCCAATATGTCTGTGAACCAACCAGATAACGCTGTATTTTCAATCTGTACGGATGGCAGAGAAAATTCACTGAAAAATGAGGCCTGGCCAGGAAATAGAAACTTTGTCAATGGAAAAAATCTGCCTGTAGTAAAATTTCCATTCACTGCTTTCCATCACTTCCTGGCCATTTTTCATCTTTTGCCAATCTGAGCAAAGTATGAGAAGTCTTGCTTGCTTCCTCAACGACTGAGAGCTTTCAAACTTAAAAAAAAAAAAAAAAAAAAAAAAAAAAAAAGGAAATAAAGAAGTAACAGCATTGTTTTGAAAGATGAATGTTGTTTCCCTCTCAGATTTTCTGTTGCTTTTTCTTCACTATGTTGCAAGACAGTAAGACAGAGTAAGAGCAAGAGAGATTCACCCTCCTGTGATTTCAAAACAGTTCAAAACATGTTCAAATCAAAAAGAAATCAAGAAGTGTTCATGAATTTGATTTCAGAAGTGAAATATTTTATGAAGAAAAAGAATCCCAATCAGAACACATTAGTAATTGTAATTAATTTAGTGGTTTAAAACATATATGAAGATTTAATGAGAAATCATCCTGGTTACTATATCATGCTAAGACTCTGCATTGTAGAAAGGGTCAGTCCTTAATACTTCAACAAACAGGACTGATGATTTTCTTTTAAGGCAAGTTTGGAAGAGAAAGCACAATCTGTACTCAGCTGGACAGTCCTTCTGTATAGAATATATTATTATATTCTATAATAATATATTTTTATAATTATAATATAATAATTATTATATTATATGGTATTGATACACAGGTCTCAGATGCCATGATGCCAACCCTCCTTCTTCTTTTTTCACAGTGTTTCTTGTACTATCTTTAGGCTTTCTCAAAATTAACTGCTTGATTTACCCATCTTTCCTGGGAATTTATGATTCATATCTTCCCTTTTTTTCCCTCTCTCTTCTGCCAGACCTTTCCAACTCCCAACTGCTGTTCCATCTTCTATATTAAGCACCCCAGGCTCTGATGTACTTGACAATGCCCTGTACTTTAAACACATACACACAAAAGCACACTAGTGATGGGAGATATTTTCTACAATGTGACTTACATACACCAACTTCAGACTCCAGACCTTTCACAATCTCAATAAATTCATTATATCTATTTTTTTATCTTCCTTGCATTTGTTTTTTATATTATTTTTTAAAAGGAATGAAAAAAACCACGGACAGTTATATAATGTGTATTATTTACTTAATAGCTGTTCTGGTCTATTGGGTAAATATATAGTCAGGCAGTTTTTAAAAACACGTATTACATACCCAAGAGACCAGAGAGACTCTGAGGGAGCTGTTCCAGTCTATTGGGTAAATATGTATTTAGGCAATTTTTCAAAATATGTTAAAACTCCTTCAGTGCCATTCTGGTCAATTGGTTAAATATGTATTTAGGCTTCTTTTTTAAATGCCTTTTATGTAGCCGATAGACTGAAGAAACTGTAACTGCTGAATATGTTTTCATAATTTTTACCTATGGGTATCACTTATAGTTGCTTCCTGCATTACAGCTCTATCCCCTGCTGTTGCATCTATCGCATCACCAAGGAGGAACCATGTGTCACAGGCATCGTCACTGAGTGCAGTGGCACAAGTAGAGCTAATACAAATATTTTTGCATGTAAGCCATGTTATGAATGACATTAGCCCTTCTGATTGTCATCCTTGCTCACTGAAAGTGATGCTTGACATACATTTTTCCTGCATTTGGTTCTCTGTCAGTGGACTGACATACTTCGCATTGTGCTGTGCTGGTTAGACTGATGGATATTTTTAAACCAGTCACATTTTTCAATATTCAGAGGTACAAAATGGCATTCTGAAGCCCTGCTGTCAATTCTGGGGTTGTTTTTTTCAGTGAAGTTTAGCACATGCTTTAGTATGAACTAGATCAAGGTTCAGCCAACAGGACTTATATCACTTTAAATTTAAATACATGATTTATATATATATATATGCCTCCAAAATCTTTTTAGGTGTTCAAGGTGATAGGAAAATCAAATCTGATGGCTGAGCTGTACCACAAGTTTCTGAAAATCTTAATGTAAAGTAGCTGTGACAGATGTTAACATGCTGGGGTTTGTACAACTTCTGCTATATTTCAGCTGAAGATATATATTTACATCTAGTTCTTTCTGACTGAGTTCTGGTGAGAATTTTAAACAGTGATAGAAGCAAGGGCTGGTCTTAACACAGTGGCTCAAGGAAGGCAGACAAGGAAGCTCTTCCAGGCTTGTTTCTATTAAACCACAGCTTTCAAGACTGTTATATTTGCTCCACCTTACCCTCTTTTCCTTTCCTCCCGTTATGGATCAGTCATCTCCACTGAACTGTTCTTGTAAATTAATCCCAATTTTATTGTTGTAAAAACAGGACTAAACAAATATCTCCTCCATTTATCCTCACTGCATGAACCAACAGCATAAATTCCTTTCCAGTTTATTCTTTGATGATAAATTATTAAATCTCCACATAGAATCGATCATGTTCAGCCTGCAATAGTCAGTTCATTCACAGAGTATCTTCACTTGCCTGTGCTGATAATTATGTCAAGAGAGAAAGGTCTTTGCCTGCTTTCTCCAGGTGGGTCCTCAGCTTTCCTTGCAGTCTATGTTGCTACGGCTAGTAAGTGGCTGGTCTTGACCTATGGTAGATCAAATGCTGGTATTTGAAAGCCACCTTTTGCTCTGTTTCAGGACAGATTTGCATTCTCCATAGCAAAAATGTGTTACTTGCCCAT
The DNA here is from genome assembly GCF_031877795.1 of Strix aluco. NCBI lineage: Eukaryota > Metazoa > Chordata > Aves > Strigiformes > Strigidae > Strix > Strix aluco. The sequence continues at coordinate 4,433,215 of NC_133936.1, read as the reverse complement.
CCAGGTGTTGGAGAGATTCTTCTATTTTTCTTTTTTTTTTTTTTTTTTCTTTTGCAGAAATTTTGAGATAGGTTATTACAATTCTTAATAACTTTCATTTCCTTCTATTCTTTTTATGTTTTCCTTGAATCACATTTTCCATTAATAAGAAAACCATTGCAAATATTTCACTCAAAAGAGTTTAGAAAGCTTTAATTCCATTAACTAACTAGTACCTACTGTGGAAATGGAAAAGACAAAGAGGCAGAAACAAGCATGGGAAAATGAGGAATACACTTGCATGGTCACACATGCCCAAGGACAGGTATATGTACATGTGAAGATGGAAATGAAAACTTGGTGGGTTATATGTATTTTAAACAGGCACATGCTAAGCTAGAAATATTCTTGTTGAAGTCAGTGGGGACACTTAAATTTAAGCAGAGTGTAAACCTTTATAGGTTAGAGTAAAATGATGTCACTATTTCAAATAAATCAACTACTTTGATTTGCATTCATACAAGTTTAATACAAGTTTAAATCAGAGGATTTTTTTTAAAGAAAAACAAATGTGGAAAAATATTGATAAGAATTCTGACAAGGAATATTAATAAATGAAAATGTTGATAAGAACTCTGGATAAATTTGATGAGTTATTGCCAAAATAAGTAACTTTATTATCCAAATTATTAGACCAGCTGTAATGCTAGTATAAAAATAACAGTGCATTTGAAGTGATGCTATGTCACTCACATAATTTCATAAACAATGATCAAATCCCATCAGAATAAGAAACATCTTGTCTGTCAAACATTATGACATGCTTTCCAGATCCACCGGTATATCCAGGCCTTTTCATTAATCAGCACTACATAGGCTTTTTTCTTTTTAAATCATTGAGCTGGATACTGGGAGATGCTCTCAACAGGAACTGTTGCTGTGTAACATCCTCAAGCCTGAAATGTGATTCTATTTTTATAATACAAGGATCCCTGCTGGCTTCGGGGAGTGCTGGTAGGTAGCATGTCCAGATCCGGATGTTGAGCTTATTCTGTAGAAAGGGTAAAATTCCATTTTTATTAATATTCCAGTTTGTTGGGGTTGGCAGGGGCCAAAGTTTTTTTCACGAACTTACTTCATAAGTTATTGGTGAGGTTTTCCTTTTCAAAGAATACTCACACCTTGCCAGGCAAAATGCGGGTAACTGTAACTGGAGCTTCTGAAATAGCTCTGCCAAACTGCTTCACTTCTGCCTCTTTAACTGTGTTCATGGTCCTCTCCTAGATAGTAAATGAACTTACCCATTTTTGTACCAAAACCATTATTGAGCTAAAGTGCTTTAAATTAAAAAAAAAAAAAAACCACAACCTCTTATATGTATATTACCTATCTTTACAATGCACAAAGTATATAAAGAAGAAACAGTCACCATTGCTCTGTAACAAGGAGGTTTCTCTGCTTGTATATGGCAGTAACTATAACAGAGGGCAGAATACTGAGTTAACCTACTATCACCATAATTTGATTTGGCAATTTCAGTGATCATAAGAATATTCTTATTGTATCAAAATGTGTGACAGCCTTGTGATGGGCACAAATGGGGGATGAGATCAGACCCAGTTGCATTAGATTAAATGGAAATGTGATGTTTTCAAAAGTCAGAAAACGCTGGAGACATCATCAAAGCTATCAGTGCCCATCTCTCCACAATCTCTACTATGATCATTTTGTTCCCTTAGCATTGATCTACTACAAAACTGAAAATTAATTTAAAGGAGGAAAGATCTTCAAATATTTATATCAGAACATATGTGTGGGCAAAATGCAAACTAACAGCTTATTATGATAACTCGGATGAACACTGAGCCTAGAGCCTGGGCCAAATCTCACAAAGATTAAAAAGACAACCTTTCACTGACTGCAGTGGACATTAGATTCAGCCCCAATTTTGAGTTCTTTTTCCAGATCTGTGTCCACACGCATTTACGTCTTGCACTTTTTCCTGTCGCAAAACTTGTTGCTTCTATTACCAGGAAAGATTGCACATGCAGCCATTTGATTTGTGAAGGTGACCTTTGGTCAAAGAAACTGGAGCCAAGAAGGGAAAGAGAAAAATGCCAGTTGATGCAGAGGTGCGGGTAAATACCCACGGGCACAGAGGAAATCCAGCACATCAGGCAACACATTCATTATCTTAGCAGTAACCCAGCCTTTTCTAACAGGCATTTATTTTGTGTCATGTGATATTAAGTAAATGTGATATCATCAAACTGATAAAAGGAGTTGACTTATCGAAGATGGCCGGACTCAGGTCACTTCTGTCTTCTGTCACTACCTTCAAGAGAAAATAAAGGTGCTACAAAATACCTGAGTCTGCTAGTCCTGATGTACTGACTTTCCCCTCAAAAACACACACCAGCATATCCAGGGTCTCCTTTGCCTTTGAAATATGAGTCTTTCTTTCCTTAATCTGTTCTGGACACCACTCACAAACTGAAATGGATATTTTCCATTACCATTACATTTCAGAGTTTTACTGTTTTTCTCTGACCTCTGTAATGCAGCAGTGGAAGCAGAGACTCCTCCTTAGGATTCCTCACCAGGAAAAAAAAAAATTCTTTCTTAGTCAAGAAGCAGCATGAATACACCATCAGCACTGTCATTGTTTCTGGGAAAACCAAGGGAAGGACACCAGTACTGCATTGTCCTCTGGATATTATAAGGGGACCCTGGTGAGAATAATGCAGATCCACCATAGCCAGTGGGAATAATTCAAAAGGGTATTGAAAGAGAAAAGCCCTCCTAGTGCCAAAAACTGCTCTCACACTCATATCTGTGGCACACATGGATGGACTGAGCTCCAGCACATCTGAGCACAAGGCCTCTGTCTTCAGGAGCTGGTGAGCCCCAGGCTGGGGTAACAACTCAGCACCTCTCCGTAAGGGAGCAGAGAAACCATCCAGCTTTGTGGGATGCTTTTAGGCATATATGAGACCACAGATGTGGTTCTTGCAGGGTTTTTCTTTTCCTAATTTTAGTAAAATATTTAGAAAAGAGAGGTACTTCCTTACAGTACATCATGCATTAGCCACTGATAAGAGGTAAACATAAATTCAGGTTTTCAGTTTTACACAATACTATTCTGAAACCAACTTAATATTCAATGAGAAGGATACCTTATAATACTGAACTTAAAACCCTCCAACTTTTAGAATTGTTAGTGAGCATATGTTTATGGGAAAAGGATGATCAGACTCATCATGTGGATTGGCTTAAAATTAGGTGACATTGTTTTATAATACCTTCAGAGTCCTTCATTTGATTTTTAGCTACAGTCTAAGCACTTGTAAAAGCTATGATAGGCATATGTGTGTGACATATAAGAATTTAAGTATTTATTTCTCTAAAAGGCGACTTTCCTTGCTTGTGAGAAATTTTCTTACTGGGAAGGTTTCCAAAACCCTTCTCATGTAGCTTCATGGAATTTTCTCAGCTCTTGTGTTTGCTCCTTCTCCACACCTCTTCCCCAGTGCAGAGAGGCACATCTGTCTGTTTTCTGCCTTATCAAGCAGACATCTACATCTGTGAGGAAAACTCCACTTCCTTAGCTAAAAACCTGTATCTGATTGTGGTAATAAAGCACTACTTCCTCAGTTCAAAACATACATCAGACAGGACCAATTACTTCAAATGACTCATAGCAACAGGCAAAGCAATAGTCGTCTTTTCAAAGCCTTTGAACTTCTACCGCTTCAAAGGTGTACTAAAACGTGGTTATGAGGCGATTGTCTAAAATTGCCAAATTACCAGTTTCCAAGCTTTGACATTTGTTATTTCGAGCAACTAGACAAAGGAAAGCGGTTCATTCACCCGCTGAGAAAAAGAGAGCAAAACAAAAAGATATTTCCTAGGTGAAGAGAGCTCTTAATACGATGCATCTTTGAACATAAAACAGAAAAATACTTATGCTTTAAATTAATCAAATCATATAATTAGATTATCAAACAATACACAACAATAATGCAAAATGCAAACAATATGATCCAAAGCTACTGAGTGAATTTAACAGGCTTTTAATCACATCCTGGAGGTCAGAGAGGCTTAAAGTGTTATTAACGAGAATCAAAGCTTTTCACCTTTAGGTCACCAATTCGAATGTGGCACAGGTTGGTTCTGACTGAACGTCATTACCATCTGGTAATTACTGGTGAGGCTCTCTGACATGGGCTTGCGGTCTCAGCAGCCCCAAAGGAGAGGTATTTGCAGAATCCAGCATTAGCACGTGCATCAGCTGCAGTGGGCAGTGATGGACAAAATGGTGTCCAGCAGAAGACAGCTGATCTGACAGAAGACAAAACTATGTGCAACTCAAAGCTCTTGCTTCAGTAAGCTTTTCAGTGCTTGCTACTACTTCTAGTATTATTTAATACTTCTAGTATTAAATAAAGTTATGAAGTTATTGTCTAAAATAACAAAATTGTTTCCAATATATCAGTTTCCACTTTTCTTATGTTGGACAGAGCATTAACAATACATTGTCCCTGATGGTGGTGGCCTTCTCCTGATAAGAACCATGCACATTGACAAAGAGATGCAATAAAACGTTTTTTAGTCTAACTGGTTAATAATTATTCTTTGGATGGACTGATCCAGTTTCTATAACCATCATAATCATGAAATTAACTTTGAAAAATTAAGTTAAAGAAGAATCCTGTATACTGAGCATCATAAACCATATTATTACCTATGCCCCAAAGGTCTTTGGGTCTTCATGATGCAACTGTTATTTTAACTTCATCAGGAATCTTCCAATATTAAGACGACATTCAAATAAATATAGGTCTAATTCAATAACGTATTTCTGCTTGTTTCTCTTTCATATTGAAAAATTCATTTTGAATTTCATAATCTTATTGAGTTTTTACCTGTTTTCTTAAGAATGGAGGTGATCAAGCATGTATTTGGAGGGCACTTGATGCAACTTATTACACTCTAACTGAAGTGACAAGGAAGCTCTGGCTCATCAACATCATGGTATCTCTATGAGAAGATCATGGAAACTGGATTTATCCATATAGGTGGATACTTTTCACAAGCCTCTAAAGAAACAAGGGAGAGTTTTCTCTCTCACATTTTTCTGCATTTTATTTATATGCCAGAAAGTGTGGTAATATATCCTCTGAACTTCTTTTGGGGAGCAATAAATCCATTCAGATTTGTGTACAACTTCCATCACAGCACCTTCTAGCTCCACTAGGTCACATTTACTTATCCTTGAGCACTGATCCTCAATATCAGAGGAACCATAATGGTTTGTTCAGGAGACTGTGGGTCTCCTCTGAGCCCATTAATAATAAACACTAGTGAAAGGACTCAAACATTCCTACTTTTTTTTTCTAGAGATCTGAGTAGAAAGAGTCTGAGTAAATCCAGGTAAATAACTGCTGAATAAAGTATTTATTTTAACTTTTCATTGGACCAGATATATTTATTGATTAGTTTACTTTTATTAAATTGTTGGGGTTTGTTCCCAAGAAAGTTCGTCATCAAAATTAAACACTGACAACTTAAGCTACCTCACCCAGGTGGGACTGGACAGAGCAAACATGATACGGTCCCATTCCCTAATTGGTGTAACTCTTCAAATCTGTCTTCTTTTGCACATACTCACCTATGTGAAATCAAGAAAATTAAGGTTCCATTACTGTTTGGCAATATCTACATTAAAACTATTGTTCCTCTACAAATCTTGTCCGAAATAAGTTTAAGCAAGTTTTCAGATAGAGAAACGCAACAAAAGAGAGACAGAGAAAATTAATTTTAAAATTCCAGTAGTCACAGTGGAGATCTGTTCAGGGCTAGAAGTCACTTCTGGCTTTGGTAGGAAGAAAGCCTACAGGCATTTCTTTTTATGAGTAAGTTACATCTGTTCAGGCACTGTACTTTGCTAACAGCATACTTTTGTTTTTTAGACTGAAGATCCTTCAAGTCTAGCAGCTCAGATGCTTGCATCCGTCTGTACCCTTTTGGGTAAATACCTGTCACTTTAGGCAGTCTTCTCTGATTATCTCCTCCACAGTGAGATTCAGATTACCCTTGTAACACACTGTTTTCTCTCCTCTGGCACACGGTCAAGTGCCACCAACCCAAGACCTTAGGCTTCACTCCATTTAAGGAAATAACAGTTTGCCTCCAAGAGTTTCTGCCTTCCCTTGCTTATAAAACTCAAAGGATCTCTGACATCATTTGATGGAGCCAAGGAACATGGACTACCTTGTTGGTCTCTCTTCAAGTAGTTTCTGTGCTTATCTCTTTGTTGTGCAGGTTTCAATATGTACTGTTAGCAGAAAGAGCAATGCTTTTATAGAGACCTGGCTTTGTAACCTTCTCTGATGATTAATGTTATGCATACGAGGCACGCATTTTTAGTGTTATGTAACATTTGAGTTTGTTACTATTCTTTCTACTGAACAAAAATCTCATCACTATATTTTAAGGAGTCAAACTGCAAGTACTTTTATACAAAGCTAGAGCTTCAGCTTAGCTCCATGTCAACAGAAATGTTCCAGGGAAATAAATTTTAAAAACCTGATATTCTTAAACAACCATTGGTCACTAATCTGGAAGGACCACTGAAACCAGGTCTGTGCCAGAGGTTTTAAATTGTTCCTGCAGTCTAGACTAATATTAACTCATTTCTCCCATGCACCATTCTCTATGTCAAGGTCCACTCTGTATTTTCCCATTCTTCCAGAGCACACCCACCCACACCCATAGAGACTTTATTGGTGACACCCTTGTTACTCACAAAACATGTTCTAATGCCACTTTCCTAGAAAAATTAGGTATTAACATTATCATTATTCTTATTTATTGACACTATCTCTGAAAAAGGATCGCCAGCCTGGAAAAGATGAGCCACTCTAGCAGAGAGCATAAATTGCCCTTGAATTTCCTTTCATCACAGGACAATGAATGAGGAGAACCAGAGTACAAACAACCATTTGGAGGAACTATGTATGTTCTCTATACTTTGATACAACTCTGAATGATGTTTTCTGTCATCCACTGAGGGTCTGAATTTATGAGGACGTCAGCGCATACATTTAAACTGAGGATGCCCAGATGGGGAAACCCTCTCACCAGCAGTATAAAATACCCATCTGCTGCATATTAATACTCTTCAAGGGATTATTGTTTCATGCTGCCTGCTTGTTACGGTTGGTGTTTGGAGGCTGGGATGTGGGGCTGCATACCAGTGTGACTCTGGAGCATGGGTTAGGTTGAGCCACTGTGGGACAGTGACAAATTAGGGACGTTCTTTGAAAGCTCTGAGATAACCCATTCTGAGCAGAAAGAATTTTGATAAGAAGAGAGTCCCCTTACGGTATCAATTTGGTCAAATAATATGTTTATGGCACTATTATTAGATCAAGAGAAACAGTTAACTGAAACATGACATGTAACTGTAAAAAATTATCCACTATCAAACATCAGCAAGAGACATTGAAAGGAAGAGTTGACACTTATAAATAAAAAATGATGTAGAAATTAAACAAACAACCCATGGAGACTCTTTCAGGTTTTTTCCCCCCACATTTCTTATGTTAAACCACACAATAAATATTCTTTGAGTTGGAGAGGTTTAATCTATGTGCAGAAAGGGAATTAGAGGCCGATTCAGGGTTTTTTTGCTTTCCTTTCCTGGAGGCCTCTTTTTTATTTTCTTTCCAGGTATTGATTGTGAAAGTGATATCACACCAGAAGGTGCATTGATATGGTGTTGAGTAACAGAAAACTGCAAAGACTCCTTACAGTATAATCAAAGCTTCTGTCCAAGCCCCACACTCTGATGAAATCCAATCAATAAGGACGATTAAATGACACATACAGAGCCATCAATATTAAATACAGTCCATTTCCCTTACAAGAACAGTGCGATGTAAAGTGGACAAGATAAAACTTGAATAGGCAGGTTATTTACGATACATGTACAGTATTTAAGCAGTGATGAAAGTTAGAAGCATGTATCATTTGCATATTAATCAAAAAAGCAAATAAGCTTTTCAATACACATAAAATATAGTTTGGTGAGTTTGCAATGTTTCCAAACAATAACTTTTTAAAGTTATTTTTTGGAGGAGAAAAGCCAGAGGGGAGTTGACTCCAAACTGAAAAATCGTAGATTCTACAGCCTGTTATTTTAATAAGTCATTTGGTTCTTACAGAGCTTATTCAGAAGCCCAAGTCATTTCCCTTTTGCCTGTGCAGTGGAAGATAGGGTTTGTGATAATTCATTGCAATTTTCGTCAGCGTTCTGCCTCTAGAGGTGAGTAAGAGACCTCCAGGAAGCATTGCAATTTCCCACCATGAGCAAATATGCAATATTTCGATGGCATTGTTCAGTAACACCAACACTTAGGCACATCCATGCTGAAAGACAGCACAAGCTAGCCAAGAGCCAGAGCAGCAAGTCCGCCTGGCACAGTGCAGCACTGTGCCATGCAGGATTGGCAGCATAGATCCAAATTTGGGACAGTTACATTGGCTTGGCACTGCCCTTGGCAGGACCTCTTAACTCCCAGCTTCAGGCTGACATGGCCTCGTCTGGACCTGAGCAGGCACTTCCAAAGCTGAGGGATGCAGCAGCAGAGCAAACTCTGCTTAAGTGTAACAGCTTCACAGCCACAGGCAACCACCTTTATTTTTATGCTAAACAGAGTGAAGAAAATGTTCACCTCCTACACTGTTCCTGATGTTAGCCTTTCTGTTATAAAACTGATCTGAGGAAGATAGGAATATAAAGGTGATTATAGATATGAAAAAAAGATCTTGGAGAAAGAAAAACCTGACTTCCAACAAGTCACTCCCATCAAGGGCAATGGCTGTACCAAGCAGTTGCCAAACACATGTGACATTTATCATTTTCAGATCTCCCAGTGGCTGTTAGGGTTTCCAGAGAGCCCAGCAAGGAAGATTTTCCTTTGCTGAATTCCCTCGTGAGCTTGCCTTCAGAGATGGACTGACGTGCTCTCCCTGGGCTAGGGAGAGTCCACCACCTGAGATCAATGTTTTTAGGTAAACTCCTTCTACCTCCCTGCTCTGCACTCAAATTGCTTTCACCAGTCCTTACAGAGTCTCCGTGTTGTAACCACTGAAAACCATATCTAATAAGTCTGGTTTCCTTCTGACATTTTTCTTCATACCATGACTTCATGATGTGCAGGTGGGAAACCAAGAGGAAATTAGAGATCTACTAGCAAAAGTAACAAATCGACAAAAATATAGAAATAGGTAAAAATATGGATCTCCAGCAAAATGGGCACTGATACCACACTGCCTTTTGTTCCTGAAAAGTAAGAGAAAGGATGAATGAATTCACTTCAAAGGGAAGACAGACAAAAACAACAGCAGACTGGTAGAAAGGTGCTGCTGTGCTACCCCTTAGCTTCACATTGTTGCTTTATTTTCACACATGAATCCTCATCATATTGATTGGTAAATATGTCTTCTTTTCTTCCCTTTTTAACATTAATTCATTCTTTTTCAACATTAAACTTTCACAGCCCCTTTGAAGCTAATAGATAAAATTCCTTATAACCGAAACTTGCACTGGTTTTAGGGGAAACCTAGTAGGACTGTTCACAAGTTTAAAGTTAATCATATATTTATGTCCTTTGTTGTACTGGGCCATAAATGTTTGGTATCTTCAGGATGAAAAACCTTCATCTTAACACAATTTTCTAGGATTTTTAAAAAAACTCCTCAATAAAAGTTTTATAGAGAAAGTGAGCCTGAAAAATGTTCTTGGAGATGACACTACTCTCTGCCAGGACACTTTCACAAATAGTGTGGGGACAGCAGGTTGTTTGCCAATGAAAAGCTACTTTCTCTTGACAAAATTGAAAATTGATGACAAAGTGATTGGGTATTTCTCAAAATGCTGTCAAATGTAATGACATTGGGTGTGTTCCAATTAGTTTTGTAGGCTTTCAAGATACAGCTCTCTCTCCTTGCCTTATGTGTAAAAACTTTGCGTTGTGAGTCTATTCCGCTGAAGGACAGCTATAACTGCTACAGGTCCCAAAATTTTATAGAGAATAAGACTTTGCTGACATATCTAGTCTTAACTAAATAAGCAACTTTCACTTTGCAAAACCTGAGCTTTCTGTGGTTTTATGTAGTATTTCAATCATTTATCAGCAATCCTGGCTAACCAGGGAGGTCCCGGTTGAGTGAAAGTTAGCAAATGTTGTGCCCATCTACAAGAAGGGCTGGAAGGAGGATGCAGGGAAATACAGGCCTGTCAGTCTGACCTCAGTGCCAGGGAAGGTTATGGAGCAGATCATCCTGAGTGCCATCACGTGGCACATACAGGACAACCAGGTGATCAGGCCCAGTCAGCATGGGTTTATGAAAGAGAAATCCTGCCTAACTGACCTGATCTTTTTCTGTGACAAGGTGACCTGCTTAGTGGATGAGGGAAAGGTTGTGGATGTTGTCTACCTAGACTTTAGTAAAGCCTTTGATACCATTTCCCGTAGAATTCCCCTGGAGAAACTGGCTGCTCTCGGTTTGGACAGGTGTACTCTTCACTGGGTAAAAAAACTGGCTGGATGGCTGGGCCCAAAGAGTGGTGGTGAATGGAGTTAAATCCAACTGGCAGCCAGTCACAACTGCTGTTCTCTAGGGCTCAGTATTGGGGCCAGTTCTGTTTAATATCTTTATCAATCATCTGTATGAGGGGATTGAGTGCACCCTCAGTAAGTTTGCAGGTGACACCAAGTTGGGCAGGAGTGTTGATCTGCTTGAAGTTAGGAAGGCTTTGCAGAAGGATCTGGACAGGCTGGATCAATGGGCCAAGGCCAACTGTATGAGGTTCAACAAGGCTTGGTGCCAGGTCCTGCACCTGGGTCACAACAATCCCATGCAACGTTACAGTCTTGGGGAAGAATGGCTGGAAAGCTACCTCATGGAAAAAGACCTAGGGGTGTTGGTCGACAACTGGCTGAATATGAGCCGTCGGTGTGCCCAGGTGGCCAAGAAGGCCAATAGCACCCTGGCTTATATCAGAAATAGTTTGGCCAGCAGGACTAGGGAAGTGATCTTACCCCTGTACTCACCACTGGTGAGGCGGCACCTCGATTACTGTGTTTAGTTTTGGGCCCCTCACTACAAGAAAGACACTGAGGTTCTGGAGCGTGTCCAAATAAGGGCAACAATGATGATGAAGGGACTAGAGCACAAATCTTGTGAGGAGCGACTGAGGGAACTGGGAGTGTTTAGCCTGGAGAAAAGGAGGCTGTGGGGAGACCTTATCGCCCTCTACAACTCCCTGAAAGGAGGGTGTAGTGAGGGGTCAGTCTGTTCTCCCAAGTAACAAGCGATAAGACAAGAGGAAACAGCCTCAGGTTGTGCCAGGGGAGGTTTAGATTGGATATTAGGGAAAATTTCTTCACCAAAAGAGTTGTCAAGCACTGGAACAGGCTGCCCATGGAAGTGGTGGAGTCACCATCCCTGCAGGCACTTAAAAGACGTAGATGTGGCACTTGGGGACATGGTTTAGTGGTGGACTTGGCAGTGCTAGGTTAATGGTTGGACTCGATGACCTTAAAGCTCTTTTCCAAACTGAAAGATTCTATACACAGTGCAGGCTTTGTAGGTCACTTTGCAAGCAAGAGAGTATGGTACAAGTTGCTGATAGGGTAATGAATTTAATTTTGATTGACCAGTAATTGACTATACCCTTGTGAGATGAGAGGTGTCATGAGCCCTGGGATGTACTGAGCATCCCATCATCAGGAGCAGAGGGGAAAGAGAAGACAAAAGAGGAGAGGGAAGAGAAAAGCTACAGCAACTTCCACATCTTTCCTCTTTACGCTGATGGGGCTGGTAACCAAGATCTCCCTCTCTCCCTTGCTATCTAAAGTACAAACAACATAAAACCAGGATTGGATTGATATGGAATACTACATAAAATGTTTGCTCATAATTATTTCTAGCACCCTTTTGAAGCTTAGGGATAAAACATTTCTAATTATTCATCAGGCCGTTGGAACTCCTAGGCCTCTGTAATAGGGATTTAGCAGAACAACAAATAACATACAGGGATCCAGATGAAAGGAGTGAATTTGAAGGGATTATTACCATAAAAAAGCAAATGACTATTTGATGGAGTTACAACAATACAGAGTCAGACAGGGATAGAGAAATAATGCTAATTGATAAATACATAGCTGCTTAAGCTTTAATTTGAGCTGTGGAATAGTTGTAAAAGGAGTGATACCTGTAATTTCCCTTTTGAAAAGATCACTCTGTTTGAAATGCATATATAAGGAAAAACCACAAAATGCATCTTTTCCGCACCCCTCCTCCCATTTTCACCACTTGCCATTGGACATTATTGTTGCAATAAGCAATTCTTTAAAAGGCAGGACCAGAAATTTTTTGTGATCCCAGCTGGCTTAAAGCTGTATGAAGATTTGCACCCCAGTTTAGGATGCGAGCCAGTACATCTTCTGCAGGATCCTGTGATCTGCTAATATATATGAACCCCATGGGCCATGGGAATCAAGAGACATTCAGGGAGTGAAGACTGGATTTTCTGTTCTCTACAATATTCTCCACAGAATTCCTATGGGATCTTAATCTGATTCAAAGCACTACAAAGTAAAAAGCAAACCAAAACAAAACAACAAGAAAAACTCAAGAAACAAACCCCAAAGTCAGTGAAAGAAGGATTTGTGAAAAGTTTGAGGTGTCAGTCCAACCCTACTTCCTCATTTTTCAATAAGACAGACAACTTTTAGCAGTTTGTCTTAAGTAAGGACTCATAAAAGGTGTAAGTGGAACCTAAAATACAAAATCGGATAAAACTTACACTTTCAGTTCTGTTATAAGCAACATCACTATCACCACACTAATGATTTACCATAAAAATAGTTTTTTGAGGATACAGAACCTGTCTTGCTTACAGGATGGAAGGAAGTAAATCTGACTTTGTACATACATGCAAAAACCCATGGATAGGCGACTTAGCAGCTACTCTGCAAGCTGTGTGCTTCATTATATCACAAATACCATTTTAAAGGGCAAAGATATGCAAAGCAGATGTATTGTAACTATCTCTAAATCAGAATTTCAATGTAAGATAGTCTTCAACAGCTCAATACAGTCAGAAGCTTTCTTTGCCTCCTTAATGAAGGTAAAACGTTAGCATTATAAATTGCAGCTTAGAGAAATTATATTCAGACTTTAAAAAAAAAAAAAAAAAGAGAGAGAAACCTAATGCACTAGATTAGCAGGGGTGGATCGTCTTGTTGAGAGTTGTGCTGCCAAAGCCTATTAAAGTAATTCACGTTTTATACATAGACATTACCATTTTCTCTGAACTATAACGTCCTTGGAGTATTACTCCACAGAGACATCCAAAATCCACTTTAGATGGGGCACAAAGGCACAGTTTGAGATTTACCTGTGTGACTTGTCTCGCAGGTGACAAGCATTAAGGAAGAAAATCTACACTTCTGTCAGATAAGCAGGAATTCTTGGTTTCTTAATTCACTTGGAAAGAAAGGATAATTACCTGAACTAAATTTCTGCGCCCATCTCAAATGGACTCTAGGGACAATCCTGCAGATTAATGCTCTAAGAACATAAGATTCAGAAAGAGAACGTCGGAATGTATGAAATAGGATCTCCTTTAAAAACCAGGATCAAAAACTGTATCCTGAACTGAGGGGAGGGACAATCAGAGGAAGGGGAAAATCCAGTGTGGCATTAATGCATTTTGCTGCCTCAGCAAATTCAGATTTTGACAATAATAATGATGATTTTTAAAGTCTGACTTGTTTTTTTCCTGCATTCTGATAGATTTGAGAGGTTTCCATGACCTGAATGCTTCAGGCAAGATCCTCAGGTGATGTAAATCAGGATTGCTTTTCTGAAATATGGACAAATTCATCCCTTCCCACCTGCTACAGCTTCTCTGCTCATCTGCAGTATCACAATAATCTAGCGATGTTAATTAATTTTTTTCCTGTGTTTTATGCAATGCTGCCTCTGCCTCCTCCCTGCCTCAAATTGTTTTGGTTTTGTTCTTTTTTGTTGTTGTTACTGCTCCATGTCTGCTAAGTAAATCTGTGGCATGTTACTTTAAAAATGAAATAAAGCTTGTGTTCATAGTGACAGTCAATAACACTACAGCATTATAATCAATTGCTATTTGTAGCAGCAGGACTAGCAGTGGGGGCAGATCAGTGCAAATTACTGTCACTGTGTGCTGTCGTGTAGTGCAGCCAGCCTGTATCACGTAAGACAAATGATACCATATTCAATGGGAGCAGACAGTACTTAGTCATACCTGTACAATGGCAGAGCAATGCACGCCGGCTCCAAATACAAGGGGAAAGTGGTTATAAACCTACAGAATTGATAGGGAAGCAAAATAAATTAATCCAGCAATGAGTTGTGCTGCTAAGATCCGAGGCTAAATGCTCCTGCTTTTGCAATGGGCTGAAGAATGGAGGATTACAAGTATCTGGGGATCTACAAAAAGGTTAGATAGCTTTTTAGTGAACACCAGTGACGTCTCTGTTGTAGTTTAAACTGATGGTTTGTACAGATGCCTGGAAGCCACGGGGGTCTTCAGTTCAAAACACCTGTTATGATCAATAATAATGCCAAAATGAAATATAATAGCTTCCCCCCCCCCCCCCCCTTCCTATAGAAACAAGAATGTTTGTTACTGCTATAGATCACAGCAATGTAATTTTTTGTCTGTGTTTCATTTGAGAAAAGACATCCAGGCTCTGATCTCAGTGGGGGAGAGAGCTGTTATCTCAGAGCTGTGGTCTGGAAGTAGCAGGTCAAACAGGTAATTTTAAAGATGGAGCTACTCAATTCTTTGTGTTTCAGCACCATTTTCTCTATGAATTAGACAATTTATTTGGAACCCTCATGACCACAGAGAAATGCAAATGGTGTTTATTGGGGAGAGATAAAACTCACCACCGATCAAGACCGCTTCCTTTGGAAAACAAAGCCTTGGCTAGCAAAGCAATGTATGGTTATGATATTACACCTGATTACCTGGCTAAAGGATTTCTTATTGATTTGGGGAGGTGTTAGACAGGCCGCACTGCAATGTGTAACCCTTCATTTAGCCCTCAAGCCACGAGCGTGGGAAAAAGAAAGGAAAAATCACCTCTAGGACCCCCCACCTCCTAATGCACTCCAGCCCAGGAGAAACGCATCTCCTGGCGAAAGGGTGATTCAGCAGCAGCGCCAATTCAAACACTGAGCTCACTTCTGGGACTGCTGCAAAGGATGACAATTTATTGCCCGTTTTAATGATACGGTTTGCGATATGCATGCTTGCCAACTGGGAACTGGAGTGAGATCAATGAGTTATTTTACATAGGTCCCTGTATTCTGGGCCAGAATGAAACTGTTGACCTAGAGGTGAAAGTATCTAATTTTATTTCTAGTCCCTCTGAGTCATGTAGTCACCAGAAATAACAGTGACAGCAATAAAACCGAGCAAACAAACAAAACTAAGCAAACATCAAATATTAAGGAAAAAGATTTTGCCAAAGAGGCTCAGCACACGTTTTGTGAGACTGCATAATCTTTGACAGCAAAATCTGGAACATAAAAACCCCTCGCTCCTGGAGCCCAGTATTCTTCTCTGAAGAAAAATGTTTTATAATAAATATTTTTGTGCCTGTGGAGCTTTGTGCAAAGTTGGACATGATATTTTTGGCAATATCTGAATGTCAGTAGGAATCTGAGAAAGTGTCACATACTGTACTTGAGCTGGCCGCTTGGTGAAAGCCATGGGTTTGAATTTACATGTCACATATGTGATGGGCTAAGCTGAGCACATCGAGAGAAAGAGGAAAATTTCTTGCATTCAGCCTTTTTGCACAAGGAATCTGCCTTTAGTATCTGCTTTGATCCATGAGCTGAGTTACAGAAGTCATCCAAAGTTGCAGTATCTCACTTCACCTTCCTATTGCCAATTCTCTCTGCCTTTCAAAAACAGAGGCGATGTCCTTGCATATTTTTAGATCCAATATTTTTCCTGTTTAGCAAGATCAGAATTATTGCTTGTTATTACTACTATTAATATTATGAATAATAATAATCATCATAATGGATTTTTTGCTACCCCTTTAGAGAGTAGTTTCCAAAGGAAATTTCTATGTCTATTCCTGGCTAGCAGACATACTAGTTTGGGAAAAATAATCTTCCACTGAAAGGTAGTTTAACTTCAATAAGGGCTTTTTGGCTCAGAGATTACTAAGGAAAATTGCTTCGTTTTGCAATCGTAATTCCTATATTTAAATAAATGGGATTTTCCTTCAGAGAGATTTGGACTATGGAATTTTCCTTTGTTGGACAAGAATCAACAGTGTTTATTGTTAATTAAACCAAATTAGTTAGCTGAAAAGAAAAATGATTTAATTTTGAAGGACCTTCATACTAAAATTATGGTATTGAGTATAAGAAAAGAAGAGGATTTAAATTAATTTGTTTTTTTCTTAAATTTAAGGTTTTATGCATCTCTATTATTTTGAAGACTATTAGGGAATCAGTCCCTGTTGGTATAAGGCAGTCAACTTTATGTGATCTGCATTTAGGATCTGATTCAATTACTATTGAAGGTAACAGGGTTTGGATTAAACCTTTACAGTAAGTGTTTTTTAAGGTCTCAGACAACAAAGATTCAACTCTATAACACCCTGAGATCAAACACTAATTTCAGAAAACTAGCACACATGCAATGAAATCACCACATTCTGTAGTGACAAAATATTGTGCAGAAACAGGGCTGAGATGCTGTTAGTGGCTTGGTTTGACCTGATTTTACTTTACACAAATATAAAACGTCAATGGGAGACATCGACAGTGGCTTTCATAGCTTTGGAATTTGATATTGCTATGTTTTTTAAAACACAAGAGAAAAATGCATAACATGAAATGAACGCACTACTTTTTTCTTTACCTTTTCAGTAACTGCATCTTGCTGTGATTGTAATATTGAAGTATGCAGACCACTAAAGAGTACAAACACTGAATTCCTAATGCTGCTATATGTTGTATACTCCTAAAACCATATAAATTGATAATTATCTGGAAAAAATAATACTGTTCTGTTTGAGAAAGACTTTGAATTTACCTTTTTGATTTTCTGGTGTTTGGGGAGTTTTAGTTGAGAGACGGGAGCTGTAAAGTTAACAAAAATCAATATACACTTTGCTGCAGTGGATAGTATCTTTTTTACCTGTTCTGAGGAACCTAACCACCTGGATATGCAGCACAATATTATTCCTAACATTATCAAAAAATAAACTATGTATTTTAATTAGCTTAAAAGGGTCAAATGGCAGAAAGAAAATCACCTGCGATAAAAAAACTCTGGCTATTATAATGATACAGTGTGTAATTCAATATATCTGTTTAGATATTGACCTTCTGCATTATTAATGGCTTTGAAAAGGGTACTGCTGTCTTGAAACTCCTTAACAGGTGGAAGCCACTGGAAACCTAACATTTATTGGTTTCTGTATGCCAGATTACTTTCAAACTAAAAGCCAATGCAAATATGTTTGCGGCCTGAATTTAATAGGGAGTCCTGATTTTTGTGGGCTGTTTGATGGGGTTTATTTTGCCTAAAGCTTCTTCTTTACTCCTTCCCCCCCTCCCCCAAGATACTATTGTGAAAGAAGGATTTAATTTCCATTAAATGTGTGTCATTTTTTGCTACTTAAAGAAGTTAATGTGGATATGAAACATTTGGAAAGCCCCTGTCTATCCTTCTGAATAAGCCTTCAGCTTCAGAAAAATGCTAATCTGTTTGGCTGAGGTCTTTGGTGAACCAAAGTACCTATTAGATACCTCATATTTTCTGATAGTCATCTGAATCCTTAATTTCAGAGCAGTTATCACAAAAAAATGTCATTGTTTCTGTATATTCACCCTTAAACAATATTTTTGTCTGAGCTACTATGCTTACGTGCAATCCCAAAGCATAATGTGTTCCACACTCAAACACATCAGGAATTCTATAAAAGGAAATTTTAGTGTTGGTCTTTATTTACCTTCTTTTGCTTTCTACTGACAATTAAGCTGTGTTCTGTTGATGAAAAAAAAATATTCAGACAGCACAAGCTATATCTAGTTGGACATTAACTTCTGCATTATTTTTAAAATTTCAGAATGTTGTTTTGATTAATTTATACATTAAAAAATGCATTTCATGTCTTCAAGTATTTCTAAAAATTATGAGTTAAGACGGGTTATATTTGAATATCTCATTCCCCCCCCCCCCCATTTATCAATGATGTAATAGAGAGAACTAAAATGACCATAACAACATAATATTTTTTCTGCTGTAGAAAAATCAGTTGAATATAAATCAATATTTTACCAAATATCTTGTGAATATTTCCCCTAAGGGCCAGATCCCGTGTGACTTTCAACACAGCAGAAAAAATTTATGTGCAAATCAACCATCAAGCATAAAACAACAATAGAGACAAGAGGAAAAAATCTCCAAACAAATAAATAAAAAGAACAAATTTAAAATTATTAGATCACAAAATTCCAAATATACTGTAAGAAAGACTGCAATAAAGAGTTATCTATATATCTTTTCCAATGGTCCTTTTACTGAAATTTTTAAAAGGCAAATGTACTACACTTCTATTAGGAGAAACCACAAAAATTAGCCATGACCTCATTTGTAAGATCACCAAATATTAGCATTTCCTTTTATTCTGATTGTCAACCTATTTACATATATTATGCTATATTCAATGTACAGTGATGTCTAACTGATTTGGAAGTGCTGACCTATAATCAGGAAACAGATAAAAGGAGATTTTAATTTGTTTTAAAATATTTGTTCTAATTCCAAAAGTCTGTTTGTAATTAATTGTGTTTCCTTAGGAAGTGAATTTATATATTATATACTGTGGTGTTCTCCTAGCTCAGGGACAGTGAAAGCATACTGTGGAAATTTCAAATTTGGGTCAACTTCCAACAATACCATTATAACATGATATCATTACTATTTCATTACTTATCATTTACTTCCTATGAATGACACTAGAATATGCAGCAGTGAGACAAGTCAAATTTGTAACCAGTCAGCTGTGTATCTTTAATTCATCACAGATTTCATCTGTTAATTGGGCCAGGTCCCAGCATGACGTATCATACACAGTACAGAGGACACCTTTGTTGGTGGCACAAGCTTTTCATGGATCTGACCTGTTTCTATTCATTGGCTCAAGTAGAAATAGCAAGGTAGATATTCTGTGCTCTGCTGTGACATAGGAAGGAAGATCTTTTTCCTTCTTGGGTTGGAGGCAGAGAAAGAAATCTGAACTTGGATCTGCAGAGGGCTTTCCTTCCTTCAGGTTTTCTCACAGGAAGTTGCTCCAGCCTTTTGGCCAAGGAATTCCTTAGTTCATTGCAACCACAAATTCATCTATAAATATTCTCATCCTTCCTAAATGAGCTAGAATTGTCAACTGAGCTGTGAAACACGGGCAACCTCTTGAACTTCAGCTATTTTTAAAGTCCAGCTTGATTGAGGTTTTGATGTTTTTCTGTTTTTTTCTTTTTTTTTTCCTGCCAATTTTGTGTTGCCAACCAAATCTGAGAATTCAACATGGTAAAATGCATTCATCTATTCTCCTCCTCTAACCTGTAGTGAAATGCTGACAAAGTCAGAAGAAAGCCTGCTCTGATGGGCTATCAGATTCAAGAGCTCTAGGTAAGCACACAGATTTCTGACTGTATCTCCAAAATAAATCTGAGCTCTGATCTTACTTAGGGCTTCACAGACATGTTTTGTTGTTTGGTTTTGTGTTTGTTTGGGTTTTTTTTGTTTTTTTTTTTTTTTCCAGAAGAGCCAAAACATAACACTGTAGTTCTAGGTAAATTGAGACATGGATTATGATTTGCAGATTACACAGAATTGGCACAAACACAGCATTTGCACTCATTTCCAAGAGGCGTGACTGAAAACATGTAACAGAATTTGACTCAGTAAAAATATATTCACTTGTGTTAAAATGATGGTTCTCATTTTCTTGTAGTGCCATGTGTTCCAGCACAATAGTTAAGGGTGAATTATTACTGCTGAGAGAAGCACTATCTTTCTGGTGACTCACTGAAGTTTCTGGCCTGGACTTCAACAGAGAAGTTCTGTCATCAGATTAGGAACAACTTTTTGTTTCACTTGAAACATGCTGACTGGACTGAAACTCTTTGAACAACACATGTAAATATACGCGAAGATAGATGCTACATTATACCCAAAATGAACAGTTCATTTGTGAAACTGAGCTTTAGCAAGAATCCTGATGTCGCGGGTGAAGGCAGTGGGCTGGGAGTCAGGAGGTCTGGGTTGATCTCCCAGCTTTGCCAGTTTTTGTGTCACGGTAGGCAAGAACTCTCAAAGTTCCCAGAGCAACTTGCCTTCTAAACTTGGATTAAAATTTGCTTCCAAATCTTCTTGGCACTTTTAATGTCATCCATAATATTGCACTGCTTTACAAGTAGGTTGAAACTACTGATGCTTCATTTCTGGCATCCCTTGTATGCGTACGTGCGTGTGTGTAGTGTTTAAAGCAACTAAATTTTCACCTTTGTCTGCAACCTCAGCAGTAAAGTGTAGTCATCAGCATCAAGAGGTGGGAAAGGAAATCAGGACCACCTACTAGACATGGCTGCAGTCCTAATTCAGTGAACCTACATGAATTTACCAGTTGAGGTTATGGCCTTGATACTGAGGATTGGTTACGGTGGCTTTTATTCAAAACAATAGATGATGAAAGCAAAATATTTTTCCTCCTGCCTTTCTGAATCCATGCAGTCAGGATGTCTTTCCTGCACTCAGGAGCTATAGGAGGTGGCAGAGGGGGAGAGCAGAGCCATGTCACGACTTGCGGGATCATGGCAGGCAAGAGCAGGGGCAGAAGCCTGTTTCCATGTCTCCTAATGTCCAGAGACAGGAATAGGAGGGGAGGGCATAAGAATATTCTGTTCCTTTATAAAAAGCAGTAATAACGACTGACATTTAAATCACTCCCCCTGGCAATGAGCGAATGATGAAATACTTGGGGTCAAATCCTGCCAGCGGTATCCAGTACCAGCAAGGTGGTGCTCAGCAGGACTATCTTTTTTCAGCATCTCTGTGTCAGAGACATGCCGCTCCTAAGTGCATTTCCCAGTGCCCCCGGAGGATATCTGACTACCTCGGCACTTTGCAGTGCCTTCAGCAACGGCCACTCGAGCATTGCACCTCTCCTCGCCGTCTCCCTCCATGCCCCGGGAGGCTGTCGCTGCAAAAGCCATAATTTAGCCTTTAATATTTTGATACTTAATGTGACGGATTTCCCTTTTAGTGCACATTGATTTGCTCCGATCGAGGCATGAAGTTGTGCAGGTTTCCTGCATTTCAGATGATTTTAGTATAAAACATGCAAATCCCACAGTGCATCCCCCTGTTTCTTTGGCATTATGTCTGCAGAACAGTGTCACGAACGATGACACCTCTTCACAGAAAAACAGAGAAATATCTTTTGCAGGATGTGAGATTTCTAACGAAAGCTTCCCTGTGACACGAGCTGTTGAACTGTCTCCATAGAGTTCTGATTTAATTTGAACTATTCTTGCCACTCCATCATAAACAACACCATCCAAAATGCTAGGCAATAATTAAATTTCACTGGGAAATAATAATTAATAAGGGCACAAGTGAGCTGCCTCTTCATTTAAAAAATATTTCTTTGCCATTTATGTTTGGTTCTTCTGAATATCCCATGAGTTGTGAAGATTAACAAATTATATTGAAGTCTCCCACTTTAGGCGTATTATCAGTGAAAGGACTCTTGCTCAGTTTTACAATTGTATATTTTTAAAATGTATTATGAAAATCTTACCTTCCTATCTAAAATATTCTCTTTGAACTAGATAGCTTTCTAATTTGTTAATAAGATGGTGTTATTTTGAAGTATAACTCAAGCCATCCTCTGTCTCAAACGTATAGATTGAACACATTCTAAAAAAAAAAAAAATTAAGAAAACAATAATGAAAGGCAAAAAAGGGTGGAGAGGAGGACTTACCATCAACATGAAGAAACATAATAATGCTTTATCAAAATCTGGGTTGTTCGGATTTATACTGGACCTTCTTATGGTAGGATAATATACAATCCTATTGTTCAGAATATATTCTGATAGCTAAAATATATTTAGGTTGCCCTCTGTCCTTCTCTCTTGCAGGAGCTGTGTGTTTGCCCACAGAATATGGGCTATACACATGCATATTTATTCAAATTTCTTTTTCTTTTAGACATTCCTGCAGCTCTTTTGTTGGCCAACTGTAAACTGATCACTTACAATTGTACTTGAGTGTTTAGTGACCAGAAAATGTACAAATGCTGCTGCTGCCAGAGTAACTGAAAGTGCACAAGCAGATTGAGGGAAATACTACAGGCAAAAATTAGCCATCATTAGTTACCCCTGCTAATATTGCAGAAAATTGAAATGCTTGCCTCACTGAGAATTGAAGAGCATTTCTGAAGTTTATCCAGAACAAAATATCTGACTTTTAAATAGAAATAAGATATAAAGTGTTGTGATGCATTGTTGTGCTGCACATTAGCAGTTTGTAGGAAAATCTGCTAAAGCCCCTTCATGGGAATCAATCCCAGTCAAATTCAGTCCCGTTAATTATGATTTTAACAGCTTTAGATGCCATTTTAGGAGCAGGGGGGAGAGGAGAGGGAGCAAACTGGGTCTCTGCTTACAGTGATACAAGCATAGGACCATAAATGTCAGACAAAGGCCAAGAATGTTGCGGAGGACAGATTGCCAGAGACCCAGCCCAAATGTAAGGAGATTCTGTTGGTTTTTGTCTGTGGTTTTGTTTGTTTGTTTGTTTTTTTTTCCCCCCCGAAAACACTGTAGTAAGTGTAAAATGCAATAATAATAATCATATGAAATACCTTTGCCCTCATAAAAGAGCCTAAGCTCCACCACTCTTTATTGTTAGGCTATGATCTGTATTTTACGGTTTTAACTCTGTAATCTTGGAAGATACAAATTTTCATGCAAGAAGATGCAGAGCAGCAGCTAATTCTATCTACATTTTGTTAAATTTACAGAGATGCCCTTCTGAAAACATCCTAATCTGTTTTATCGCTTTTTAGCTTTTCAAGCTCCCCTTTGCACATCTTCACCGATTTCATCCTAAGCCTTATTTCCAAAGCATTTTTTTCCCTGATTGATCCGTGAAAAAAAACAACACGGCACCTTTTTTGGTGCTGTAGCACCCTGGTCGTGCTAAGGTAACCTTCCGCTGATATTTTGGGTACTCGTTTTCACAGATGACCTTACTGTCGATATCTCTGTCAAGCACGTTTCGGCAGCACCTGTTACAAGTGCTACGGGCTTCCATGCACATGTGGCACCATATTGGAATGATGCAGTTCATTTGACATAATGCAAGTAGGTAGGGTACATGTTGCCCAACATATTTAAACGGCATTATAGTTTGAGCAAGGAAAGCTTTCGAAATATTTTGCACAATGTAGAGGTTTAGGCATGATAATATACAAATTGCAAAGGTTCATTTTGGATCCTCATTACCAAAGCCAACCAACCAAGGAGATAACATAGAAAAACATGCCATTCCCTTTTCTTTTCTTTTTTTAAAGATAATGCCATTATACACAAGGAAAGATTAATAATTAACCACAGTGAAGACACCTTTTTTATAGTCATATGAAATATAAAATACACAGCAATTCTAATATTTCTGAAGCTGTTATACTTCTTGTGAAAAATTAAAATGCATAGAACTAAGTACCTCCCCAAATGCCAAGCTTTCAAAATAGGTACAAGAAATTGCTAAAATAATTTCCTGAACAAAAAGCTCAACCCGTATATCAAAGCTCATACATCTTACATATTCTCTTGTCTCTTCTTATTTATATTAGGATTTCAGCACCTGACTGCACAACCAGTACATTTTTTGTGTATCTCTCACATTGCAAAGATTTTTATTATTTTTTGTAACACTAGCAGAGATGTCTGATTATTATTTCTATTAATCTTTTATTTGGAAATGCAAGAAAAAAGAAATATTAAATAAGACAAGCCACTTTAATCTTGCCTCCAAAGGTAATTAGAGTGCCCAATTCGGTAACCTTTTGTAAATACATAATACCCACTTTCACTGAGTCAAATGAACAGATGACGTTGAACAAATCATATGGAGTTTTTGAATATAATCCTAAGTCATAGGTAAATTGGATCTGAAGACAAATTAGGGAACCACAAACAAACAAACCCACCTCATGTTAAAATAAAGAAGCAAGGTTAACAGGCAAATAGAGTGCTGAGGTTTTGTTTGCCCCTATAAACTGTGTCTCTTGTACACTCTTAGACCTATGCAGCTATAACAATACAGTTACTCAAAGGAAGAAAACACTGTGCAATTTTGTATTTAATATTTATACCTGGAAACCACAGAGTAACAACTATGAGATTTTCAGAAAATACTATACTGTGAAAAACATTTTTATAGCAATTTCATCCCAGTGTGACTTTACAAAACTAGCAACACAATGAGCAGAACTAATCCTTCATTACTATTGCTTTAGACTCACCTCTGTGGCTACTCGGATTCCACTTTACATTTTTATACTTAGTTTGTCTCTGACCTGAAATAACAAAGCTATGAACTGTTAACTGGAGGGGGAAACCTTAGGCATTCAACTTTTAATCTTCTAGTGTGGCAGTTTTTATTCTGTCAATAATAAACACATTTGTTAGCTATGCCTTGTGCAGTCTTGTATATGCGTTTATTCATTCCCAAAAGATATATTGGCACTGGGCTATTAATGACCAATAATTCTACATGAGCCCAGTACTGTTATTAAAGGGGGGGGGGGGGGGGAAGAAAAAAAAAACAACAGACCTCACATATATAGAGATGAGAGTCAGAGATGTATTCACCAGTTGAAGGAGGAGAAAGTGAAGAAGTGCAGAGTGGGTGGCACTCTTTCTGGTGTGGTTATATTATTGTGGTATTGAATCTAGTTATATCATCACTTTCTCACTACCCAGGAGCGGGACAGATGGGAAAGCGTGGTGGGAGTGCACTAGGAATAATGTTGGCGTGCATTGCTGGTGCGAGGTGAGGAAAGAGGGCCGAGCTCCTTACAGGTGAGCAGAACAGAGAAAATCACCGAAGGGATGGAAAGCAGTGCCTTCAACCACCTTTTCTCAAGGATTTCCACAGTGGCCAGGAGGTTTCCCATCTGACACCACCCAGCTGCAGAGCATCTCCACGGCTCCTCACTGAGGACGTACTCTACAAGGTTAATTTTTTTCATGCTTCCTCTGGATATTTTTTAATCTCCGGTGTGATTCCCCTGGGGGTAGAACATAAGAACCGATACTTTTTTCCTGCATGGCTCTCTACAGGGTTGGATTCATCTCCCACATCCCCAGAGCGGCTGAAACGAAGGGGCCGAGCCTAAAAAACACTTTCTTGACCCATTACTTTGGAAAAGGTCTTTGCTTTGATGACTTGGGAAAATAAGCTCATGTTTTATAGAAAAAATATAGTGAGAAAAACGGCCAAAGGGCCTTGAATCTACATTAACAATCCTATTGAAGACAACTGGCTGAAGGATGCCAAGTCAAATTGTGTTATTGTCCACAGACCCTACTTCAACCAGCCCTTTTTGAAGATACACTTTCCATTTTTCAAAACAAGGAACAATTAGACTAAATCAGCTTAATCTCACAGATCCACAGTTTTGGTCTAAACCACAGATAAAACCAAGCTGATAGATGTTAAGGATGTATCATAATATTAATACATGGCACTAGACTATATAGCTTCACAGGAAAGTTCCTGTAATTGGGATTTTTATCCCCTGGAAGTCAGAAAAAATTATTGACAGTTTCTGGGTCCTAAATGCATCACCGTTTCAAGTAAAATAACAAGCTTTGCCTCAGGCTGTAGTTCATGCTATGTGATCACTTGATACTTTGTCTATGTGGCTTCCCATGGTAAGAGAGAAAGGGAGAGAGACAGAGAGGAGCCTCCGTCAAAAGAGGAGGGAGTCAACAGATCACTTCACAAGCAATTATTATTTTTATTATATTATTTCAACATCATGATAATTAATGACTGAACTTCCAAACATGTTTGTGTGAATTCAGTGTACTGATAAGAATGGCTGCACAGTGGGTGATTTATATTTGTTTCTGATTTTTTGCCTGGGTGCTTAGCAGCAGATTGCTGTTCTGTAACTGCATTACTGTGGGGTAACTGGAAATGTTTTACAGGCAAGTTCTGCCATTTAGCATACAACCGTAATATGGTTCTATTATCCATTTTCAATCAATATTTAACCTTTTCAATAAACAACTTAAGTGTACTAAGCCAGAAGGAGGAAAGCTAATTGCCACATGATATATTTGGTTTCCAGGTATACTCAGCTGGCTAAAGTAAAGTTAATTAGGTTATAGGTAGCACAGCAGCATTTAGAAAAATATATCTTCTGTCTCATAAACCTTTTGTTCAGTCAATAACATCAACAAATACTTGTGGATGATGCCTGTAATATGATGACCACTACTTGAAAACCTGGACTGTGCATTTTGTCCTTGTAAATGGCATATGTTACCAAATGGTATTATGGTAAATGATGGAAATGGGTGGGTGGACACCACAGATCTCCACATCCAGCTTTGTACTCATGCTCAGGATTACATTTGGGAGCCCAGCTGTAGGAAAGCTAACTCCTTGGAAGAGGGTGACTATAATGTGTAGCAGAAGTATTTTTTTAGAAGATAGAAAACAAGAAATTAAGAGGCTTTATTGTTACACTATAAAAAGCTCATTGTTTATGGTAACTTCACTGAAGCAGTATAAGCTTGAAAATACTGTTGTTCGTAATTAAAGGATGCTATTGTCCACTGTTCATATATGATTTCAGTTCCATTCCACCCTTCAGAAACCTTTCTGCTTTGCTATTGCAATGCACAAACCAACAAATAACTTGCAGTCTCTCTTGAAAAGTCCTTGTTTCACTGGTAATCATAACTGTCTTTCAGATAAGTGTAAGTAGCTATTTTTAAAGGAGAGAAATAACATTTAGAATTCACAGTGTCAGTGTTAATGAAGAAAAAATAAAAAAAAAATAATTTAAAACCAAAGGAAAGTCTGCTTAGAAATTGTTTCCATAGAGCTATTCTATTAGCATTTCATCCACTGTGGATATATATTTTTTATTTGTTCGTCTAATGTGGTTCTCACTACGACATGAATTACAGATGATTTTCCATTTTTTTTTTTAAGAAACCTACCACTAATAAACCCAGGAAAAAATATAATTCCAAGAAGCAATTATAAAATTTTTATATGAATGCCTATCTTTACTCAGGTAAACAGTCCCGTTCAGCAAAAAAAATGAATGATTATTGCCCATTTAACTGTCGGGAGACTTTCCCTGGATCAAGCTTTAGATCCCTTGCTTATTTGCCATAGTGAATACTGTATAATAGGGATTCCAGTGAAGTCAAATGGCAAGCCATGCCATGATTTCAATGAGACCAGAACTAGGACTAAATGATCAACACTGATCTTTATTATTCGAGGATAATAATGTAGCACTCTAGTTTACCAAAAGTAGCTGCTCTGAATATGCTATAGTTTCAAGAAGACTGAACGAATGCATCTGTCTTCATGAATGGTGATTAAAAAAAAATGCAAATCTTCTTACATCTTTTCTTCCTGACATTAGGTCATTGCTTTATGGCCTTCTTTTCATTTGCACATCCATAGTAATTTCTATTTTGGGACACTATTGAAAATATGAGATTCACTGGATCCAAATAGACATTCTTATAATAAGCAGATTGTACTGAGCTACAAAAGCTGCAGTATAATAAAACAAATTGTATGAATGTGAGAAGAATGTGTAAGAAGTTTCATCATAAAAAAATGACCAAAAACATTAAGATGTTTTGTATGAGGAAAACACTCCAAGCACTGTTCTTTGTTACTGTATAAAAAGCCTTTTTGCAATGGCTGTTCCTTGACACAGAGTCTTTATATGTGAAATAATTTATTGCCATACCTGTAACTGAAATAATGACTAAATCATTTTAAAAAAAGTCTCATAGCTCCAACAGAGTAAATCTTCTACAACTTGCTGCAGTGCTAATCGTAAGCATGTTATACAGTAAGTTTGCCTGAAGCTAAGTTAAGCAGGCAGATTAGGACTGTAATATAGTATCAGGGCTCATAAATCAAGTGTGCTTGCAGATTTTCTTTCACTTACTGCTCCTTCTTACAGTTCAGACAAGTCATAATTACACATCAGTAGGCATTGTGAACAGAGGAATGAGCTACAACATAACGCACAATAAACCCTGTCATATAAAAGCAAACTGGATAAAATAACAGAAGCAATACTCCATTTTACAACATCACACTAAAGAATTACACCATGCCATTGTGTAATATTCTGATCAATCAAGAGCCCATCCACAATTGACAGTCCCAGTAGGCTAAAATTTACTATTCAAAGATATTTTCCATTTGTATTTATTATTATTATGATTATGATTATTATTATAATATATGGTGAATGAGAACTAAAAAAGCCAGAGGTTCAAAATAAAAAGTGCTCAGTGCAAAATACAATTAAAGATATTTTCCTAAATCTTTGCTATGCATGTAATCTTTTGACAAATAATAATGTGGAAGAGGTAAATGATTTTTCATTCATATTTTGTTAGCATTATGACACCGAGCACAGGTACTGGATGCCATTTCTTCTAAATCAAAGCCATGCTGACTGATGTCTCTTAGTTATTTCAAGGCTTAGAATGAGATCAAAGGTGCTATGGCTTTAGTGTATGACATTAGCGGAACACTGAAAATGGGATTTGATGAAATGAGAAAATATTGGTTATTTTAACTCTAATCAAATAATTTCAAAAGAATCAATAGACAGCAGGTAAATAACACGCTCTGCACAGAGGCACAAAGGTTTATGGTTTTCTCCCCTAGCAAATTATCCTATATTTCCAGTTTTTGTACAAAGAGAGCCGATAGCTACCCCTAATTCCACCCATGCAACTGTAAGGCTTCTTTGCTGCCAGATAACCTGTATTGCACCCCTGTGGTTTGTCCTTTGCTGTATTCCACCTCCTGATTATCTTTCTACACATGATTATAATCATGTCCCCATGTTTGTACCTTGATAGAAGAGTGTTGTAGATTTGTGCATTTGGAGGTATACAGAGAGGGAGAGGACAGAGCTGTTTCCAGAAAGGCAAGCTCTTTGGAAGATTGGTCTTTTGGCCAAAGATTCAGCTTGGGTGGTTCAGATAAGAATAATTCACCCCTGCTAATTACCTGTCACCAGCTTTAATAACATACTATCAGTAGAATTTGTTTTTTGTTTTCCATATTAGGTTGATTTTTACTAGCATGTACCCATTAATCTTTATTGTTATGTTATTTTCTGCTTGTGCTGGGCTTTATGATCCTAAATCGTTTGTTTTTAAAAATGCCCATCCACGTATATGTTTTTAATCTTCTCTGCACCAAATTCTCTAGGTATGGTCAGTATGGCATCTGGAAAAGGGAGTGCTGTGGTCTTTCTCTGGTTTATTGTAGATTATGTCCCACTTGCTTCAGAAAAAAAAAAAAAAGAGGAGAAAAAACAACAAAAAAAGAAACAATAAATTGAAATTGGAAGATGCATCAAATCTGGTGTTTCAGATGGAATTTCCCATCACAGCTTGTACTGATCTCTGCTGAGATGGGACCCACTGCAGACAGTTGCTTGTTTTTAAGACAAGACTTGTAAAGACCAACATCTCAGACTTCGAGTCAAGCATGGCCAAAGGTGGAGTGGGGGGACCAGAAATTGCAGTGTCATGCAGGATATAGTGTCCATATTCACCAGCACTTTGTAACATGATAAGAACCGTCGCTGGTTTATCCCTTTTCTATGCACTATCTTGGCTTTGGCCTGGCTTTTGACATTTTTCACAGATGCAGGTGTTTTTCTAATGCTGACCATGAGGTCTACCTCCCTCGACTTGTCCGATGTCTTTTCCCATATTATTTTGGAATCTCCTTTATGTCGCCAACATCAGAGAATTCACCTAACATAAACTTGAGCTACTCCTGCTACTTTCTTGTTCACTGCCAGAGGCATGGCCATGTGCTGATCAGGTTTCCATGACCCCACTCTTGTGTCCCCAGCAGACCCTGGCTGGAGCTTGTTGCCTCTCCAAAACTGCAAAGTTGGGAATCAGAAGGCAGTTACAAGGTTTTATAAGATTTCACCTTTTCCATCTCCCCACGTTAAAATATATTGCTTACGTTTTACATGTTTTTGTAGAGTACAGTGCTTTCCAAGGCTCTGCAATGCCAGTTCCAGGTGCTCCCTCTTCACCTGGTAAACCCACCCCATCTGCACTTAATGGAAACTGCCTGAGACACCCAGTGCATCAAAATGAGTTACTCATAGGAAGCAGGTTACCTTCCCTATTGCTATGAGGCAATATTTGCAGATAGAAATGGAAAATAATAATATTTAAAAAAAGATTAAATTTGCATCTGCTGTGCACACCCAGTGACTAACAGCTTCCTTGGGACTGCACAATCCAGCAACTGTGCAGGAAAACTTGCAGCATCCCCCTCTGGCTCCCAGTTGCTTAGATGTGGTCTTCCCCAGCATCCACCTCACTGGGAAAGCCTTGATGTTTTTCACAGGAGAAAGGGTAAACATTTCAACTAAATTTTAAGAGCAAAGTGAGGAAATACAGGCTTAGTCAAGGAACTTTTTACGCATATTAATTTTCCTCTCAGAAATGCGAGAGTTGTTAATTTGTAGAAAACAAATTTCTGAACACAGTGACCTTCTGTGTCCTCACCATCCTTCTAAGGTTGGCCTTGTTCTTCATGTTATCCAAGCAGTGCTTTTATCTTGTAACCTTCTTGGTTGTCTTGTAACCATAATAGTAATGCTTTTATTACAGGCCATTTCTCTGCAAATGGTCTCTGCCTCTGCTCTCTTTATGCACATCACCTGAAGCTTTCAGGCAGAGGGGTCCTACAGGACAGCGACCACCCTGGTGGCAAGTCCATCTTCTGCATTAGAGGCATTTGCTTTTTATAGGCTTCAACTGCTCTGTCAAAGCTTCCTACACATCTCCCTCCATCAGATGTCAAATTTGTGACATTAATGGTCTCACACAGTGAGAAGGCTGAAGAGCACCATAATATTCATAAGCTGAAGGAGAAGTCATATATTCATAAGCAAATTGCCTCAAACCATCAGGCTGTTTTCCCTCTAATATCTTCCTAATTTGTAAGATGTAGGTAGAACATCCTATTCAATCAACATTATTAAACAATATTCATTAGCTTTGTAATTATCTGGGAAACAAAAGGCAGGTTTAAAGCTGTATTTACAGCAAGTCATGATAGCAAGCAGGGCAGGAGCAGATTTCGTACCACATTGCAGTGGCCTGTGGAACCTCAGTCCACTCTGGACTGCTTGACCATGACCTCAGAGCCATACTCTATATTCTTACATGTATATGATCTTTCCATAAAATAAATAGCTGTTGAGGCCTCAGCTATTTATGAGCTCTGTATAAAGTCCAGTTGCTGTGGTTTTATTTTCCTCTTTTTTAGGGAAAAGTGGCAGTCTGTCTGCTATAACCCTCTTTTTGCATTGACGTTCATGATTTCTGAGGACTTTTTATGTCCATAACTGACATCAATTCCAACATGGTTTGAGACAACACCAAGGGGTGAAGTTTTTGCCTGGGTATGGGGAGTCTGATTCACTTTTTCACTTTTTTCACTTTTTGTTTCTGAATCGGTATTAAGATCTGAAAGGTGGTGGGATGAAAAAAACATTGAAGACCTACAGAAAGTTCTACCAAATTAAATTTAGAGACAAAAATGCTTTACAGCTAGCCACTGCAGTAGATGACAATTTGAGTCAGCATTTCATTCCTGGAGTAAGTTAGTGAGTTTTCTGTGCTGACTGAATTGGTATTTCCTGATGAAGGGGGAAGTGTTTGTAAAATACATAAAGATTTGAAAAGTCTAAAAAGCAGAAACAAAGTAATTTTGTGTTTAATGATCCTGATTTACAGTAAGACAAAAAGAGGGCAACTTTGCCATCCACAGTATAGAATCATAGAATCAGAATGGTTTGGGTTGGAAGGGACCTTAAAGCCCATTCAATTCCAACCCCCTGCTATGGGCAGGGACACCTTCCACTAGCCCAGGTTGCCCAAAGACCCGTCCAACCTGGCCTTGAACCCTTCCAGGGTGGGGGCAGCCACAGCTTCTCTGGGCAACCTGTGCCAGGGCCTCACCACCCTCACAGTAAAAAATTTCTTCCTTATCTCTAATCTAAATCTACCCTCTTTCAGTTTAAAGCTGTTACCCCTTGTTCTATCGGTACACTCCCTTGTAAAAAGTCCCTTTACAGCTATAGCAAAGTATAAGTATAAATTGTACGTGAGGTGCTAACTTGGTCAAGCTTTATGATCTTTATGAACTTTAGTATAATTTTTAAGGGCAGATGTTACAGTAAGATGAAGTACAATGTGTTTTATCCAGGACTGGGAGGTCACACAACCAGCTATTTATATGCATTTGCCAACAGATAAGGTCTGGTCGAGTTTTACAATAAAGACAAATATATTAGCATGCCCATGAATCAATATTGTTTAAATAGTGTACCAGAAGGTTCACTGTCAATCACTAGTTTCTGAAAGTTGTTCATCCCAACTGTTAGGTGAATACTGAATATATTCACAGAAGTTTGGATCTGTTCATGAATAATTCATTAAAAAAAGCAACTGATCAATTTGCAATTAATAATGATTCAACTTCTCCCACCCATACACACACAAAATAACACTATTACGGGGCTTACCCCTCTACTGAATAAACTCCTTAAAGGGGACAGAAACATACTCTGGTCCTATCTCCTATCTCTGCAATGAATAATTGATTCATCTTCTTCTCTAAGCAATGCTCTGTGGAAATTTGAAAAAGCTTTAGCTGATCTATGCAAAAACAAACCAAAAAAAAGCCCAAACCTGCTGAAATGACTTCATGAGGTAATGATAACTCATTCCTCTTACCACAGTACTTTAGGAAATCAGATAATTGCCCTATATGCAAGACAGAACTGTTCAAATCCCTTTTTTTTTTTTTTCTTTTCCTTTGGCCTTCTACAACACAAAGAACTTCAACCCTGACAACATTTCAACCAATATTTCTTCTCAAAAATTCAAAGAATTTAAATCAGCTAATTTCATCCAGTTCTTTTGCCCAGGTTTAAGCTCACACTTTTATGTTCAGCTTTTCTAAAGTAAATTTTGTAAAGCCATTTAAAACTTTGAATCAGTAATATCATATAGTAATCTCATTGGGAAAGAGAAAACAATGAATTGCACAAATTTGGGTATTCTGCTTGTTTAGGCACCCTTGAAGGAAAAGAACTGGAGAAATTAAATCAAATTAAATAGGAATTTCGGAACTTAGAGAACAACCCAATAAATTGCAGTTTTACTCACCAGTGAGGATCAGTTTTTAGCCAGTGTGAAAGGAGAAGATGTTAAAAATCTTATTCTGTCACTGTGTAAGATAATAGCAGAACCTAACTGTTCTGTGAGTCTTATTCAAATAAAATAGCAATGTAAAACTTAAGAGCTACATGTAAAGATTACCATTTCAATAGCATTTTCAGAATGTTCCAAATTTCTTTTTCTTAAGCAGAAATGGTAATTTTATATTTTTACACATTCAGCTTCACTGAATTTGAAGAGAAAGCACATTTTCTTAGGTATAAATAATAACGAAGAGAAGTCAGATTACCTCTTAACTTCAGTGCTCTTAACGAATGCATAATAAGGTCTATTGTTTTCTTCCAGACACCTGACTCATTTGGGCTCTTTTTATTTTCTTTTGTTTTTAATTTCACCTCACACAGACAACAGTGCTGGTAGACCAGACCTTTTCTTTCTGTAAAGCAACATAATTCCCTTGCAGTCAATAGATATAAGCCTACTACCCAACCTGCAAAGAATTAAATCCAAAATGAGGTACGTTTAAGCTAGTAAATCCAGAAACAGTAAAATGGAATTGCGAAATATTCCACCTATGTAGGTTTTAATTGCACAAAACAGGTCAGGTGCCAACCTTGTCAAAAACACTACCTATTGTCATCCCATTCCCGGATCTTCAGACACAAATTCCCTTTTCCTGTCCAAAAGATGAATTCAGACCCCACATGTTTGACTGAGCTGCGCTAAACACCTGGTTGCTGCTGAGATTGATGGCACAGATATCTTCCCTCATTCCCCCAGATGATGTCTTTATGAAATATTGTCACCTGGAAGGATGTAAGACACTGTTTTGTACTGAGATATGTTCTGGTCTGAGCAGAGATCCATCATACAGCAGTTCCGACTGAGTGAAATTTGGCATTTCCAATGTTTTCTAGCAGGTCTCTTCAAATGAGTGTTGCCAGATCACCCCAACAGGGTTGAACTTCACTATGTAAAGAAGATTCACCAATATCTCAATTGCCTCTTTGCATTGCAGTATCCTAAACATTCCCTCTATTATCATATCAGAAGGGCACGTATTTCCACAACAGGTGGTTCTCCAGGGTGATGTTTACTCAAACTACAGCAGAAATCATTAGTAAACTGAAACTGAGTTTTCAGAAGTGAGAAACGATGTAAAGTTTCAGTAATGAAGTACACTAACGGAGGATCTCCTAATTCATCTGGAGCCAGAAGTCTGTATCATGTTTTTCTGCATGCCTATTTTTCATCAAAAAACATACAATCTTTATTTGACTATACTGTATATCTTCTCTGCCTAGTGGGAACCCTAATTTGCTTTAAATTGCCAAAGTGCTCATTACGGAATGCTTAGTAGCTAGAGTTTGTACATAATATTTGAAAATCAGCCTTAATTTTTCTGCCTGAGATGAACACTTGGATTTCAGAGTAAACATAATCAGAGATTTACACAAACTCAGTGAACCCTGTTTATTATATTTGCCTGAAATAGCTACAAAAGAGGTCAGAGGTCCAATGTCTTCCTGCAGAGACAGATCATGTTCTAGCTGGTACTGAGGAGGAAAAAAACAGTAGGTGATGCTTTAATGAATGGCTTATCATGTGGAACACACCATGTGATAATAGCAGTGCTGGTAAGGAAAGAAGGAAGTAAAAAACATAAAGGCTTTTGCTAGGTTTACATTGCTTGAAAGCTTTCATTTCAACAGTAGCAGATGAAGAGGGTTTATTAAGAATATGTAGTAAAATCTGCAGCAAGTTGAAAGGGGCTTTGAACTTTTTGTTTAAACATTATTTTGGAATTGCCTGTGAGATGGCATTGCCCTGACTAAATAGAAACACATATAGGAATATTTTGATTTTGTGTGTCAATTTTTGTTATTATTTTTACTGAAGTGACCTTATCTAAGAACTCAGTTCAGAAAAAAATTGAGGGTCACAGACAGATTATTCCAAACACTAAAGGGATAGTCAATAAAATAAGTTATAATTTGGTTTTTGTTTACAAAAGCTTGTCAGTTAGGACTGTAAAAATGCTTTTTCTTTGAAACTAAAAATTATGGGGATAGAATAGTCCAACTCTTCCAAAAACATTACATTTTTATTACATGGCATGGACCAGATTCACATCTTAAAACTAGGCTGTGTAAAGTACTTATTTCTGAATTACTCTTCTTCTTGTCTTTTGAGAAAGAAGAAACAGGCTCAATATTGAAAAAATAATGTGCCTATCCCTAATTGTGGCTCTCCTTTTATTATTTTTAAGCAACTGTTCTGAGCCCTTTTTTTTTTTTTTTTTTAAAGCAGGAGCCACAAAATGTACTTTCCACCATTTATCCAGAAAACCGTGCCTTGAAAAATCACTTGCCAGCATGAAAACTGCCAAGATGTGATGGCTCTCATTACTGCTACTTTTGTAAAGTCTGGCCCTGGGATCTCACTGTAAAGAAGACATCATGATCCCCTTGAAAACCCCAGCCACTAGTAAGATATTCAAAAATATTGAGGTAGACTTCTATCCTGCCCTTGAAATAAGGAGAAATTTGTTGTCTAAGTGGATATAGGCTTGTATTTATTAGAGGAAAAAAATCAAAGTGCGTCAAATTTAGCCTCATTTTGAGAGGTTAACTCATGGGAAACCAGAACATTCAAGCCTAAATTTCCCATGGCCACCTGAACCCTGGCCACTTGGGCTCGTGCTGAAGTGTCAGTCCTTATGATCTTGCCTTGCAGGATCATGAGTAATAAGAACTAAATGCCTGAGCTAATAGAGTAATTAATTTTCATTTACGTAGGATAATTCTCATGCAGTTAAAACCTCCAGCTGAAGTCTGAACGATGTGGAAGGAGATTCTCCATGGTGAGCAGGGGGAGAACGGGATGGGTAGTGAATCTCTGCATTGTACGCAGCAAACGCACTTTCCTTTGTGTACAGGTACGTAATTGGCCGCATCTTCCTGGGCTCATGTTAACAGGCAACAACAAATCCTCTCCCTGGGGGTGTAAAGGCTGACAGGGAAGCCTCCTCTTTCCCTACTCTTTTGCAAAATACTGGGAAGAGCCATAATCTGCCCCTACATGCTTCTTGTTAAAATGCCCTTTGGGTACGGACAGCATAACATCCATGCTATCCATCACTTACCCTGTCTCTGAGGAGGCTGAGGAGCCTGCAGAAGGGGCTTACCCTGACTTAGCCACTGGTTTCTCACAAAAAGGTGCATTTCTGGTCCTGACCCAACCCTGAAAAAGTAAACCAAACCCTCAGGGAATGCCCAAGGAGCAGACAAAACCCTGAGCCACAGGTACAGTGTAGTACTGGGTGAGTACAGGCTTGCAAAGTCAGAAAAAACACACAACTGAAAGGTAAACTCACATCCCCGTTTAAGTTGGGGTTTGATCTGAAATACTCTTTGCAGCTTTGATTTCTCAGACTTTCATCTCTTGCTCAGCAATAAGTTCTACATGAAAGTCTGGTGTCCTATGTTGTTTTAGAAAGTTACCTGCCAGGATGAATTATGGTAACAGTGACTACTGATGCCTCTGGAAGTTGTTCCCTGCTGGCTGCTGCTCACGACGTGCAGCGTGTTATCAGGGGGTAGACAACCTCAGCTCCCTTTGCTGAAGGGTCTTTCCCACCCTGAAATCCAGCAGTCCCTTGGGGTCGTTGATGTGAAAGCAAAGATTTAATGCTCTGTGTTTATGCATGATACAACTCCAGCGAAAAACAGAAAAGGAATGAATCTGGCCTTTTCTCTTGGCAGAGCTCAATAATACAAGTTATTCTACCATCAAACTTCTCTTACAGGAGTGTGTACAAGAAGTTAACCTCATTAATGAGTGTAATTAAGACAAATATTTAAAATTCTAGTCTCCTCCTTATATCTATAGGGCAATAGAAATTTGCATTTAGATATCACAGATCAATTAAGAGCTCTTACAACGTACTGTTCAGGTGTGCACAGGCTGTGTGAGATGTGCATGTGGCTCTGGGTGAAGGAAACAGACATCCCAGGTCGTTATGTGCCTCCAGCACATGCTAGACCTGCACACGATCCAAATGACGGGAGCCACAGAGGAGCCATATTCCTCCTGCACTCGCCTCCAGGTCCCAGAGAGTCCATCCAGGAGTTTGACTTGGAGGTACATTTAATTTTTTTTTAATGGATGGATTTTTGAAACCCAGCCTTAATTCTACTCAAGCACCAAGACATGCATTCAGTCCATCAGGACTTACAGAGCTGAGTGCAGTGCACATGCAGGCAAACACTTAAGCTCACAGACCTAGCACTTGTGGCCACTGCTCCTGCTGCCCATCCACTCACTAGATTTGGCAGTGTGAGGACTTAATAGAAAGGCACTGAGCTTTGAAAATATCTTTTAAGCAAGTTTAACAAAACAGGAAATAATTCCAGCATGTGCAAGTCCTTAACTTGTAACATATCTCTTGTCAGCTGGAGAGAATATTTGCAGCTCTCCTTGGAGAGATTCTGTGTCTGAGATGGTCACACCCAGCCCCAGGAGGTAACACAGGGACATTTACAAAGGCAAAAAAGAAACTATGCTCTTTTCTGTCCAATTCCTTGTACTACATACATGTCCACATTGATGCCAAAGATAAAACAATCAAATATCTTACAAAGATGCTAAATATTCCTGAAAACCAGTGCAAACACTCCCAGATTTCTTCTCTGTGGTGTTCTAAACAGCAGCACCCAGAACATGCTGCTCCCACCTAAATGGTTGGCTTAGTCT
Source organism: Strix aluco (assembly GCF_031877795.1). Classification (NCBI taxonomy): domain Eukaryota; kingdom Metazoa; phylum Chordata; class Aves; order Strigiformes; family Strigidae; genus Strix; species Strix aluco. The sequence goes on along the minus strand of NC_133936.1, from coordinate 4,394,797 downwards.
ACAGTGGTTTGTGCATTTTGGGTGAAAAATCAGTCCCAACCAAACTGAAATCACCAACTCCTACCAAACCTTATCAAGATCCTAAGTACTCTGGCCTTGATGGTGTTTTTTCTTGTGTCTATCCACAGTCCTGCTGCAATGTCATCCAAGACTGACTTTCTAAGCACAGCACTTTTCTCTTTGGCCCATTGACCCCCAATTTATATTTTCTTGTCTTGTATTTCAGGGTGAGAGTTTTGGGACAGGGACCATCTTTTTATTACTGTGCCCAGGGCAGTGAGGTCCAAGTTTGCAAATAGGCTTCTGACAGCTTGTTCATATAAAAAATAACTGTAACTACAACAATATATCATACAACTGCTCAGACATGGACTTCTGCCACATCTCAGCTGAGTTTTTTTCAGAAACTTGAAATGGTATAGAGGAATCACAGTGCTGAAAAGCAAAAACTTAGTGTTGGTAACACCACCCACAACCCGTACAACTTTTCGGTGAGTTTCCTATGATATCAGGTAGGCTTTTTTTTTTCAGCAAATGATCAAGGCCCTGGCTGCAATAAATAAATAAAATTCCTCCTCTTATTTACAATGGAAGCTCCTAATTTGCTTATTACTTTGCTTATCTATTAATTGAGATAATTATCTGACACCTGCCAACAGCAGATTGTTCTGACAGATTTTTATTGGCTGAGATCAATTTGTTACTTACCATCTGTCCAGCGAAAGGTGGTTTACAGGTCAACAGGCTGGTGAGCTTTGGAAAATCTTAAAATGATCTTGAGCAGTATCCTTCATGAAGTATAACTTCATTTTAGTCTCCCATAAAGCACACGAAAGTTTGGACTTGAAAAATGGCTTTCAAGCAGAGCGTACGAGAGAAGATAAAATAATTTGCCTTTCTTTGCTGTGATTTTGCATAATCTATTTCTTATGAGGTTTCCCAAAACCCAGTTGAACCCGCCAGCTGATAAGTAGCTGTATGACACTAAAGACCTTTGAAGAATGCAAGGAAAAAGGAGGCTGTACATGGTCTAACCACCATGGTTGTTGAGAGAAATTTATTTCTCCCAACAAGAAAAGATTTTGAACCATAAATGATCTAGCAAATATTTCTCACTGTGGCCTTACTTCCTTGCTAGTGGGTAAGGATGCTTCCCCCCTGTTTAAAGTTGGTAACCTCAATGTACTCAGTCCAATTCCCATGATGTCTCTTGTGAGATGCCTCATGCTCCGACTCCCAGTGTTATGACATCGAATTCGTCAGTTTGGGAGCCGGGCAGCAGTAGTCCCCAGAGTCCTCTATCTCCCTTTTCCCCCTGTTCCCCCTGCAGAATTTCCAGCATGGCTCTGCAAATCCACCTTTGTCTACAGTAAGGGTCTCCGCCATCCACAGATCTGATGGATGTATCTGTGGTATTTGTGCTTGATTGGCTGTGTCTCTGGGAGTGCTGGAAGGCCTTTAGTGTCTGCTGGGAAATTATAGGGCGATAGACTGCTATTTTATACTAAGTGCCAATGCTCTAACAACTGTGCTTTTGGTGTTCTTCTGTGCCTTCTTCTATTTAGGTTCAAAATTTCTTTTTGTTTCTGTATCGAAACAGCATTTGACAGAATATGATGGAAAATGTTTAAATTGTTAATAACAGAAAAGTAATATTCCAGTTTTAGTCTAATTTTACTTCTGAGCTGTCTATGGTAAAATATTAAGCTCTTATCACTCAGTTAACACTTTCTAGAATTGCAAGAACCATTTTGAATGTTTTTCAAACCATTCTCAAAAAGTTGGGGAGCTGACAGCTACTACTGCAGGATGCTTCAAATAAAGCCATGTTAACTTAAAACTTCTCAGAGCTCCAAAAGTGAAAGTGAGCTTTAAATGATAGTATTGGATTACACAGGAGACATCTTTTCCTCGAAGAAACTCATCCCAGTAGTGCCAGGAGACCTTCCTAATGACTATGGATCATTTAAAGATAACGACACTGAAGGTCCCCAGGACAGCATTTTGTGTCAGCACATCCTTCTCCAGAACCTTTTGGATTGTTGTGAAAATGCTCAAGATGGTCCTGTTATGCACAGATCACTGCTCAGAGGGTAACAGGCTATCGTGATGATGTGGTGGAAGGTAAATGTCCAGCCAAGATTTCAAAAACATCCAGAAATCCTGAAAACTAAACTCACGATGATATTTTTGGTTGGAAGGATGGTCACTGCAAATGCTGTAACTGACTGTCAGTTTTCTATGTTGAATATTGCGGCCATTTCAAATTAAACATAAAATCATCTCCAGAGTAAGTCAGTCAGAGAAAAATGGTTCTGCATTTTGGTGCACAATTTAACCTGAAGTATATGTATGTTTGTAAATATATATTATGCATGGATATTTTTCCTAAAATTTTCAAATCATATGGGGTGTCAGGCTGAGATATTATGTGTTACAGTCGTAAGCCAGAAATAAACTGGAAACAGGTTTTAATGAAAAGATATGAAACAGAGGACCAAACTACTGACTACATTGGTGGTTTTAAAAGGTGCAAATTTAAAACATCTTTCCAAAACTTGGTCTTAAAATATTTCTGAATTAATATACTGTGTTAATATACTTCATATACTTCAAATAATCATAAATTAATCAGAGTGAATCTTTCTGAGCTGATCCTCTGAAAGTCAAGGATTTTCCCAGAATTTATAAAAGCCTGGTGAGTGTTACTCATTATCAGTTTGAAGAATTGATTCCAGTGGAAATCCAATATGTTCTCTCAAAAATGTCTAGCGTATCTGCTTCTCAGCTGAGATCTTAGAAAAAGTCTTGATGACACCTTGTACAGAGATGGATTACAACAGGAAATGAAGAGGTCTAAACCCAACGGTTTAAAATTGGTGCCTGTAATTTGACATCTGAATGCGCGCTTGGAGTCAGTGACAGCTATGTGTTCCTAGCACCTGTGGAAACCAGGCTACCTTAGTTATTAAGGATTTAGGGTCAAATCCTGCTATTGATTTTCGCAGGGCTAGGATTTCAGTCTACATGGGTAGGGCCAGCTGTTCAAGTTTGATGTTTTTTGGCCCAAAGAACTACGTTAAAAAGTCTTCCCAGAATCTTCTCTGCTTGTTTATCATAACCTACTCCATCTCCTGCATACCAGCTTAATTTCATTTCAGTTTCCAGTTTGATATGCACCGCGGGGATCTCTTTCCCAGGCAAAAGGCAATATGAGGTGAGAAGAAGAGCATGCTGCCAGCACAGGTATAGGCCTGCATAATGGAGCTGTGACACTCTGAAAGAGGTTTTTCATTTTAACAACTTTTCGAGTGGGGAGCGAAAGACATAATGCAGATGGCATAATTGAAGTGGGAGAATGAAACATTAAGCATGCACAGAAGGGATTAGAGAGGAAGACTTTTGGGGTTATTTAATTTTGGCTCAGTTGTTATCTAACAGTTTTGTCAGGAAAATGTTAAAGCTCCTTGCAAGTCCAGAAAAACTAAGGAAGATTATTACCTGCCTAGGAGTATGTAAAACCTTGTAAAACTATCAGACTTGAGAGAATTTATTCTTTATTATGTGATATCATGTTCTACAAAATATCTTTCCTTGCACAGCTCTCACAGGTCCCCTTTCTTCATTTTTATAGACTTGTCAGTTCTGGGAATGATCTAATCATGATGAGGATTTAAGGTATGTATATGCATTATACTGAATGCTAATAATTCATGAGCTCTTGGTTTCAAAGATCTTCTCTGTGAAGATCTGCAGTTCAAAAAGGAATGCCTTAACATAAAAAGGATGCTAAGCTTTATATTTAACACCTAATGAAATCATTAAAGAGAGATCAGGCATGATTGCAAATGTTAATTTATCAGATCTCACACATGCCACAAGTATGGTGAACAAAGAAGGGGAACTTTAAAAACCTATAAGGTCTCATTAATTGAGGTAGAAAATATAACCACGAAGAGATTTCAAAGGCTGGCCATGCTCCTTCAAGACAAAGGGACCAATTCTGCATACACCTTGCTCAAGGAAAGTCCTTCTAAAATCACAGGGAGTTTTGCCAGAGAAAAGACTGCAGGATCTAGTAAAAAATCAGGCGCACTCAGAGCATTTCTTCTGGATAAGGGGCCCTAGTGTGTGTTAACGACACAAACTGAAAGCACGGCCGCTCCCAGAGCGAGATCCACGCCTGTGGTATCGGTTACCTACAGGAACTCCAGGAAGAATACATATGAGGATAAGAAATAGTCGCTCTTTATTCCTGTCAGTAGGTTTTGCCTTTGACTCCGCTGATCAATATCAGCCGTGCATTGGTTACTATGGGAATGAGACTTTCCTGCACTCAATAAACCCCAAGTTCCTTTTTTTTACAAAGGTGAGCAAAATACTTTTAAAAGAAGGTTTTATCTGCTTTATGCCTTGAGGGACTCTGCAGCCATCACTTTAAAGGTACTTGGACACTTTGAAATGCAGAATATTATGATCTAGCTTTGGGCAAGTAAAGACTTAAAACCATTTGTTTACCCCAGAAATCAATGTCAAATTCATGTAGAAATCTATACGCTCTGTGTGCCTACCCTCTGTGTGTGTCACTGTACTCACACGTGCACACTCGTATGTGACTGCATATGGGTGTGCATGTGAGTGTGTTTGTGTCTACATGTGCTCTACATTAGCAGATACACGGAGACATAAACCTTAATATGAATTACTTTTAAGGCTTGAAAACAAGATACTGAGATAAAAAATATCTAACAATACCTCGGACTCAGTGCCTCAGCTGAGATAATTAATCCACCCTTACAATGATCTGAGCGTTTCTGATTATAATACTGGGATAAGAAATAACCTACTTTCCACTTTTATTTATGATAATACAGTGTTTGATTACAAAACATTTAGCAATACATTAATACATATTTCTGGTGACATATAGTGCCAAGCATATGTGAAATAATATCTGTGGTATTTCCTGAATGGAATTAATTTAAACAGAAACTATGATGGACATGATCTTGGCCTGCTGCAACCTCAGTTCAACGACATAATCTCTTCAGAGACTTTCCAGGTGAAGCAGAAGAGTGGTAGCAAACTGCCACACAAAATGCTGCCAATTATAGCCAATCTGTCAGATGTTTATACTTGGGACCTATTGCTAATTGGCTTGAAGATGTTAAGAAACAATTAATTAATCCTTTTTACCCTTTTTGTTCATTTATGTTTTATACATTTTTTTCTCATGTGCTAGAAATAAAAAATAATGAAAGGTAATGATCATGATTTTCTCAACTTGGAAGGAGCTATAAAGGACAGGAATTTACCTCAGAAGACTATCTGGGTACCTTCTAGATCACTTTAGGGCCCAAAGAGGTTTACAGAGTACATAAATAGCAAATTAATGAAGAGTGTCTAGTCAAACCAGAGTCTGGGAAAGAGTTCCCTCATGGGCAAAGGAAATATTTTCAAGATCCCTCATCTCTGTAATGACCCCCCCTGCAACTTGAAACATCTGCTTTTAGACTATGAAAAGGTTCTGCATTGACTAGGTTTCTTCAGTGCTCCTCAATGATGATCCCAGCTGCAGTGATCTCCTCTTTTACCAACACCAAAAAACCATCAGAAGCTCGAGGCTTGACACGACATCTCTCTAACACTACATGCAGCTGAATAACAGTCTAAAGGGACAAGAGCCTGCTGTCTCCCTTAAGTCATTGTTGGGAGGGGAAAAAAAAGGTTAAATATGCTTTGTGGGTCTTACGATAAAAAATCTGCATAAGCTCTGTCAAGTTTCCCAAGGCCTCTCATGATAGCTACACACCAACAACCAGGACTCAGACTCACACCAAAGGGGCACAAGGGAAAGAGCCTTTTCCTCAAAACTGGCAGACAATTTCAGAGGTGTATACACCTATAATATTTGACAGCCCCAGAAAATTATGTTAAAACTTAATCCTGCAATTTAAAATCTGACAATTAAACCACAGACACACAAACTCATGAGAAGGGAATACGTATCTTCACTTTCCTCTGCAGTTCTGAGACACCAGACGAGACTGTTAAGTATCACTGCTTATGTTTATATTTTTTATATTTGTATTTATATAAATATATATATATTTATATTATATTTTAAATTTTTATATTTATAGTTTATGTTAAACTATGAATTCTTTGAAATAGTTAAAAGGACATCTTTCTTGAGTAGAAAAAAAAAAAAAAAATTTAAAAATCCAAGCTAGAGATGTTCTAAAGAAATTCAGAACTGAAGTTATAAAAGAGTTTATGCAAAACCAACTTGGAGAGGACGCTCACTTTTGTTTCACAGTTTGCCAAACTAATGGGACCAAAGTGAGTGCTTAATCAAAGTCAATATTGGCCTGCTGACTCTCAAGAAACAATCTAAAAGTGCTTTGGGGGCTCTTTCTATGTTCATTATCTTTTCCTGTGTCACTTGGTGTCTCTAATGATAGACGAAGAAGCACTTAAAATGTCTCTACTCAATTCTATTCACTACTGAAATCTCAAATTAAATACTTATCAAGAAAAAAAATCATATTTAGAATGAGATCGTGACACAAGGATCTTCTGAAAAACAGCCTAGGATAATTCAGCAGCCCCACTGGATCTTGCATTTAGAGCAGCCTGAAGTATTCAAGTGACTCAGCAACTCAGTGGTGGGTAATTTACAGCTCACTCCTCATTGCGAGCCGAACTGCTAGCTTACAAACTAAAGTGTTTCTGCATCGACCTTTGCTGAATGCAAGTGCAGCGTGCCCAGCTCAAGCAGCTGATGTCAAAACTCGAAGCTTAAAACAAAGGGCAAAACACTGAAATACTCATTCTTTTTGACTGATCAAAGGTAACTCCATTTAACTGGTTGGAACTATCCAAGATTAAGGTATTGCTCAAAGCAGGCAGGGTCAACTGGCAACTTCATTTACAGAGTAGATGAACAACATATAGCAAAAAACATCATGATTTTCTAAGCTTTTTCAGCGTGAAAATATCAGATTAAAACAAATCTTCTACACAGAACAGAAATACGTACCTTAGAGAAAAAAATCTAATATATGTTGAAGCTGAAATTTATTCCCAGAATAAAGTTGCAAAAAATAGTGTTAGCCAGTAGCTATTTAATTATATGAGTGTTCATCACAGAGAACCAACAAGCATAAAGGCTGCTTCTCTTGTGTCAAAAAAGTGCAGTGTTTTAGTGCTCTGCTACTCCTATCAGACATGATTTTAAGGGGCTCACTCAAGAAATTAAATAATTCTCTGAGTATGACAGTGGGTAAGAGAATCATCTCCCACATTTAAAAAGCAAAAGAATTACTCTGGAAATAGGTATTATTTTTGCATTTGCCAGTCTTATACTAATAAAACATCTCTTTTTAAAGAGAGGTAGATGAAATTCTATGTGCAGTGAATGCCCAAGAAGAAGCTTTATTTATGCAAGGAAAAATAAAGTTCAGATTTTATCCTCAGAATTTAAAGCTAGCTGAGATCATACAGAGGTCAACAGAAGGCTTACCAGGCTAAGAACTTATGGATTTGAACCTAAAGTATCATCTCATGTTAATGCAATATGGTTTGTTTTTGAAGCAAAATGTGTATGTAATTACTTTTAATTTGATTATAAATTTTCCTTCTTGAAGTAAAACACTAAACCTTAGTTGCACTAGAAAGGCATGCAGCATAAAAAACTGGCCACATACGTACTTAATATAGTGGGCATAAAAATACTAATTAAGATAAAACATTATACCAGAGTACCTACAATAAACACAAATTAATAAACCAATCAGAAATGTGAGCACCTTCAGGAAAATTGTAGCATGCATCATATAATCTCATGGAGATAAGTAAGGAATGTCTAATGTGAATTTTTTTAATGGACCAGATAATTTGGGGCATAACTGGGAAAAGTCTCCATAAAGACCGCGGCCTGTAAAAATGCATATATAATTTGTAAGAAATGGTATTCTCCCATACAGAGAGGGCATGGACTCAGCAACTTTTGAGCTCCAAGCCCTTCCACAAAGGGAGGCAGAAGAGTATGTTTTGTTGGCAACAGCTGGTAATACTCTAAAAGATAATATGAAAGAAGAATTCATATCCATCTCCAGAGAGACAGTAGGAAGCAATATTTTTAAAAATTAGCTAAACTAGCTTTTCTCCATCTAAAAATGTCATAGTATTTGAAATATACTACCTCAATGACTGCTCCATGCTTAGTAAGTGCTGTTCAGAGTAAGCTGCCTCACACAAATACTTTTTGATGGGCATAAAGAGCACTTTCATAAGGAACTTAGGTGTGTTTCACACCACAGTGACCAACCAAGGCTTTGCAAGTTATTGCCCATTAGGAACTGCTGGAACAAATGCAAAGTTAGATATTCTGGCTTTAACCACCAGGAGAGCCTGAAGCAGCTGATGCGGTAAAACACGTCCAGAACTGATTTATGTTTATTTTACCATGTTTATGTGTTCTAAACGAATACTGACTTTCCCTATAAATGATGAAATTCAGATCTTTCTAGTTTTAATGCCTATTAGGACATGCTTAAAGGGACTTCAAAGTAAATTACTCACATGTAGAGAAGCTTATAGGAATTCAGAACTTTCTTCAATAAGATGCCTCATCCTCATAACCTGAGGAATTTTTCAGCTCCTAGTTTTATGGTGGAGGCTATTATTTCTCTCTAACGTATCTTTAAAATATGTTATTTAACTGAATGTCTTTCAGTGGTGGGAAGACCACCATGTCATGGTTCAGACCCAAACTCAGAGAAACTGAAATATAGTGACTGTCCCTCTTACGTGTAGTTAGAATCTGGATTTCTGAAAAAGATAAAGAAAAAACCAAAACCAAATGGAAAGCCAAAGTACATTCTCTACAACTATATTCACTGTTTGTTCATGAGACTTTCATTCACTCGTCCTTTCCAATACCATAAAAGCTCAAACAGATATTATAATTTTACCCTTTAACAGTTGTGAGACTTATCATAAGAGTGAATGTATGGGACATATGAGTCTCTGTTAGTTCAGTTTCTTGCCTTCAGGAGTTTCTCTGACAGGTACAGTGTAATTAGAGAATAAGAATGCCCTCATTTTCATGTTTCCACTTGTATTCTCACAGTATAAAGTACCAAAAAAGTAAAATAATTTTTTTAAATGGTAAGTAGTTAAACTGTAGAGTCACTAAGATGTAGTAGATGCCAAAAGTTTTATAGTTTCAAAAAACAACTTGGAAATCTCAGTGGAGAACAGTCCATCAGACACTATTAAACATAATGATATGAATAGACCCTCTAGCTCAAGGGTGTGGGGGGGAGTCCTCTGGGCAATGTTCCCAGATGTCATGCCCAAAGTCAGACCTTTCCTGCAAGCATCTCTCTCTTGTCACAGGTAGAGACAGGAGACAGAGCTAAATTGCCTGACCCAGCATGGCTTTACTTCTGTGAGGAACAACTTAGGATTAATTTCCATCCAGTTTTGACTGTATGAATTTCTTCTGAAAAATCTGAACAGTTCTTCTTTCTTCTCTTGTTTGAATTGTTTAGTCTATTTTCTTAAGCAGAGGGAAACTAGTCATTATTTCTTACCTCTCCTTTTAACAGCTTCACTCTTTGGTCAATTTGAGCAAATCAGAATAGAAAAACTTCTATACTATGATGTTTCATAAAAATAGGCCAACAGCAGTGGAGATATTATGTTCCAACTGAGGGAAAAGCTACAGGGAGAGTGTAACCCTGATAAACATCATAGAAACCAACTGGGAGCACTAATTCAGATCACAAACCCATGGAAAAATATTGGTTTCACTGCATGAAGACTAATTTGTTCTTCACTCTTGGTATGGTCCAAGTCTCCTTTTAATCAGCTACTACACCTCCCATTGCATTCAATGAGAGATTTTCCAGCACAATGAGGATAGTACATCTGATTTTCTGAATGTTTTCAACACTTACAGTATGTTTATACATATTGCTGTTTGCCACAGCTTTTTTTTTTCAATGTATTGTCTCGCAATTTTCATTTTTTAAACTTTAATTTTCATCTTTCAAGAGAAATACTTTGTTCACTCACTAAACTCTAAACCAAAGAACATGTCTCCCACATGTGGGGGATTAGACTTGAAATTAGAAAAATGGCAAACATGTACCACATCCAAAAAATGTTTGTGGTTTCAGTAAGTTAAACAGAATACAGCTCTGTGGAAAAATTAACACTAATATATACGGGATATTTATCCTTCTGCTTCAGAATTTCTAGCATTTAGACACAATCACAGGTCATCTAGACCCACAGAGTGAGCAAGGACTCTAATTTAGTGTTGGAATCTGGGACCTCTTATCTTTGACCTATGCTTGGATACTGGAACACCTTTTTGTCTCTCTATAACCCCTTGTTATTTACCAACTGAACAAATTATAGAAAACCTGCAAGCAAGTTTTTAGAGTTGTGGATATCTGAAAGAATAAACAATCTGGCAGTTGTACTCTGAAGCCATGCAGGGACTGTTTCTTCTGAGTGTCTAATACCTGCAGCTCCACAGATCCCTATGCACATGTTGTTCTGGCCAATATTGTATATTGCTGGAAATAACTGAGATGATAAATATCAAAGCATACTGAGGCACTTTAAAAGTCAGTTTCCAGTCTGGAATCACACCATGGCTGGAGAATCTGTATCCACAAGTAGTCATATGAGTGATACAAGATACAATATTTTGGATGCTTATCTGAGTCCACAGCTCTTTGATCTGAAAATCTTACCAGGTGGCTTTCAGGATAGCAGTCTCAAGCTGAATGGCTCTCTCTTAGATACTAAAACAGTTAAATGAATATACAAAGAAGAACAAAATAAAAGTGGTTGACTGAAGGAGGTCGCAACAAGAATGTGAAGAGGTTTTTTGTGTTTTTTTTTCTAGAATAACAAAAGTGAGATATTAAATAGCCTTGTTGTCTAAATAAAATGCAAACATTTACTAAACAAATTCTTGCAAGCAGCTCTCAGCTCTGTTGTTGTTGTCTCACGACAACCCATGAAAGCTAAGAAGCAATCAAACTTGTTCAGAACCCATCTTGGCCAATATACCTGGAAGAGTAGAGAGAAATCCAGAAAAAGAAGAGGTAAATGCAGGCAGACATTAAAAATGCCTGTTAGAAACTATTTTGGGATTGTTTTCTTTAGGCTTCTCAAAGGAATTAACTTACACACAGTCCAGTTGCAGCTGCATAACTGCCCAGTGGCTGGAGGTCCACTTGGTCAATTAGAAAACATGATATTACGAGAAAAAATAATCACTGTTGGCAGTACTGGAGCTGAGGACAAGCATATTTTGCTTCATAACACCCTATTGCACATTAACCAGATGCCATGTCTGTGGTAATGCGACCTTGGCCATGGTGAGCCCTGTGGCATGTTCCCTGTTGAGCGTCCTGTGTGGACAGCGAGTGACTCTCATTCGGCTCAGGCTGGCAGACAGGACCCTTTGCACCACTCTGTGCCCACTCAGTTTAAACATGATTCATGGTTATGTTGTTTCCAAGGTTTCCATGGCAAATATGTGTCCATGTAACCATTTTTGTTTTTTAATAATGACTTGGATCTTCCATCTAAGAACCCTTCTCAATCTGCGCATTTCCATTAAAATGTATTTTTTAGTTATTTTTTTCAAAAAGAAAAAAAATAATAAGAAAAGATTGACATGAAAGTGAGTGCTGGTCAGATGTTCCTGGTGGGGTTATTTTTACAGTGACTCAGTAGAGAACTGGACGAAATGTCTCATCTGCGTTCCAATGGCTCTCTGATGGACATGGGTGTATTTGATGTTTGTAGGTGCTAGCGTTTGTTTGCAAAAGGAATTTAAACAAAACAAAACTAGTTTTCCCCAATAACCCATCCAAAGAACACTAATGAGTGTCACTGAGACCTTCAGCCATTCCTTCCATGTGTAATTGCTTAAAAAGATAAAGTCTCTTCAGAATTAGAAAGGATCCAAAAAACAGATTCACTGGGAAGTCTTCTGTCAGCTGTTTATTTAGGATGCGTGAGGACATGTTTATGAGAGCTCATTCTGGCTTCCTTGGTTATCACACACACAAAGCCCTGCGCTGATGAATTTGCTTTGCATCTGTGGCTCTGCAGAGCTCAGTGCTACTGTATCCAGAGAGTTTCCAGGACCTGAGCTGGTTTGGTTTGTTCCACAACACACCAAGCTATTAGACACGGACCAGAATTTAATCGTGTTAAAACTGAACTCCTGGTATTTTCTAGAGCAGGTGTTATACAACTAGTACTCAGAGGAATTAGTCTCATTGCCCACTGCTAGAAATGAAAAGCTTCCCACTGAACCAAAGAGGCTTAGGGCAGACATGAGAAAATTTTAAGTAATTGTGGTTAATAAACCCCACGTCATTGTCTGTTTCACAGCACCACGAAGCTTCAGCTGTCCAAGGAAGCTGCTGCCACCACCCGTGGGTTGCCCCACGGGCTACTTCCCAACACACACATCTGAAGCACAGGCCACGAGCTGGAGGCAGCTCCATTTTCATGATGTTGAAACAAACTGGGATGTGGGGATTGCACACACATCAATGTTTTGTCGCTTTCCTGGGCTCAAGCAGCTAGAGTAGTTGAACACATCATTCTTTCCCTTGTCTGAGAAACATTTACTGCCTGTTACAAAAGGTTTAGGGGTGGCATACTGTGTAATAGCTTAGATGACTGAAAACAAATTTAAATATAAGAAATGTGCTGGCTTATTTTTTGCACGTTGTAAATACTCTTAGAAACGGCATGTGGCCTTATTAAGTTTGAACCTCAGGTCTTTCAACTTCCTCGAGAAAAGAGAACAAATGGTAAAAGCATGAGGAAATAAGTAACCTCTGTGATTTCCCACTTCAGTTCAAGCCCAGATATTTTTGTCAGTTGTTAATTACAGTCATATTTCTTTAACACCTTTAAAAAAGAAACAGCAAGCAAAAGATTTCAAAGAGAGAGGTTGCACCAGCTCAGAAAAGTTCTGATTTCTCCAAACATGCGGTAACCCACTGGGCAAGGAAGATCTGTGCTTCCTGCAGACCCTATTGCCAGTTCTTCACAACTGAGAACTTTTGATTATTTTCCAAACTTGTATTGAAATCAACTGGGTTAGTCACTTTAAAAAGAGACCCCTTTGTGCTGCTCTGTAACCCTTTAGTCTTTTGTTGGATTTTGTTTTTTACACACTCTTATTGCTAGATACTGAACTGTATAAATATCTACCCAAATCCTAGCAGAAAAGCTGTAGTAGGACAATAAAGAGGTAACATTGTTATTTATTTCATTTTTTGCTACTGTTCCAGCACTATGATGTTGTCATTGAAACAGTTGTTTACCATATTTGGAAGAGGAAATAGATAAACCCCGCTAAGAATCTAAAATACATTTATGCTTGGGAGCTATGTTCAGAGGGTTATTTGGGTGGGGATTTTTAGGCAAGGGTTGGAATGTGATTATTTTTATATAGGGCCATAAGTACTGCTCTGAAAAAGGCAGATGACCTCCCTTTCTATTTTTCAACATAGATTAATCTAGCCTCTCACTTCAAAAATAGGAACCTCAAAAGTGCTTAGGCTTTTGCCAGCGAAATCCCCTCCAAGGTGGAGTCAGCCTGCGGACTGGCGGTAGGTAAGTCAGCCCTGAAAAGCTCTTGGCGTGTCCTGCCAGCTGCTTCAGATGGCTCCTTGATTAGCACAGGGCCTAACTGCAGAGCCCGGCACCTCCTCGCCCAGCCAAGACCCCCTTACTGGGGCTACGCCTGAGCCGCTTCCCAAAGGTCATGCAGCAGAGTGCAAGAAGCCTGTGTCCGACCGAAATGTCTGGGCCTCTTGTGTGCAATCAGCAGGACTCCCTGGTAACCCTGCAAGGGTGATGGATTAGCAAAATTTGTGTTTAATGGGTGCTGTCAGGCACCTGTGTTACTCTGGAGTTATAACTGCTGCCTCCATGAACCATTTACAGTATTTTGCAATGAATAACGACCCACTCTGCTTACTGGGTGATCCAGTAATCACAAATCTGTGAGCAGTGGTGAGTCCAAATTAAAACATATATACTACTTCAGAAAGTGCCTCATTTACATCCGCCTGCAAAAGGCTGCATAGCCCCACTGCCTACAGGTCTCAACACAACCACAGCTGAAAAAACAACAAAAGGATAGACTGTGACCATACCGTACCCAGGAAAATCTCAGTCCCATTGTTAAATTTCTAAGATACCAAATTATTTGCCATTCATTCTGCCAAATGTATGTAAATCCTTTGGTGGCTCAGCATATTTGGGGGACGATGGACAGGCAGGTTTGATGCTGCACATCCAGAGGCTCTGCTGGAGGTTGGGTTTTTCAGGATCCTTGCAATAATGAAGGGGAGTGTTGCTATCATTTAAATATTGAGCAGAGAAATATGTTCTTCTCAGTTTAATTGCATGATTCTAGTAGCTTTAGTTGTGCCTTTTCCACATAAAGTGAAAGTTTTATTTTGTTCCCAAGGAAGAACGGTGAGCAAAGGAGCGTTGGAGATGGTCAAATACTGAGAAATAGGTCTGGGAACATATTCAGTCATGAATAAACAACTGATAAGATGATTCACTGCTATGCACAGGTGCCTAACATTTGCTGTGTGGGAACACAGGGTGATGACTAGGTTGTTCATCATGCCACTGTGTCTTAGTACAGAAAACTTTTCTGGCTTTATATCGAGACTGTATTATCCCCTAATTTTTCACGATGTGCCATCTCATATTGGAAACTATCAGTTACCAGATAAATGAGTAAGCAAAACCAACTGCCTATGAGCAATAATGTGTCCTTAAAGATGATCATCAAATCTCAAAAACTCTCATCAGAAAACTAATTATTGTGTTTCTGAGGAACACTTATAGGTCACATGTACAAGCAGCTCCTGGTCCAGTTCGTAAGGAGAAAAAAGTCAGTGCACGGTGAGCCTGGGTATTCCTAAAAACAACGGTGGGCTGTGATGTTGCCTACTGGCAAACCACCACAGCAAATAATACACTGGGTAAGGGTTAAGGCATGGCCCTGAGTGCATAAAACAGAGAGGAGAAAGGGCTTCTGAGAGGTTAGGAAGGTTGCATCTCCCACCATTACATTAGAGGACGGCAGGTCCCCCCTGCCCTCTGCTTAAACACACGGTGCAGTCCCTAAAACTGACTTCATTCCTCCACAGAAGAGTCCCACTTCCCCTTGTCTAAGCAGGGCTGAAGGTGTCCTGGTTTCGGTGCGCCCATCGCACAGCCTGCTGCCTCCCGCCTCCGAGTGCACAGCCGGCTCCTCCGCACGGAGCTGCCACGCTGCCGCTCGCTCCAGCTTTGTGCCTCCAGCTCTGCCTCTCCACTCATCTGTCCACTCTCCCAGACTGACAGTTTTGGAGACAGAGCTCGCTTTTAGTCCAAAACCAGGTAGACAACTCAGTCGTTTAAAAAAACACCAAAAAAAAATCTCATACACCGCTCATGGTCATATCTAATGATGGAATAACTATTTATAGTTTAGTGATCTAGGGGCCAAATCCTGCTCTCAGTTACACTGTTTAGTCTTGAGAACAAATCAGCTGAATTCAGTGTGACTCAGAACAGAATTTGGCTCTAAATATTTTAACTGTAGCATGAGTTTGTTGTCTACATGACTGAATCGCCTTAAGAAAATCAGTGCCTCCTCTTTGCCTTTGCCAGTGGGGCTGCAGTGATCCTTCTGTTTATTTAAGGCAAGCGGCGTTCATGCCTCACCTCCCGCATCTGCACGTCATGCCACTCACCTTTCCTTTCGTGTTGGGTGCTTTGCATGTAGGAGCATTTAACTCTTTAGCAATTAGTGCCAGGACTCAAAGCTCATGTTTTATTTCTCTGGATTTCCCAATCTCTTGAGGGCTAATTATAAATGTTCTCCAAGGGCACCACGTCAGTTACTGGGGAGTCTACACATACATGAGAGACACAAGGCAGGGCAACTTCATCAAATGCTCGAACTGCGACTAGAGACAGCTTAATAGCAACAAATATATTTGGTTGTCCTTCACAAAGACCTTTCCCCCAGCTGCTTATATATACGTGTTTATCTCTGGTTTTGCACTGTCAGGAAACAGGTGCTTTTCTATTAATAGACATGATGCAGCAAGGCAAGAAGAAGGTGCAGTAGTATATGAAAACAGGTGGTCTACAGTTGAACAGTTTATAAACAATAACTAATCACTCAAGACCTGTAGCAGTTTCTAATGAGGACTATAATTACAAGCCAGGTGGCTGTAGTTAGAGGAATACATTGTTTTTAAACAGGTTACTTGACTCAACAGCAGTTTTACGGGAGGCAGGATTGTCTACAACATATGTTCCCTCTGCCTCTCGTTTTCTTTTTTTCTCTCTCTCCCTGCGTGTGTACGTAGGGATGCCTAACGCCTTCCAGTGTAAAACCCTGTTTTCTGTCACTTATGATTCTGCAGATTTGTAATTGCTCTGGCTGAATCCTGAGCGCTTATGTCAGGGCTAATTTTTGGAAGAATTCAGCATAAGCAATTTAGCTATTTTTCAGATTGATGGTAGGGAAAATAAGTTGGGATTTCTGCACGTTAGAACATTAAAGTGGTGATAGGGCTGTTACTGTGTCAGACACACGTCAGTCAGAAGCTGAAAAGTGATGAAGGACTACATGCCCAAAGCCTGGTTTTTTATTATATTATTCATTTTAATTGGTTTAATAATAATTCTTTTTCCTAAAATCTTTGCTTACACTAAAGAAATGGTTTAATTATTTTTTTAAAAAACCCTGGTGTCCCCTACTTTGATTGAAGTTGTTGAATGCTGCACGGACAACATTCATAATGCCAAAGACTTGTGCTGTTTTACTGTTCCCCTGAAAATTCACCCAAACACGGCCAAGTCATAAGCCTCCAAACACGCTCAGAATTTGCAATGAGATTCACAAAAGGTTTCACAAATAGGGAGCGTGGTTCATTCACCTCTGGGCTGGACACACTGCTGCAGTCAGTGCCATTGCCAGGGGCCTCTGGAACAACCTCGTGCTCTGGCTGAGGAGGCTGAGTTGGGCTTATGGGATATACTGCCCTGATCGGGGAAGGATGGGGAGATGGGGAAAAAAAGAGGAGATAGTAGTGATGAGGGAAGGGCTTGAGGAACTAGAAACAAAATGAGAAAGTCTGGGTAGCCACAGGCAGGCAGGAACAAAGACAAGGCAGGCAGGAGCAAAGGGTGATGGTGTTTCTAGACAGTAGCAAATATTTCCCTCCCAATGTCAGCCCAAAAGAGACCATCACGAGGTTATGTCTGCAAAGCCACTACGGCCTTATTCTGAGGTCAAACTTGTCCCAGGTCAGCCTGGGCAGATGCTGCTGCTCTTTTCTTATTTGCTTTCTGTAGGCAATCTGCCAGCGCTCCACCAGAAAATGGGTGTTGGAAGAAGGGAGGAGACACCGGTGTTGGAAGAAGGGAGGAGACACCTCACACTGCACAAATATCATGCCGGAGACCACCTCTTACAGCAGTGCTCACAAACACAGGGTCTGTGCATCACCTATTGCAAACATCCTAAAATACCATTGGTGGTGGTGCGTCTCAGCCCCACCAGTGGCTGGTCCACACAGACAAATACTGCAGCTACTTTATTAACTCAGCTCTACCACGGCTCTAAATTTTCCAGTGCTGCCCAAGACCTGTAGCTAGTTCAGTACGGTACCACAAGATGCAACTTCTGAAATTATTCTTGCCCCCTGTTTGTTTTGTAAAAAATAAAGGAAATCATACAAAGACTACATTAAGGCTCCAGGCTAATTCACTTATGTCATTCCAGAGTCAAGGTTGATCTTGAAGCTTGATTTGAAGTGACGAGTTGAACGTAAGCACTTTCTTAAGTGAATTGCTGGATAGGGGCATATATGTTATGATACAGCAAATCATTACAAGATCACATATTAATTTCCACAGGGCTTTCAGGTCTATTTAATTAACACAGCTTCTATGTACAGAGACCCTGCCTCATTTGTTGCAGAATTTAGAAGGTGTGCAGTCAACGTGTCAGGGAACTAGGAGAGGAATAAAGACTCACCACCATTTAGGAGACTGAATGACACCCTGGAAAACTGGGTTCTGCCTGTACAAAGTTTGTAAGTGAAGACTAGCAAGTCATTTAGGCCATTTTCCATGAGAAAGCAGTGTGCATCCTTGTCCCCAAGGACCTTCCTCTGCTAAGTGCCCCTTGCTTTGATCCTTTTGAGATCTGTAAAAATCCCAGCTACATTGAAAATGTCTTGATTTGGGCACTTAGATTCATGGGAGATTTTTGATCTTAATCTTTCTATACTTCAGCATTTCTGGTCAGTAAAACAAGAGAAGTGATGTTTCATCACAAGGATATTGCACAGCAGATTCATAACTTTGTGGAAACAACAGTGACACACATTAATTTTATGTTCAATAATGGGTTTGGACAGTGCCGTATATTGAAGGATTATTGTGAAAAGAAACACTTGGGGGGACTACATTATTCTCAATATATCCCGTTTTCAGTCTATTCAAGCATATTTTCATGCAATACCAATAGTTCCTGCAATGATTGGCTGTTTCTAAACATATACAGAGGAACAGGTAATGACTATACAATGGCAACATCACATAAAAATATTTTCAGAATGGAAATATGGTTGTAATTGTGGAGAGTTGTTTGTTTGGGGTTTTTTAAATACTATAGACTATTTCTAATCGCTACCCTCTTCCTCACCCTTTCCTAGAGTCATAATTCCTTTCCTCTGTGCTTTGGGAATTTCACAGTTTTGGTCTGGACTAGTTATAAGAAACAGGATACAAACATGGCACTTAAAAATTTTTGGTTGATGCTGGAAGACATAGTACCAATTTATAGGGCTGCATTCAGGACTGCAGTGAACCTGCCTACAGCAGCATGAGTTCTGGTTTTTGGAGAGCTTTTCTGTTTCCTTCTGAGTGCACACAAAGGTCAAAGTCCAGGTTAAATTCTGTATCTTGCTTATAACTTTATTTTAGCCCATCTTGACATCTCCTTTGGAGCTACTACTTCACGTTTCCTCAGGATGATGGCATCATTTATTAGAAAATACCATTGTTTCCAAAAGGACTTGGTGGTTTATTTCCTAAAGTTCCAGGAGTCTTATATGTGGAGGTTTTCCAGACTCAGACAGGTAAAGCTCTCTTGCTTGAAGTGTGAGACTGAACTGGACAAGCTCCAAATATCCATCCAACCAACTTCTCTATGATGTGTGTGAAGTCTGGACAATGGGGAGTTCTCATAATAATGCAAAGAAAAGAGACTGTCCACCGGTATCTGAGGTTCTACCCCAGTCATTAATTTGTTCTTTTTTCCCTCATGCTGATGTACAGTGATAAATGAGTGCCTCCCAAATTTTCATCTGCATTCCCTTTTCTTCAATGTATATTTCCATGTTTGCACCCAGTCAGGGAGTGCCAGATAACATTCTGTCTCTATGCATTGCACATGCAGGAAGGGCAAATTTGCTGCCTTTGGATTTTTGGATGGGGGTTTGAGATGGGTTAATTATATGTCAAGAGGGACTTGAGCAATAATAATTGACTTTATGACTGTCTTTCCCACTTGGTAGAAAGGTTAGATTTAAAAATTGGCTTTACTGTACTGGATTTTAGGTTAAGTTCAAAATGCAGCTTCCGCTGTTAGAACTGAAGGGTCATATAAAATTCATTGCAATAGAATATTTATAAGTATCTGGGATATTTGTAGGAAACACAATAATGGGAGAATCAGAGCTCACAGATAGAAGGGGGAATTGTTAAATGGCAAATAAAAACTCCATTTTTCCAGCACTTAACCCTACATATAATAATAATTATTACAAATCTGAGCAATGATTAAATCTCATTCTGAACCCTAGTTAAACGTATATGTATGGAAAATGATTTTTGTGTTAATAACTTGTGTGCTGTTAGCATTCAGAGAAGGATCATGTGCACGCATATCACACACCTCAGACCGCCTTCCACGTGCCAGTGAGGTGCAGGTATTCTTGAAGGAGATTTGAGGGCTGACATGCCACACTTCACATGCCTGGTGAGGAGCAAAGTCCTGTTTGTTTTCAGCTTCCTCTTTCTAATCCCGTAATTATACCTTTGAAGGCAGACGTGTGACAAAAGCACAGAAAGTGAACAAGGTAAACCTGCAGCAGCTATTATCTCATCACCCCTCTTCTCCAGCGAGATACAGGTGGTGGCATGCAGGGTGTGTGTTTGTACAAAGCTATCATTTTACCTCGGTGGCGTGTGCCACCACAATTATCTCCCTGAAATACAAAAGTAAACTGGCTGTTGTGGAAACAGAGGGCATTCAAATGGAGGGTAACAGAGCAGACCTAATTAGCTTTAAGTACCTGTAATCCTAGGAGATTTTACTTAATGATAAAAGCCAGGGAAAGTCCCTCAGGTATGAGTAATAAGAGCCCAGCCAGGTTGGGGATGTATCAGGTGGTGTATGTCAGCTCTGCTGAATGCAGCCTATTGATTCAGAAGTTGCCTGTATTTTTCTGCTACAAATTGAATTTAAATTGCTTACATGAAGAAGACATCTGGCAGGTTAAGGTTTACCTGTTTCATATTTCCAAATAATTTTTTCCACCAGCAAATAGGTAGGGAAGAGATAAACCAAGCAGAGCTTTTTAAAAG
This sequence comes from Strix aluco, assembly GCF_031877795.1. NCBI lineage: Eukaryota > Metazoa > Chordata > Aves > Strigiformes > Strigidae > Strix > Strix aluco. The sequence continues at coordinate 4,374,058 of NC_133936.1, read as the reverse complement.
ATATAGACATGCTTGTTCACAATGCCTAAGTTTGAAGTAAAGAGTTGATATCTGAGGAATACATGTCAAATTATTAAAATAATAAAGCAACCAAGTTTACACAGATTAAACAACCGCACTGTGCCTTCACTCCTGCTAAATGAAATACCTGACTGGCTGGATAATATAATAGCATTACCAAAAGGTATAGTTCTCATTTGCATGAAAGACTTCCTTTTTTTTGGTGGGGGGGTGTTTGTTGGTGTTTTTGTTTTGGTTGGTTGTTTGGGGGTTTTTTTCCAGTTCAAGGCTATTATGGCCAGTTAATTTTTATTTTGTTTTAAATAAGCCAGTGTTCCTTACTTGTAATCTAACAAGTGCAAATCACTTACTGGAGGTTGTTGTGTAGAACAAAATTTTTTTCTGAGTATTTTTTTGGGCCTTTGTTCACCCAGGAGCTTCATATGGCCTCTCTCTCCAGCTGTCAAGGCCCTGAATCACCTTAATCTGTCTTCCAACCAAAGAAACTGTTATTCTGAAAAAGCTTGTTCTGATCTCATAGTGCTACACGTACAGTTTCTCATGTGCTTGAAGTCTTGAGCACTTATGGCAGTTTGAGTATAAAAACACTAAGACAACCTGGGATCTGTTTATTTTCGGCCTCTGAATTAGGGGTCCAAATTGAATGAGTATGTTCTACATCGACAGATGAATATAGCTCACATTAATGTTAGTAAAAACTCTGTGTGCATGTGCAAACTATAAGGCCAGTTTAGATACTGTGGTAATAGGAAAAGGGGGGAAAAAAGCACCTTCAGAACAATAAGAGGCATAGTAGATAACTTTCAAAAATGCTGTTACATACTTACTAACTTTTTTTTTAGTTGTTTTTACTTAATGTGTCTGATAACTCCTGGCCTGCTCCTACATCAGCCTGTTTGTCTTTCTTGTAAGGCACCTTAGCTGCTGTTTGAACAATATCCATTTGATAATGAAGCAAGATGCAGGCTAGACAGCTGCTTTTTTCTCACTCATTTCACTCTGTTATTGGTTAACTTAGTGGAAAAATGTAAATTTTCCAGGGACTTTAGGTTGGAGGTATCCCAGCCAAGGTAGATATGTGCTTGACTTGAGGTCTAATTTAACTCCCGTGTAGTATTGATCGGCTTGGCCCACCAGGGACCCTTAAAGTCTTCCTTTGCCAAAGGTAGACAATGGTATGAAAGTAAAGTGTAATAAATGCCCCTGTCCGGTCCCATGTCGATATACAGCTGCTTTTTTTTTTTTCTCCTTTTTTGCTGTTTTGAGTGCATCAGTATTTCACGTTTATTGTAGTGTGATGAAACACCTTTCAAAATGGCCAGAGGGACACTCAGCAGTAAGCATTTAGGCAGTACAAATTGGAGTGAACAGGAGGACAGTTAGTAGGGAATATTTCTGAGGTCAAAGCAAGCTGAATAGGAGCTGAATCAGCTAAAAGCAGAGTTGAGAGCTACACTACCTACTGCAAAGTAAATATAGATTACATTCCTTTAGACAAATTGATCCACTGGAGGACGATAGGTCTTCCAGAAAAAGAGGTTGCTACAAAAGAATTAAGTATTTTACACTGACATACATACAAAGAACCCTTAAACACAGCAACCAGAGACGTATCACCAGGACAGTAGTCCATACTTGGTCCTCACATGAATAATTTGCAGTGCACTGCAAGATTTAAGGGTCCACAAGTCTGCATGTTCCTGTGGATGCTGACTAGTATTCTGCCCAGTAAGCAAAGCACTAAAATTTAGCTGCTCAACTGAGCAATAATTCTCACTTAGGTAAGTGGACAAATCATAAGATTGCAGAGTAATTCAGGTAGAAAAGAGCCCCAGGATGTCTCTGGTCAGACCTTCTGCCCCAGCAGGGGTCAGCTTTGGGGTCTGATGTGGTTGCTCAGGGCTTGATCAACTCAAGTCCTGCAAATCTCCAAGGATGAAGACGGTACCACTAGCAAGGGTGAAAGGACACACAGATCAGGACTGTCCTCAACAGTGGTAACTCCAGAAACAACAAGCAGAACCTTGGATATGAAACCATAGCAGTTTGTCAAGAACAGCTCTCAAGTTTCCTAAGAAAACTACTAATTTCTTGAAAAAGGTGGTAGAATAGATGACTTTGTGAAAGCTCTCTTCTCTCTCTCTGTTGAACCTACAAGTAATCTAGATGATAATCTTTGGCTCCTGAAAAACTATGACCATTATGTGCATAATTATTTTTAATCAGTAAAATTCTCAGGGAGGAACATAGAATTGCAATTAGCAATAAAGGTGCCATTGTCTAACAGTTGCAATGAATCATTTAAAACCAGATTATATAGGGAGATCAATGTGAATAAATACACATGGCCCCACAAAACCCCCCAAGATGTCTCTTCAACATCACACCACAGAGATACAGGGATTTAAACACATATAGGACTATGCAGAACTGTGACCTTAGTAAGTGATTACCTTGTAGGGCAAATAAGAAGAAATAGAGTTCAGAAATATAAATTGTTATTTCCAAATTAGGAATCTGACGAACATATTTGCAAAAATGTCTTGAAACTATTTGCGAATATTTGTTCTCTCTTTCCAAAAGTTATTCTAGGCTGAGCAAACACTGAGGGCACTAAGGAGAAGACTTGAACTTAGGGCTGTTCTCGAAGCTAAAGACTTCTGCTGGGTCTCTCTGCAAGAACATAGGTACAACCATTTCTCTGTAGAGTGGCCCACTTTCTCAAGGCACTACCCAGATGCACATCTGGAATAACATTGTGGAGTTTGATTAAATAGAAACACAGCTGCATATGTAAGTGCATTCTGCCCAGAATATCTTCTCAGTGGTTAAAAAAAAAAAAATCTTATAAATGAGATTAATTGTTTACTACAAGAGTGTGCAAGGCTACAAGAGTGGTGGCACCATTGCCGTGAATTACTTTCTTTTCAAAAGAGAGTGTACAAGATCGCATATTACATGGGGCTAGGATTTCATCAGCACATAGGCAAGTCTAATGGATTTCCACGCTCAGCACTCCTCTGCCAAGAAGCTGACTTTTAATATGGGAAATGAACCCCTGCTCAGGATGGAGCAGTCCTGGTCAGCCTCAGGGGTCCAGGCATCAGTACAACTTTTTTGTCAAAACAGGAGGTGTTTTGGAGGCATGTCCACAATAGTGTAACATTATAGGGGGCTGGATTTAGCTGGAACCCATCACTATTTATTGGAGCTAAACATACTTGCACAGACAGTAGCACTGTCTTCTGGCAGTCACTTGCAAAATGGGGCTTGATTGTCTGGAAGTGGGAGCAAAATTACCAGAAGAGGAGAGATTAGCTTTATATATAGTTCATTTGTTGTTTGCTATCTATGCTAACTTCCTTGCATTTTTCCATTCTGCCCTGAGTAACTGAGTATCCTGAGTTTTCAAGGGTAAGTAACTTTGTGATTACGATACATTTTTCCAGCCTAAAAGCCATCAGTAAAGTGAATGGGGCTACTCTTGTAAGTGCTTAATGCCTGATGTAAGAGTTGCATGATCTAGTCCAGAAGTAACACAGTTACCTCAATTACTGTAGTCCCACAAGGCTATTCACAGCAGTACTTAGGAAATGTTGTAGGCTCAGGCTCTGGTATTATAAACTCCTCGGGGCAGCATGACTGTACACAGGATCTCATCAGTAGTTAACAAACAAGTCCTCTATGAGACACTAGCCATTTTTTGTACTAGGCTCTTATTTATTTTTATTAGTTTTTTACATCTAGAAACGAACACGGTGTTATTAAAGCTATGGCAAAGCGCACAGTCTCATCGTATCGCCTTCCTAAAGCAACGCGACACAGCGAGATGCCATGTGTACTTTTGTGCTTTTTTACATTGTTATCAGGGAAAAATATGTCTTGCAATTTCCCAGGGGGCTCCCTGGGACAGTGTCTCAGTGTGAAAGGGCACCATGGGGCTGCCTTGGACAGTTTTCTTTCAATAAGGTTTTTTTTTTCTATTGTAACCACTCTGCTCTGCTGCTTCACTGATTTCCCAGCTGTTCTTCTGCGGTGTCTGAAGTCGAATGCAGAAAATCTGTAGCTGAACAGCTCAGAAATAAGCAGCCGATCATGGCAAGCATGAGAAAACCATGAATACATCTTTCTCTTTAGACATAATGGTTTGATTCTCTGTTGTCTGCTGGGGGCACAATGTGTAGTGTTTGTACCCGTACTTCACAGGCAGAAATAACTCTGCAAGGTACCAACCCGGGGATAATAAGACCTTGAGTATCCCTTGTCAGAGCTGGTGTAAGGATGGCAAAAGGTGCAAGGTTCCCAACACAGAAACTTATTTTATTTTATTGCTACTCATAGCCACGTGCAAAGCTTCAAGGATCTCCCAGGTATAATTTAGGCTAGACCTAGGTAGAAGGAGTTAATTGTCCCGGGAGCTTTGATCTTCCCTTGGCAGTGGACTACTATCACTCTGTTATGCAAGGGAATGACAAGATTGAAGGCCCTTCCAATTGTTTATGTTTTTCTATGTAATGCCCCAGAAGGCATTATTTCTTTTATGACTTCACATGGGGAAAAAACAAGCAAATGAAAAAATGACTTTCCAATGACAGCTGATAGTATATCTGCAATGTACTTTTCCTCAGTTAAAAAGTCCTCTTTTTTAATATATTATAAAAATACATGCATGTGATAAAATAAATTCAGAACGTGCAATATGTTTTGAAAGTTAAAGTAGAGTCATAGACAAAATGGGATTGAAAGGGTCTAGAGAAACCATTTTTCTCAAGGCACAGTACTGCCTGCTCTTCCCGAGAAGCTTGTATAACCCATTATAAGCAGTTTTCTTTCAAAAGATACCAGTAAAACCACAGATTTGATGTCAGTAAAATTCTTTGCCAACCTGCGGTTCATCATTCTTATTCTGGAAGAGGAGGAGGGGTAGCAAGAGGAACAACATTTAAATAATAAAAACGTAATGTATGACTACTTCCATAATCAATCCTTCTGATTTCTTCATTTGAAATATTTTAAAGCCAAAATGTCATTCAAATAAATTTGCAAAAAAATGTGAAAAAAATATTCATGACTGAAGTGCGTGCTGAACAACTTATTCAATATGAAACAGGGTTTTATTTCATGAAACTGTTTTCGGAAAAATTGGTATTTACTTGGTTCAAAGTTCTAAATTCTTCTTTTTTACAATACAGAGTAAAAAATCCAGCAGCTTTTCATCTGACTTCATTTCAATCAGTTTTATTTTAATTTTATTTGATTAAGTGAATTTAGTAAACTACATCTACTTCAAACTCTCTGATAGAAGTATCATAGACAATATGCTTCTTAAAGAGATGTGTAAAGTTATTATTTCAGTTCAATGTAATCATGTTTTGGTGTATGTGATCCATCAAATCTCTGACCAAATTGATGTTATTGAATTTAACAATTTTTTTATAGTTTTTTAATGTTAACTTGAATTTTATTTATTTATTTTGAATATTAAAATTTTCAGGTGAACTTCACGTTTTACAAACAATGCTTTCTTCATGCAAGAAAATCTATACCCTTTCTATGCATCCCTAATGAAGACAGGTATTGCCTACACATCTACTGATATGAACTTTATATACCATCCGGTTAAAACCTAATTCTTTTGATTCAGATGCATTAAAAAGTTTCACAGACAGGTCTGCTACAGCTAGCCTTATCAGGTGTGATTGCCAAGGCCCACCCTACAGACCAATCCACCAAGGCTCAAAGTTAGCCAACATCCCTGAAGGCTCCTGTATGCAGCACAGTCCTTCCCTTTCAGCGGCCTACTCCAGCAAGCAGGTTGCTCTTACTACCCTACAAGAATCCAAACCCATTGTTTCCATAAAAAACAATAAAATAAAGGAATCACCACTTTTTGAGAAGGTTAGAAACACAGTTTCAGTATTTCCCAGCACGTACCTATGCACAACCATTGTTTCTGTCTCCATTTCTATCACTCTAGGCAATGGAAACTGTAGTTTCTATATTTAATGTATTGAAACTGCCTGGTCTCCAAGGCAGCAGGGGTATCTATATACACTAGTAGAATACATTTCAGGCTCAATCACTTTGAAAGCCTGGATAATAGAGGAGCACTTGTACTTTGGATAACAAAGTTATTTCCTTTAACATCAACAAGCTGCTCAGCTAGTAACTGCATCAGGCATTGATTTTGTTAGCCTGTTTGTAGGCACTGTAGGGGCTTTTTTAACCGATAAAACTAAAAAATTTGCAGATCATTCTTCATGTGCATTATTTCACAGAGCAGAGCTGACAGGAGGAGCTATATTAATTTCAGCATTGCTGTTTTGAATGTCAGTGGAACATCTGTAGGACCAGCCCGGGATCTGTCAACTGCAACCTCCCCGTTTTAAGATAGATTGAAGCTTGAACTTACATCTCCAGCCAAATTTTATACCTGGTTCCTATTGGGACTGTAAATGTGCATTCACTTCCCAGACTTGCAGCTTAGATCCCATACTAATGGCTTGAACACGCAACTGGATTCAGATGTGGGCTTCTTCCTGCTATTCTCAGGTCTATGTATTTCAACGGGCCAAATATCTGCCTATTTACTCATTTGTCATTACCAAGTGCTAAATTAAAAATATCATAAGCTACTAGTTATATATTCCCTGGCTATCTTTCTCTTTTTCTTGTAAGAAATGCTTGATCTACATTTTTTCCGTATGTCATGTGCTCTCTCTGAGTAGCAGCAGTACCGCAGTGCCCAGCACATCCCTCCTCCCACCCCTCACCATCTAACTCCTATTATCGTTAATGGGAACTAGGCATGTACATGAAAATGAAAGCAGATCCCTTAGTGTAAACTTTTTGACAGAAGTGTTCGTAACAACTTTTCAAAAAAACCCGTCTCGTTTATTTTCCCCTTTCTTCCTCCCAGCTTTATGTCAGTCATCAATCGAACAGGAGACAACTCATTTCATTTCTGTGACACACAATGATGGACTTGTGTTACAACCCTGACTTATTTTGAGAACTTCAATTTCTCAAGCTGAAAGCCTGAATGTCCCATGCTTGGAAGGGCTATTGATCTGATGTAGATGGACAGCTCAAGAGGAACTGATACATTCCTTACAGCAATTTTTTTCTGACCACTACATAATGTAGACTTTCTGGTTGTTTGTTGACATCTAAAAACTTTGATTCTGTGATTTAACTGATACTCTTTTTGCCATTTCTACTCAATATTTCCCTGTACTATTTGATGTAGGAGTTATTTTTTATCTACTACCTGGAATGGAAAAGCTGGTTCACAGTGATAAAATGTACGAATTCATAAGGCAGCAGGAACCTATAAATGCACATCACAATAGTACAGCTGCAAATGTGGGCCACTTCCAGATCCTAATCCTTCCTGGTGCCTTTCAGGAAATACAATGTCACCACAAAACAGGTTTGGATACCCACTCCCTGCCTCAGGCAGGACAGACCAGCCATTACAAGCAACACAGGCCACCTTGCATTCCAGCACAGATGGAATAAAAGCTCACGCCACAATTTAATCAAGGAGGCTAATTTTGTTTCAAAGCAGGATAAATACCAGATATCTGTGTCTCCTCCTTTCTGGGTTTTCCCCTGCTTTGCCTTGGCTCCCCCGCACTTCTTCTGCGTGGACAGCAGGTACCTGTCAAGCGTGGGGACATCACCGAGATGGCAGAGCCCCAGAACCGCGCCGGCAGGAACAGCCTCTTGGCTGTCTGCAGATCACAGGAAACAATTCATTCCACTCTTAATGATTTATATAATTTCTTTGGACTCACTCCTGGCTTATGAGGTTTTCTGTTTTTTCTATTAGAGCTTAAAGAACCAAATGAGAGGCATTCAAAAACTGGGGGGCAGCTCCTCAGCTGAGGTAGCTCTATGTGACAGAATTAGTGGACATAAATATCAGTCCAGAATCAGTCCCCGAGTTTCATTATCAGCCTTGCCTTTAAAGGAGGGCCTCCTCCTACAGGACTAATTTAGAGCAATGAAAATTACACTGCATCTCATCTAATAGTCAAAAAGATCTGCAGAAATTGTCCTCGTTTAAATACCAATTCAACTCTTTTCTGTCACAGCAGGCTAGTGTATCCATTTTTTCCTTCTAAAAGCCAAATACTATTCAAACAAAACAGTCACTTCCATGTTAATTATGCAAAAGAAAAAAAAAATAAATAAAAAAGTGGAAAAAGGAAAGAAAAAAGCAACATGAGGAAAAAAAAGGATATTAAAGCATTTTATGAGAATCCAGATTGTGCAACTAAAGCACGATGTGGTCTTAGACCTTTACTTTGTGTACAGAGCCAGACTTTATTCTTTGATTTGGTGCATAGGATCACAGTTTATTATGATTATAATGGTTATAATTTTGTTGACATTTGAAAGAAATAAGGAAGGAATAAGGAATAGAGGTAAACAAGGTTGTTTCAGAAAAAAGCATCTGTGATTCAGCCGATGGGAAGAGAATGTTAGCCCTGAAGAGTGCTAAAAAAACCCTAAATAGCTTGCCCCACCCCAAAATCTCTCTGTGTTAGCATTGGGCTCTTTATTTGAGTTAAAATCCCAGTGAATTAAGAACAAAGGCTCTTAGGGTATTAAGGACAAGTATATTTTCAATCATCATTACCTCTTTAGAAATGATGGGGTCAGATTCTCTGCCAGTTTAACCCTTGGCGCCAGCAGACCCCAGCTGCTAGCAGCTGATTAACACTGCAGAGGAGTCTCTTCTGCAAGGTGGAAGATCCCAACAGTTACAAAGGAGTCACCCATTTAGGTGTCCCTTCCAACCTGGGTTTGGACCATTTATCACCAAAAATCAAGCTAGTAGGATAGCACGGCTTTGGAAAACTGATTCAGCTGAGGCTTCTCAAACTTTTTTCACAGCGTGACCTATATTTAAATAACTCTCCAGTTTTTTTCCCATCACAAAACCACCATCTCACGCACAAAATCCCACATAGTATCTGTCACTGGCACCTCAGAGGAGCAAAGTATTTGCAGAGAGCTCAGTATTTTCCTATTAATAACTTCTTCCCTCTCGCACTGGAAGATACCAGGGGGCTTGGGTCAAGGCAGCTTTCTGATTCTCATGTTGGAAGGCCAGAAACATCCCTCCCAGCTGCTCGTGCCATGAGCACGGTCACCTCTCCTCTAGGCAGATTGGAAAAATCCTTTTTTTCCCAGTGAGAAGCAGAAATGCTCCCAGCTTTTCCCCCTGGAGGCCCATTTCCCAGCTCCTTCCCACCCATCACTTGTTATCCCAGATCTCCAGGGTGGCGGTGGGGCAAAGGGGACCTTGGCAAGGCTTAATTTCTGACAGTCTCTGTGGAGCCATCCCTCCACAATATGGAAAAATAATAATTAAAAAAAAAAAAAAGGAGAAAAAAAAGTAGAAATTCCTGGTTAAAGCCTCTACTTGTACGAAAAGCATAACAGCTTGCATGAACTGCAGCACTATGACTATTGCTGTTAATGCTTCCAATGACATCATTGTTTTCCAAATTACAAAGTGCAGAAGACTGGTTAGGAAAGCTGAAGAGAAAGAGCTGAAGGCAGTAAGGGTTTTAAAGGACATCAGAAGCAAAAGATGTTTCTTTAGATTGTCTTCCTTATTTCACTAATTCCTTTATGTACACAGATTTGGTTTTTTGGAAAATGTCACTGCAGCAATGTCCAGATAATTAAAACCTTAAATACCATCAGAGTTACCTCAGATCCCTGTGTTAACTTTGCTATTACCACTCCTGTTCACACACTCCCCTGTACGTTTGTGTGCACAGTCAATCTCCTAGCTTTCAACCAAAGTGATTTTTGAAGTAAATATTGAGCGATGAGGCACAAAAAGCATTACTAAAATACAAATGTATTACAGCTACTGCATTTTCACTCTGCACTTTACATAAATACAAGGAGCTTTTGTCAAGATTTCTGTTTTAGAAATCCATGCTGTTTACTACCCATGCACTTGAAGGGTTTTTTCTTCCCTTTAGGCAGGAGGAGGCTTGAAGAAGACTGGCAAGCTGCTTTTCCAGGTGCTGGAATAGTGCAAAGCAATTGAACCATACTCATGGATGGAGGCCATCTAACTCGTATGGCCAATAGTGTGTTTTCCTTTTTGGCAGTGCTTTTGTTCCAGGTGGAATAGCCTTTCATCCACATAAAGGAAACTCTTGTTTGTCTCACTCTCAGGTAATGGTCTACAGCCATCCAGCTGCAGTAAAATATAGAACCTATATGCACATATAAATACATTGTATGCATGCATACATACATGCTTACATCTTTCTCATGCATTACACACACACATGCTGCATACTAAGTAAATTGAAGAAAAAGTAAGGGCATTTTTTCCTGTTCTGTTAATGCCAGAAAGCCCCAGCATAGCTGCAGGAGAGAGCACTTTTACAACGCAGATGCTCCAGACCAGGTTCCAGCTGTCGGAATTTTATGTCCTTGAGATACTTCTGGAATAACAAAGTGTCATGCATGTCCCTGCCAGTACACGAGATCAGCACATGAGATCAGACATACAGATGTTGCCTCCACATCCACCCACTGGCATCTTACTATCAGTTTAGTTAGTATCCTCCACCCATTTTCAGCCAACTAGGAAGTCAGGAGTTGTAATTTGTGAGAATGAGCTGTATAGCAACCATTTATCTGAAAAACAAACCTCTGCTGGCAAAAACTTAGGAAACAAATAAGAATCTTATGGAGGTTTTCTGTCTTGGCACAAGTAGGTAACTAACGGGGAATGTTGTGATTACATAGTCCCAAGAGCAGTGGTACCACTTAGAGGTGAAGGAAGGGACATGGATTAGCATTAGACACAAAAAAACTTGCTTTAATTGACTGACAAAGACATCATCTTTGGGAAGAAACATCACAGACCAACACACCTGACTTCCTTCATGCTTCTTCCCTGCTCTTGTTAAGAAATAAAAGCTTGAGTGCAAATTCAGGCTCATGGATGCTGCCAGGGGAAATAGCCACGTCATGGGGGGCACGGGGCAGAGGAAATGGTCAACCTTTGCTTCCACCCTCAGGGACCAGCACTGCCAGACAGTCAGGGCTTTCGGTTGGGAGCTGATGAGCTTTAATCACAAGGGCCAGGAAGGACATCCCTTGATATTTCAGGTCATCAATGGATTTCCAACAGCTGTATTATTTCTACTTGTTTAACGTGGCAATCTTATCAGCACTGTGCACGGTATGTAAAGTTATGGAGAGGGAAACAAGCTTGGGAGGAACAACTGAGTAAAGATAAGTGTTGTACTGTTAATTACTCAGTTAATAAACCCAGGAAGAAGGTGGGTTTGGATTCATTGCCATACAGACTGGTATTCTGGCAATTGGGGAAAGACATCTGCTCAGCCCAGGCCTCTGCTGTCTGTGTGTATGATCACACCTTTCTAATGAGCATCTTAAAGCACTTCCTGAGCAGAACGAATTTAGCCTCACGCTAGTCCCCTTTTATAGCTTTGGGTACCGAGAAGTTAAACAGCTCAGAGAAGACACTGAGCTGGGTCTGGTCAGGCTGAGCCCCAGGGCGTCTGGTCCCTGTGGGTGTCCAGAGCTGCAGCAGAAGGTAGGTCCAGCTCTATCGTCCTCACATCCCTGTACTCCCCAAAGGACAGGAATTTGCCTGTTATGTTTTTCCTCCTTTGCTGCAATTATGATTCCTTGCTTAAGTTTCCAATCTTTAATTGGGTTGGAAAATTACAGTCACGGCACGGGGGGGGAAAAATCCCAGCTACTCTGCCTGACTCAAACGTCTGTTTTCATTTACTACACCATGCTCCTGAGTTACTTTGTTAACTAGACTAGAATAAAGATATCTTGAATTAAAAAGATGTTCTGCTGTTCCTGGCTGCTCTGCCTCTCCATGTGCATAGCGAGGTGCCCAGGACTGCCTCTGCAGGGGAGTTTGGCCCGGGTAGCTTTATGTAGGAGGTGATATAAATAGATAAAAGACTCACTCATGGAACATAAACTTATTTCTACATATACCTTCCTCACTGGCACACAATGTAATATAATCTATGTGACTTTTTCTTGCCAAAGAGGCCCGCTCACAAGTGTTTTGTTGAACACAGCTATTAATGTTGCACTTTTGTTCCCAGGAAAAAAAGTGCCACTCCAGAAAAAACTGCTTAAGTTTCTAATGCACAATACACAAATCCAAGTAAACGCTGTACTTTCTTAATCAATTCCTCTAGTGCAATTAAGAAAACCACGGAGGGTTAAAAGTGGGTTTTCTCACACCTGCCTCCCCACTAGCAGAAGCAGAGAGAATATTTCTAATGATGGAGCTCACTCTTGCCTGGAATTCAAAGACCGTTCACCTGATGATAATGAAGGAGGCCAATTTAGCTTAAATCTCCCCCTAAAAGGGGGAGAAGAGGTCAGGAATCGGCTCACATAGAGCAGTACAGAGCAACCCGGCGCAGTTCTACTTCAAAAGGTTTGAAGTGCATCACTGATGCAGAGCTGAATTCAGAAAAATGCAGCCTGGGACAGCTGTACTGTGTGAAGCTCTTTCCAAAAGCAGCTTTGAAAGTCAGACTTTCAATTCCAGTTCAGATATAGACAATTTAAGGTTGAAAATCATAATAATAGCAAGCTTCTATTTTATCCTCAGAATCCTTCTCTTCTTTTTATTTCTCAGTAACTTCTGAGAATGTAACACCTTAGAGGGTAAATCCTGGAGTATGTTAAGTGCAAAGGTTTTGACTATTTACAAGCTATCAAACATAACAGCTAGGTTTTAGCACCAAAGCTGGTGCCCAGTTCTTTGCAGAACAGTGACAGCACTCAAATGTGTAACTACTGTATGATCAAGCCTAGGTGATAGTGATAGCTGGTCATACTTAATGCCAAATCAGTCTCTCACTTATGGCCAAAGACTCCTTCTGACTTCAGATGGCAGCATACAATCCATAAATACTGATGGGTTTTTATAGTTAAGTTTAACCTATAGAAGTATAGATAGTTGTTAATATTCATGGCTGCGTTATGCCAGCTGAAGCCAAAAAGCTTCCAGGGTTCTAACCTAAGCCTATAAATCCATTACTTTATAAATATCCCATCATACCCTTAAAATACACAGGCCACATATAAGCTGAATTTCTATTTAAAAAGGCAGTTATTTACTGCCCCTTTTCCAATTTTAGAAAATCACTAGACAAGTTTAATGACTGATAGACTTGACTCAAGTACAAACATCTCTCATGGAGCATCAAGGCTGAAGTATGGCTTCTAATTCACACAAAAAAATTCAGCCACATGCTTAAAGAAATTCAACTTATTTACTGTCTTAAGGTGAACTCTACAATGACAGAGCTAGAGGGATACTACATTTCTTTCACACCATTCCAGCACCACAGTTGTAGCTCTATGAGACATCAGAGCTTTTCTGAACATCTTTCTAATGTGCAAATTGTGCCAAAGCCAGAACTAGAATATCTGTTACTTTGGTCCTTTGGCAGACCTGTCGGCCCCAGAAGCAACTCCCCCATGCACAGCTTTCACCTCAAAAATCGAGCAAGTACTATTCTTCTTCCCTTTCATCATCATTAAATTCATTCTAAGTTAGGAGAAAATGCAGTTCAGTACTGTGACATCCCATGAAATTACAAAGCACTGCCTCTGAACTGAAAAAATGGATAGGCATTCATTTATTTTTGAACTGAGGTCCTTGATAATCACCTGTAGTTTAGTATTTGTATAGTGTACTGAAAATAGACAAAGTTCATCCTAAAGTGCCAGCACAGTCTTCCATTAATCTCTAGCTCAGTCCCTTAAAGGAGGAAGTAACAACTCTGTAATGATAAGGCTTGTGGCAGCAGCCAGAGCGCTTGAAGGTCTGTTCTTGTAAAGAAAATTTTTCAATTAGTTAAAGAAGCCAGGAGCATCAGCTTTCAAAAATAGAGCTTCCTGATGAATCTTTGATCTCTCTCACTGTACCATGTTTCTCATGAAAGACAGTCGTAGTGGCACTGTTTAAATAACATCTACAAAACAGTTCAATTTGCAAATCAGTAGGATTACAGTTGCCTTTATAATCTTTATTTAAATGAAGTAGCGTGAATGAGCTGTTAAATTAAGGGCTTGTCTATGAGAGTTGTGTCCAACTAGAAGTGGCCAATACTTGAGAATAACAGGGAAAAAAACATGATTCATGCAAACTAAAAGCAGAAGAAAGGCCAATTTAAAATGCCTGATCTCAGTTTTGGTCCTAGAGTCTCAAAACCAAAGAGATTCATTCAGGTAGGTTACCCACGATCTCAACTACCTGTAATTTGTGCTTTTATTTCAGGACAATGCTCTTTATTAAACTTGAATAAAAATAAGCAATTTCTGAGCATACCAGAAGCTGGGCGTGGCCAGATGTCCCTGCTGTGCTGGAGAAGACCTGCGTGCTACCTGACAGCGCAGTTACAAAGCCAGCCCTTGTTGGCATGTATGTGGTGCTGCAGGTCTCCAACTTGGGCTGTCCACCCCATGTTCCCCACCCTTTACTCCATCCAACTAGAGAGGTATCAAAATCAGCCAGGGAGGTGAGGGTGTGAGATGTCTCTTTGAGAGGCCAGAGGCAATCATGGGGTACACCAAAGGGAAGGTGTGTTTTAAGTCCTGAGATGAGGGCAGGAGGAGCCAGTCCCAGAAAAGCATACCATGGGAGACAGAAGGAAGAGAAAGGAAGACCCTTATCTTGTCCTCCTTGCCTGGAAGATGTTTCTTATTGCCCCAAACCCCATTAAAAGAGATGTCCTGAAAACCCTGCTGCTTCTTCAACAGGGACCAAAGACTTGTAAGGAGTCTTTGGTTCTGCATGATGGTATATTTGGCCAAAACCTGTTCCCTGCCTGTAGCCTCCAGCTTTTAAAAGCCCAGAAAACCACAGATCAACCTTCCCTTCAACTGCAATGGGAGCATATTCATCTGATCACAGATTTAAGAGTTATTACTGCTACTGCAAAGTGTGATGGCAGAGGTTATGTTCCAAAAATGTAAATGTCACTGAATTACATAATCATCAGTTTAGCTTTATATATACATATATATATATATATATATATGAGATTCAAATTCCTGACATGCTCCTTCAGATGTTTTCCAGTGCTCTTGTGGTTGGTAAAGTGAGCACAAAAAGGTCCTGAGCACCCTGTAAGTGGAAGAAATGCCTGATGGTCTCACCCAGCAGAGGCAGCACAAAACACTCATTCAGCATCTAAAAAATCAGGCTTATTTTTTTTACGGCAAATGCCAACTAAGAGTAGATGTAAGATATTTCAGTGTTTATGATAAAAATATACCAGAACATAACCGCATATTTCATAATAAAAAAATTGCATCTTGAAAGCATTTTTGACAGGGTTCCACTTTAAAAGTTAATGGCAACATTAGAGGTACAGAGTCCTAGAATAAATGGAAAATTGGCTACAAATATTAAAGACAGAGAGCAAGAAACCAAGAAAAGCATAGTCATAGATGGATGATACTGCTTTGGCAGGAAAGGTAAACAGTGAGGAAACATACTGCCAGATGCAAAAAGACTTAGATCATTAAAAGGGAAAGAGATGAAAAAAACATTCAACACAAATAAATTAGAACAGTATCACCAATACTGTCTGTCATCATTTCTGCTATAAATCCTGGTTCACAGGAGTGTATTCCACATCTGAAAAAAATATCCCCCGAATGGAACTTGGCATGCCAGATTTCTGGCCTGTATTAGGATGTCTTTGGTCTTCACTAAGTTTCACGAGACATAAATGGAAATTTAATTTGGATTCACGGTGATTCAGCTCGTACACACAATACAGCCACACCAGTTTGTGTCACCTGAAGTTTGAAGAAGCCTTCAAAAATTACTTTTTTTTCTCCTCTAGTAAAGTCAATAGACAAGCTAGCAGAGTTTAATGTTGGATAATTTAAATTTTATAACATTTCTTTCAAAACTGTTCAATATAACTTCAATAAAAAATGTTAAGATGGGGCAGGAGAGAACCAATGCTGCCTGTTATGCAAGTAATTCAACTTCGAAAGGGATCTCTGACTTTTTAAACTGTCAGCAATACAACATCTCCTTAATAGAACTTGATTAAATACAGACTGATGTAAAATCCAAGAACAATGTCTGGTAGACAAGACAAAGAAGTAGTAATTTTTGATAAACCTGTGTAGTGTTTTGTAAGAAAAACCAGTGCTTTAAAAAACAAAACAAAAAAAAAAAAAGTGATTTAATAATCCTCTAACTGCTGAACTCATCCTGACAAAAATCTGGTCCATATCTCACTCATCCCATTATTAATCCATATCATTTTGGTTTTTAATTTGATCATCAATAGAATAGTATTTGAATTTTTTTAAAAGTCTTTCAAATCACTGTAGGAATTCTGGAGGATACAGCATTATCTTCTAGTGGAAGCTATAACATTTTAGGTTGATATTACAGATTTTCCTTTGGTAGAGTGTTTTGATATATGGATACAAAGGATTTCAAGAGATTTGTCAGTGTAAAATTGAATTAAGTATAAATTGTTTAAATAATTGTATGTGTACGGTAAAGTGCCTTTGAAAAATAAGGCTACAGCTATGTATGTGCTGGTAAAAATGAGAAATTCAGAGCTAGGAATAGGTCATGCCCTACGATACATGGTGCGCATCGCTGCTGCCTTTGGAAATTCAGCTACTTCACCTGTCCCCCTGATGTGATGAAGACAGAGGGAGTAAGATAAATTGCTCTTCATAAAAGAGATTAGACCAGAGCAGCAGAAGGAAAAACAAAGAACAAACAAACTATCTAGAAAGTGAGAGGATGTATTTACTGCTGACCATTGCTGCTTTACTGACTCGGCGAAGCGCTCTCAGCAGCCTGTCCTCTGTCTGTTTTGTCTTCTGGGTGACTTTGGTGTCTCTGAACTATCACCTCTTGTATAAATAAGGTCTTATAGGAAAGCAGCTCTTGTGTTCCTGCACTGGTGACTCAGCCAATGAGTGGTTTGGATTCGGGGTTTTCCTCATCCTGTCATCATAACCCACATTTCTTAGCGAGGCTTTGTCAGAGATCTTGACTCACGGGCTAAACCTAGACACATCTGCCGACATGGCTGTAAATGGTTTCAGCTCATTCCTTATTTATTTATTTAGTTACCTGCAAGAAAATACACATCAAGCTTCTACACACTGAAAGGAAAAAAAAAAAAAAACCAACACAATAATCAAAAAACCAAAGCGCACCCTGGATCTTACAAGTGAACTGTGAGTGACACGGAACATGAGGAACCCCTATGGCATCGGGCACCAGGCAGAGAGTCCTTAGTCCTGGCATATGGATGGTAACAGCAGGTCCCAGTGGTACGCACAGCAGACACACGAAGAAGTGGAAGTACTGAATGCATTATGTATTTTTTCCAAATTTATTTTTTTTCCTGCCCATAGCATGTGTCCTGAAGAATGAGTTATATAATGCTGCAGCTTCAAAGGAGGCTCCATCCCCACCCGGTGTGTATGTAACACACCTTGGAAAAACAACAGCACACACTTTACAACGTAGGCACTAGGAGATCCCACAGGTATATAGAAAGCATATGGAAAAATAAACACATTAGCATAGCTAAACTCAATAAAGTACTAGGAAGATAAAACATTATTTTAAAAGTGGAGTCTGAATGCATCGAAGGAGAAAGACAATAGCAGCAGCTCATGCCTCTGCAAACAGGCAAACAAACAGAAATGGTTTCTTTTCTTGCCTTCCACCTCTTCATTTCCACATAAGCCTTGTTTTCCCACTTCCATTGTGTCTCATTTAAATGTTTTAGCTCTCTGGATCTTTTAATAAACTCCACACACATCCATGCAGCTATATATAAATAAGAAAAGCCTAAGCCTGCTGCACATTCAGATCCTCGTTTTATGCTGGGAAATGTGGCATCTGACTGGGAGCAAACCTGATGGTGGATCATTGCCCTTCAAGGTAAGTAAAACCCCAGCTGACTCCATCATACCAGAATCTCCCAGTGGGGTCCTGCTGCTCAGGGATCTACCCCTTCTGTTGTAGCCCAGTTGGTCTGGAGAATGGGCGGTCGAGCTGTGTGCTATGGGCTGAAGAGCACAAAATACAGAGTTTTCTAATGCATCCATGTCTTAGCAGCTTGTTTGTGCTTTCCCCTGGTGCTTTCTACTTACAATATTTTTCTTTCTGAATTTTTAAAGCATAGGCCATATCTCTGCAATATCTTCTGACATCTTCTTAATCCAGTTTAGATGGACACTACAAGGGAATTCAACAGATTCATGCCTTAGAAGAATTATTTAAGAAATTCATATATTATGAAGGTACTGAGAACAATACCTTAAAGTTACACTGTGATTTGTGTTGAACTGGCATGGTAATGCTCCAATTTCTGCTCACTGCTGGACACAGATTTTTCTATGCTTACAACTCACACAGCTCAGAGCCTAAATAAGTTTTCTGTGTAGTTTTTGTTCTTTATTGGTAGACATTTATCCTGGGGTAAATGTTTTTTTCCCCTCCTAAAATCTCTCATCCACAAACTCTTTTCTGTTGCTGTTATATTACTTCATGTCTCTGTAACATAAATTTTAATTTAAATAAAATAAATCCATCTTTGAATTTCTCTTTAACTCATATTTGCTATATCTCCAAAATGAGTAAAATATTTTTTAAAAATAAATATTTTCCTTTAATCTATGATAACTGAACAGACGTTTGTTAAATGAAGCCAACAGACATAAGAGGATTCGTTAAGTATTTGAGTTTTCTGACACTGCAGATTGGAAGGGAGCTGCTAGGGGCTTTGCCAAAGAAAGGACTTTGAATTTTTTTTTTCCCCTCATACCAGCAATCTATGGAATTAAGGAATTATAGCAACTATACACATAATGCCAGACTATTGCAATATTAAAGAAACTGCCCTTTCCCACCGTACATAACACCCTCCAAAGCAGATAATATAGGTCGTAGCTTAAAAATGTAAGCAACATCTTTAAATATTAAAAATTATAAACAGCAATAATATTGAATCGATAACACTTCTTTCAACAATTTCTGAACAATAACAACTGGCAAAAGATGGCACAGATTCGTTTCAGCTTCTTAAAACCTTAAGCTTCTGAAATCAGAGTCTTCATATTAGCATTGAATAAAGCAACATTCTGATTTAAATTATTGACAGCCTGAACTAAATTAGTTAGCGTCTCATCTAGTTTCAACAGTCTGCTATTCATTGAGTCGTTCAGATGTTGGATGGATTCCATCAACATCTCCTGAACACACTTTTTTTTTTTTAAGCCAATCTGCTGCTCTCTGGTTCCTTTCTGACACTTCCATCCCTTTCTAATATAATGTTCCCTGAGCTATCAGCCCTCATTTCCACACGCTTGTTCTCTGTCATCTTCACTTTCTACTCTTACTTTGCATTTTCCTCCCATCTCCTTATCTTATACTGCATTCCTTATCAACTCCTGTTACATGCAACTCACTGAAATACTGAGGATTCTTTTTCTTTTAGAGGTCTTAATTGTTTCTTATGGATCACTATTGGAAAAAATGCATTGTCATTGTCCCAAAATTGAGTTTCAATATGCGAGCGGCTTTGCACTGAATACATAAAAGTATCTCAGAAGGAAAAAAACCCACCAGCCTTAGGGAAAACCTCAAAGCCACATTGCTTTTCATGCAGGTACAGGAATTTCCCCTCAGTCATACAAAAAATTGAGTACTTCCTTCATAGTTACTCTTCTTGTGCCTGTACTTTGATGTCTCCTCATGTATCCTCAGAGTCTTACCCAGGTGCTGTGGTTCCCCATGATTTCACTGCTATACTGGCAGGATGTCACAGGGTGGAAAGAGTGGTTAAGTGGGGGTGACAGGCAACATGGAAGCTGTGAGGGTGGGAAACACAGGAGAAACACAGCTTTGTGAAGGAAGTACTGAGAAATGTGAGAGACTTCTTGTGTGGACCGGGAAAAAAAATCCCCTTCTGGGAAAAACCTTTCTGACAAGAACAAAGATATGCTTAGGTTGATGTGCAAGAACAGCAGAAAGCCATTTTTTTCACATCCCAAACTCATTTTCATCTTTGAGAATCAGTGTTAAAAATTATAACCCCTTTCCTGCTCTTATGTCAAAATTACTGGTCTCCAGTTCCCCATGAATCCTCTTAAATGACATAATTTCAGGTCCCACTTACACTGTAACAGCTTTTTCCTTTGCATAAACTCACAGTTGCAGACCTCAGTGTAGGTGCAGTGGCTCAGATAACAAACTCCAACCCAAGGTAGCCTCAAGTGCTAGCCTATCAGTGAGGGCCCTGGATATGTTTGTCATTCCCAATTTGCTACTCTTTATTCTAATTGCACATATAAATCAACTACCAGCTTTAGGCTAGCAGAGAAGATAGGAAAGCCAGTCTGTAAACCAGATTGCAGGTAAGGAGGAAAGAGAAAGCACCAGTAAGATTGGTAGATTAATCCTTATAGTCCATTTATCACAGAGGGAAAAATAAATATTTTAATCTTAAAGATGACATATCAGGCCAAAAAACCACCATCATACTGCAGCACATGTCAGACTTTACTGGGTTGCTCTTGTATCTCAATCCCATCCTCTCATAACCATCTGGGAGCAGGGGACAGTAAGACCCGCAAAGGCAGCGGCTACTCTGTGATTTCCCATCTAACGTGTCTGTGTTTTTGGGGAAGTGGTTAACAACTTGGAGGAACTATAAGTTTTTCTGACTTAAAAAGGCACACAGTTGGCTGTGGAGGGACTGAGAATTTGAGCTGTGAACTCTGCACTACATTGTGCCTTCCTTGGCTCTAGCCTAAAACTTCTTGAGTCTGCATACCTGGGCCCTTCAGAGCCTGAAAGCAAATCTTGCTCCAAAGCTGCTTGATTGAGACTTTGCATTTGGTGTTAAGATGGAATGATATCAAGAATCACCTAAACCGACACATACGTATTTTTGGCGCATTTCTGGAGGGCTGCATGAAGGTGTTAATCCCCTACATACAGCCATTAGCAAAGAAATCATTATTCTGCCCAGTGAGTTATCCCTCTATTAAATGTTAGGAAGAATTAGCCTAATATTTACAGTAAGCTATTTGTAATGTTAAAGAGGTATTTGCCAAATCTTCAGCACCTCCACCACATGCACAAAACCATACTTTAAATGAAGTAATTCTGAATTAAATAAGTGTGCTAGTACTACTAGTGGGATTTATAGTAACCAATAATGGTCTAAGAATGTATTTCACAGATTGCTTCTTTATATTGCAAAATGAATAGAGTTTTATATCTGAAGAAACAAATCTGCACATTAAAAATCAATGTTTCTCATGATACACACTTGGTATTATTTCTGGGAATGCTACAGCTGGCATGCACAGCCTAGTTAAAATATTATAATTTACTTGACTGCATGCATAGTCGATTTGCAGTCAAAACTGCCACTTACTACATGGGAGGAAAAACAATGACTTCCATGCTACTGGAAACATCAAAGGTACTTTTTGCACTACTCCCCCTCAAAGCCTCCTGGGAAAAACCCTGACTCATAAGCTTTCCACTGGTTACTAGAGTGCTTCTTAGGTTTGAAAAAAAATATATCATATTTTGCTACAGTACCTCCACTGAAAAATCCTCAACAAGCAGAATGGATTGAAAAATTCAAGCATGACTAAAAAGTACATTCCCCACTAGTCAGTGAATTTTGCTCCCTATTTGTCACTGCCACCTTGGAGAGCGGTGAGCATTAATAATGCATGGGTGCTAGGAATGTATTAGCAACTAACCTTGCGAAGAAAATCAACTGGGGACCCAGAAGAGCTGTTAAAAAAAAAAAAAAAAGGGGGGGGGGAAGAAACAAAGTCAGAGCTCTCTGGTATTCTCTTATTTATTGAAGAGATTTTGGGAGAAGTGTCAGGGATGGCGGCGACTATGTATCACTGAAAACTAAGGCTGAAAGTCTCTGGAATGGGGTCGTAATTGAGTTCATTGATCACATTCAGGAGAAGACCCACCCCCACCCACGAAGCTCCCCGGCACCGGCCACTCCAGCAGAAGAAACACCCCAGAGGATAAAGGATATTTATGCAAATTGGTGGTTGGAGCAGAAATGTCTTTATTGAACATGTGTTTTTAAGGAAAAGCTTCATTCCGCTGTTATATGTGGTTGCAGCTATTTTGCATATGCTAATTGTGATCAAATTTTCTTGGAAATTGGTCAGCATGCCATGTTTGCTGACCAATTTTTTGCTAGGCTAGGGCCAGTGTGGTGGGTGGAAAAAACCTTCACCTACTTCTGCAACTGAACCATAGTGATCACGGGTTTACTACTACAGCTATTCAAGCATGGTTATTTACATCTTTTATTTCATAGTGACATGATAACATATGGATTTTATTCTTGTTTTGAAAGTCTTCAGTCCTTTCAAATCCAAGTACCCAAAGATATCCAGTACCCAATGAAAATATTCTGCTTCCTAAAATAAAACAGGTTTACCATTACGCTTCTATAGTTTGAAACAATTTGTACACTAAGCTGCTATATCCCGCTGTTAGACTTGGCAGTAATGGTTTCAGTTATATATTTATGTCCTGCCATCTCCTTTTAATATATACTGTTTATATTCCAAGGCCTGTTTTCTGGTATAACAATCATTACAAGTTTTACATGGAATATAGTTGCTTTTTGTGTTATTAGCCAAAACAAATATTGTGTTTAAATCTAGCTTATTGATTCACTTTCTCAATGAATGTACCCAACTTGTCAACATAATGGAGAGATAGAGAGGAATATTTGTAAGGTCTGCAGAAAAAGGAAAATAATATGGTTTTCCTTTTTCCTTCTGCTGGATATATGGACAAAAAAATTGTCATGTGTTTGCCTCATGAAGGAAAAATGCCCCAGAATTATCTGTATGGAGCCATACTCCTTCTCCTGAAATAATCAGAATAATCTGATGCTCCCAGAAAAACTATTTGCTTTATAACTCATCAGTTATATTTTTAGTTACCCATTGCAGACCTTCATGCAATTAATTCATTAAGCTCATTATGACTTAATGTTGCATCCCAAATTCAAAGTTCTATATATACAATTTAATCTTTGGTCATTTTTTATTAAGATGAGCTTTGAATGAGCTATATTCCCCCACAGAAAGATTGGGCCAACTCCCTAATTAAATGCTGCAGCCTGTGGATAAGCTAGAAACCTTACTGTGACACAATCCTCCTGCTTTTCACCTGCTTTCCTAATACTTATCAACTAATTCATGCCATTCTTCTAATCTTTATTTGATGTTGAAGACAAAATAAAGTTAAAAGACACCTGCTGGTAGATAGATTTTCCACTGAACATGCTTATACAGGCCTTTAGGAAAACTAGATTCTGGCATCCTAAGAGGATCACATGATTAAGATCTGAAGATTGAGAAGAGAATTGGTTCAGTACCAGTTTCCCATTCTCATTACAATTGTTCTCCTGAGAAATGAGTAATTTTTCACCATTGTTTTCTTGACACGACAGTCTTTGTTGAATTTTAGCGGGTTTGTTTTTTTTTTTTTTTTTACCATCTTTCTTTATCCTTTCTCCTTTTCTTCTTCCTTCTAAACCTCCCTATGTATGCCACAGTTGTTTAATTTTTGTTATGGAAATGATTCAAGTTTTATTTTGTTTTGTTTTGTTTCATTTATCTCCCAAGAGTTTTTTTAGGGTGATAGTCACTCTGTAAATGAATGTAAAAATGCTTTTGTCACATTAGCTTGCATGTTAACTGGTAAAATGCTTGTTATTTTACTCTGATGTTACATTCACAACAGGATAACAGTTTTGATCCTGTTATGCAAAAATCTGCATTATAAATCAGAAGGCATATTTCACACTTTTTTATCTTGGGCAGATTCCTAATGTAGTCATTAGGTGTTAGGATGAAAAAATTGAGATAAGTCAACTTCCATTAGCTCAGCTCACATTAGATTCAATAGGCACTAGCTAAGGCCATACATGCTGGTACCTTGCTTATAAGATCTGAATCTTGGTAATGTCTAACCAATCTCAAGAAATTCGGAGCCTGACAAACCCCATGCATAAAATTTGCAAGTGGAATTCAAAATAGATTGGGCTGAAGGCATTTCAAAAATCTTTTTTAAGAAAAAAATATTTAACTAAACAGAGATATAATTGCTAGTTACACTAGGATACTAGTAGTTAGGTTCTGGAAATTTAAAAAATATCTTTCAACTGCATCCTAATATCTCTTAGTTCAAAGGCAGTTTTTCAAGACGTTAACATCTTTTTCTTCTTTCATCTACTTATATAGTTTCTAAGAAACCCTGAAATTAGTCAGATACAATATTTATGGAATTCCATTTATATTATTTCTAACAATATTAACACTGCAAGTTTTCTTGAATTTTGCAGGTTTGTAGACCATTATTATAAACTATGCAATGCAATGGTGCTAAGTTCATAAAGCAGTGTTAAGATCATTGTATATTGCAGGTGACTTGTGTAACTTTTAAAACATTTCTGAATTAATATGACCTTAAGAAGATATCTAATTTGCTTTCAGAAGAATAGTTTATATCAACATACCCAGTACAATCTGATAGGTTACACCAGCAATCATCAATCAACATGACAAGCTCAAAGGGATGCTCCTATTAGCTAGACATGCAGAGGAATAGAGGTGCCTCAAGTGAGACAAGAGCAAGTTTTGGGAGGCTATGTTCAAAATGCTGTTCCCCCAGGCTCCCTCCCCATTAAAGCAGCACCTAACATCCAGGCTCTCGCAGTCGGTACAGGGCAATGTTTCTGACAGGGTTATCCTTTGGAAACCTGCATTTTGGTTTGTGTGTTTGTGGGGCCAGACCTCTCTCTGGCCAGTGTCTTGGTTCTCTCAGGGATGAGCTGGTCCACCAAGCACTTCCCCAGTGTTTGTTGGGCAGAGCTGCGGAGTTCAGTTTGCTCTGTCCCCTGAATGACACAATTCAATTCCCTCGGGCGGGAAGGGGGGAATCATTACTGTGATGTTTAGGTATGGGAGTGGGGATCTGATTTCCAGCCCATGACACTGCATCTTGACTCTAACCCCTACATTATTGTAAGAAGGTAGGACTTCTCCTCCAAACGTGTTTGGGTAAAAAACAAA
Organism: Strix aluco; assembly: GCF_031877795.1. NCBI lineage: Eukaryota > Metazoa > Chordata > Aves > Strigiformes > Strigidae > Strix > Strix aluco. Next base: position 4,348,834 of record NC_133936.1, on the reverse strand, counting down.
ACAAAACAAACACCAAAAAATCACAAAACCAAAAACAAAGAAAGAAAAGAAAGAACAAGTATTGCACCTCCCGAGCTCAGTATTATGACAATGAGCAGTAGACTCCCATGTTCAATTTCCAACTCTTTTTCCTGTTTCTGCCCACCTTCAGTCCTTTGTCTTATACACAACATTTTCAGCTCTGTATTTGCACAGTGCCTGAAAGAGTCGGGTTCTGCTGTGGGACTCAAGATTTTAGCCTCTCTGTTGATACACATACATACTAAAAATTGCATTTTGAATCCTTGTGGTCTAAAGCAATGCAAAGAGAACTGTCCTCCATGTTCACGAGGATGGCTGTAAGAGTCATTCAGGCCTCAGAAAGGATTTTGTTCAACAGGGAACTCTCTACTGGGTTGTAAGGAATCTCTTTGAGAACACCCTCTGAGAGAAGTTTTCCCTCTACAATATCCTGATTTTATCTTTTCAGGATAAAGAGAGAGATACTTCTAGTCAACGGCTTTCTGAGGTACCAGTGCCTGAAACACTCAACATTCTAAGCCTGAGACGAGTCACAGAACAACTTATAGCTTTGCTTACACAAGTAAGAACAAGACCTTTTTTGCTTTTCTAATGTAGAAAAAAATGTGTACATACGTGGACATGGGTTGGGAGGAATGAACTTGAATAAGGGAAGACACTATCTGTAAAACAGGTGAGATAGGTATGTGACTAAAGAGAATAGCCATAAAACCAGCTTTTACTAATGTACTTGCATGCACACAACAATACAGACTGTTGCTCCTAAAACAACAGCTCAGAAATGCCCTTCAGGCAAGAAATCCCACAGTCCTGGTTCCTCATGCTGGAGTAGCCCACTGATGAACTGCCCGGGCACGGTTCCTAAACATGTATATATTCACATAACAACACATTAGAAGCCTTCATACAGCTCCCTGCATATGAGCCTTCCTACATCAGTCCAGTGGAAAGACCCTAGATTACTCTTCTGGGATTTAGATCAGGGCTTTTACACCCTTGCTGCAGTGACACAGCTACGTGTGCACACACATATTTACACATTAAGCAATAAGAAGGGGAAAAAACCCCAAAACTTAAAACTTTTGAAACAGCGTAACACAAACCCATTTACAAATACACACTGTCTATCCTGAGACAGAGTCAAAACACATAACACTGTCTTCTCTTGACCTTACAAAATCTTGCCATACTCATTACAAACTCTAGCCAATTTATTTTTGTAGAAATGGAATTTACAGATTACAAAAATGGTTTGCTCGAGTCATCACCATTCCTTTGAACTCTGAGGCCATTTGAATTTGATCCTGACCAGGCTGACCATAAACCATTCTGTTTGGATAATAGAGGAAATGGAACAGTTTGTCTTGAGTAACCTTATAATAAACTGTAGCTCAGTAGTTATGAATTACAACTAAAATAGCAAAAAAAAAAAAGTAGTATATGCATCTATGTGCGTGTATACTTTGTGTGCATACACTCACATAAATACACACACAACTTCAAGCCAACAGAAATAAATGAGTGAAAAGCACTGGTAATGTTAAAATTATTTTTATTTTCAGTTAAAATTAACAAACTTAATCTACTTGTTCATTATATTTTTATTGTATTAATAAAATATTGCTCATTTAGATGAGCATGATAAATAAAAAACTATAAATTGTCTATTCATAATTCACTATAATCTATGTTCAAAGCTATGTGGATTAGTCACAACTAATAAAGTTCCAAAATATATTTTATTCAGATTTTAAAGTTTTGCAATGTGTTTTCCATAAAATCATTGAAGAGTGAAGTGCTATATACAACTTTATTCTAAAGTCTTAGAACTTATCTGAGCAAAATGAAGAAGCCTTTCTTGGATACCATGTTCAGCAAAAATAGCAAAAATATGGGAATCTCAAAGAATCAAGAAGAAAAAGATATATCTGTGGCTCTTACACAGACCTTCCTGTGGGTACCCCACTTGTTTGAGGCCTGGAGGTTTTTCTAGGCTATGAGAAGTATGAAGACCCATACAACAGTTCCCTTTTGGAAGCCAGCACAGCATAACATAAAACCATTACAAAAGCTAAATCCATCAAGAACAGATTTAATTTATACTTTAATAGCGTCTTTCATCCCAAACAAGATGCACAGTGTCAGGTCCATTGAAGTACCCAAAGGCTTGAGTTTGCCAACACAGATTTAGATTCCTAAGCCTAAACTTTGGTCCCCAAATGTTTAGCTGACTTTTCAACCTGGAGCAGCTCTGGGATTGAGCTCAGGCAAGGTTCACCAAGCAGCTTCACCTCTAATATGCTCCACAAAGATTAGATGACACAAAAACCACATCAGGAGTATTACATCCCAAATAACAATCCTTCAAACCCTGCGAAACAAATGCAGAGACTTCTGCCCAGCAGCAGGAACCAGAGCCCAGTACTGTTTTTTCCCAGGATCTGGAATCAGCAGTGGGTCCTCACCACTTGCTGGGCAGAGGTACCTCAATTTCCACAAGAGAGGAGAGGATTGAAGTTGCTTACTGCATATATGGCTTTAGCTACATTAAGTTGTGAACTGCGATTTGAAAAGGCGGAGAGTAGTGGAAACATGTCCAACCTTTGAAAAATTGTATATGTTCTGGTTTAAGGGTTCAGGGCTCATACGCCGAGTGGCTGAAGGATGAGTATAAGTGGGAGAGGACTTTCCCCACTCAGTATTTCCCATCAGTTATCTGGGACAGATCCCTTTCCAGCAGACTGATGATTTTAGCCTTCTGGAGACTGCGACTTTTTCTGTGCACTTACAGTACCAGGAGCTCAAATTCTGGGCAGAGATCATGGTCTGCTTGGTGGCCACATCCCCAAATTCAGCAGTGTTTCTGCCAATTGTGGATGAGAGGACACATTTCAAACGAGCTACAGAGTTGCCTTGTGTTGTTTAAGAGGTCCTCCTAGGAGAGGAGCTAGGAGAGAGCTGGTGAGGCCAAGCAAGTGAAGTTAAACCCTTCCGATCCTGCAAGACTAACTACGAAATATTTTGTATGGCACCATTTTCCAAATATAGATTTTAAGCCTTTCCAGTTCTCCAGCTTGCTGCACATCAGAGGAAATTAAAAACAAAGAAAAAACAATCACCAAAACTGCAGAACTTCCATGTATCACAAAGCAGAGACTCACAGTCCATCAAAAACAGTCATCAATTAAAGGAGACAACTGTTAACTAGAGACACAGTCAGAGACTCCTAGGCACATCGTCTCTCTCCCAGTGCTGTTTCCCAGGTTTACCAGTAACCACAAGGTTCCTGGAACTTGGATACAGCACACTTAGATATCCAGTTGCTGTGTAACACGTTGTAAAACACATTGTTTTATCTGTGCTTTTAGGTGATGATGAGAATGGAACAGAGTCATTAAAGCTTAGCGAGAAAAGCTAGAAGAACGAAACAGCTACATGTTGGGGTTGTTTTTATGAAGAAATATGCTGATTTTTCTTTGCTGTCATTCGTTGGCCGGCAGTATTCAAGCCCTGCATACACATGTGACAACGAGTTTATGAATGAAAATATATGTGAATTCGAAAGATTGCACAAAATTAACAGATGATCAATGTCTGAAAATTTGTGCAGGATGTGCATTATTCATTAATTGCCTTTTCATTTGATTATTCACTAAGCACTATTAATTATTCTCCTCTTTAAAAAAACTTCAATGATCTAATCAAGAAGAGAGGGGGAAATATCATATGTCTTAGGAGACCAATAGCGCACATCAAGAATCAAGGATGAATATGAAATAGTCAAAATGAAAAAATATGTGAACACCTACAGCTAATGTTTGTAAAGTATCTAAAAATAACTAGGGCATTCACAGAAATCAGGATTGGTTCCCAAATATAAAAAACATTTACCAGAAAATTGTTCATAATGAGCAATTTAACTAGCTATTCAACAGTGATCCAAGCAATTCTCTGATTCAGAGAATAGCAATCTGAGCAAAGAGATATCTGAAGACTGACAAAGATATTTTGACAAGGAATATCTGGGAAGAAGCAGAATTTAGTATAAACTTAACTAATTCTAAGAATATTAGAAAGCTTAGCTATCCTGAGTCCTAGGTGTCTGAGAATATGATGAGGGGGGAGAGATCTGTTTCTGATAGAGAGAAAAGGTGGTTTCTGAAGCATCCAGAAGCTGATTCTAATCCCCACTTTAATTAAAGAGGAGCAAGTTCTTCACACTGCATCTGCTAGACTTCCCTGGCACGACCAACTGCTCATCGCTCTGACTTCCATCATCGTAAGGATTTTCCCAGTGCCAAGAGGAGACCAAGGGGGAGGGTGGGAGGCAGGGAAAGGATTGTTTTAATTCCAAACTGGAGCTTTTTATAAACTTCAAATATTGTAACTTTTTCTTTAGTTCCTCAGAAACAGTTTTATTCCAACCGTCTGCACAGAACCATAATTCATATCATTCCGTAAAACCTCATTTCCAGAACTATAAACAGGATTGGCTTTTTTTTTTTTTCAGGTCAACACAAAAAAGCCTAACGTGTCTAACGATACGTGATCTAATGAAAAACAATATTGTTGCAATACAGCATTTGCATTTTCATGCAGGCAATACTTATCAGGTAGATAATAACATTTTATGTTGGGAAATAACAACAAGACTTTCCTGAAGTAAAAAAGCCTATAATCTTCTATAATTCACTACAGAAGAAAAGACATTATACCAAGGAAATTCTTCTTGGCAAACTAGGCTATGATTAAAGGTAGTCACTGCTACTTGTGATCATTTCCTAACCTTAAGCTTTAACTCTCCTCCAAGTTTAGTTTTTTGGTAACCTAGTAGTTTATGGTTAGAACATATCTTGATAGCAATCCAAAGTCTTCCTGAAACACACAAGTGGCTTGTGTTCTCTAACAGATAGTTGAATTCAGACACTAGCTTTTCTGTCAAATCTCTACAAAAATAAAATACATCGTGAAAACCTAGAGACAGGACTTAGATGATCACCATGCATACACAAAAATAATAGCAGAGAGGTTGTACCATATAAAATCATTTGTCCCCAGATACTAGTATATTTAATATTAAAACATTGGCAAGACTCATAACATTCTATACACTTTTCTAGCATTTATAATTTCTTCTTAATTGGCCAGAAATACATTTCCTTTTATTGACACACACTGTAACATATCCCTGTAAAAATTATCATGACAATATACCAGCACAGGCACAGAAATCCCTCCTGTTCATAACTACAATGATAATGTTTCACAAAAGAATGAAACTATTTTACTTGCCTGTCCTTCCCCTGCACAAAAAAAAAAAATCAAACCAGCACTGGCTCACGGCAGCTAGATCAATAGGATTTTGTACCGCTGATAAAATCAGCTTTCTACAGGACGTCGCTGATATTAAGACGTTAGACTTCCCCGACAGATTTCACATTGAATTCTGATACCTCCTTAGTTAACAAACAGCTATTGCATATGTTCAGTGTGTCTCCTCGTGCCAGGGAGATGGTGTGTTATAGACGCGGTGTTTCTGTTCAATTTTGCTGTCAGATGGATTACTACAGGACAAATGACTGTAACTGAGAAAGATCTCCTGTCTGCAGCACCAAGAAGTTTGTGGAAGACCTAATGCAGCTAAGCTATACTGAGCCTTTCAAAGACAAGGTAAAAATCCCAACACAACACTTGCAGTAGAAAAAAATAAGTGCACGTATTTAGGATTGGTTTATACCCAATTAATCTAATACAGATTTTGTCATTATTTTCTATTTGTACCTAAATTTCTTTTTTTTTCTTTTCTTTTTTTTCTGTTTGTCAGTCATGTCTCCCAGCGAGGGGTAGTGACATGGCACTGAGTTGCAGAACCAGTCCAGGTGAAATGGAGAGCCAGACGGTGCATTGTATCCAACTAATTCATATTCAATTTCCCACAGCACGTTAAAGAAGAGCAGAGTCCAAGCAGGGCTCGTGACACCTCCCAGCAGAGGTTATTGCCCGCAGAGGGTTAATTGCTATCATTCTCTCTCTGGTTACTCTCACATTAAAAGAACTAGATGTCAGAGCTACTTCACTCACTGTGCCAAGGACAACAAAAAAATCTAAGAAGATATAAAGGTCTTATTTAATATTGTGGTCATCTTTGTATATTCCTCCCCAGATGGTGGAGGGAAACATCTATTTTCTGGAGGGTAGGAGATGTGATTTTTTTTGTGTGAATTGAGCTTGAGTTCACAGAAGTAGACTATAAACAAAAAAGGAGTGTCATCACGTTCAACAGAAAAACAAACCAAAATAAAACAAACACCCACCCCCAATGAAAAAGCAGAAAAAAATCACCCAGAAAGAAATATTTTCTTTAAAAGAGGCTTTGCTCAGGAAAGATGTCCAGCTTCAGTGGAAGGAGATCCCTTTGGAAAGCAGTCGGGACAGTGGTTAGTTGATGCCTCCCCCCAGCTGACTCTCCACATGCCCAGTCTGCACCCTGTGGCTCAGGGAGGTGAGGCTGGCAGCTAAATCTTTGTGTGGCTCCAGATTCAAGTCAGAGGCACCAAAAGAGACAGTGATCTTGCACCTCACTTGGAGGCCCACATCCCCCAGCACTATAGCCTGTGACAGTAGGCACGAACTTTGCCATTGCCAAAGCAACGGGCTCCCAAAGACCCCTCTCCTCCATGGTCCCCGTAGGAAGCTATAATGGGCAGCGTAAACTTTATGCAGCCTACAAAAATAACTGCACTCATAGCACTGCATGCTATATGCTGATACCACCATGACTTCTCTTATAACAAATTTCACTGTCTTACAACTAGTTTAACTATCGAGGGGGATCTCCACCTCTCTGCAAAGGCTGACTTAATGAGACACTGAAATGTTCCTCATTTTCCGTTTGCAAAACAACTAGCATCGTACAGATATGAGTGGAAATAAACACATACAGGAAGGCACACTTTCAGTACACTTCATCTGCTGTTATATCACTTGAACGCAGCTGAGTAACTTGTGTTTCACTTGCTTGATGATCTGTATAAGAGCGTACAACATGCTTTGTATGAGTGAAGCAATATGAGATGCAAATGTGTGTTTGAGAATAATTTGCTTGACCATTGCTTGGTGCATTGTCTTTTCATTCCAGTCTCACAGGAGCTGAGCTCCTAAAAATATATTGTTTTGTTCCTAGCTGTAAAATCCATACACAGCTACAGCAGTGACGTATACTGAAAATGAAGGGCAACATAAGTAAGCACGACAAGACAAACCAAAGATGGGTCTGAGGTACTATCTAAGGTCACAAGATGGGATGCGCTGGCAGCAGGGTGTCCATGCTGGCAGTCAGGCCACAGTTAAATCTCCCAGTTTCATTTGCTTTGTCTGAATCCTGACCTCTGGGGTACTGCAATTTTGCCTTTGCCAGTTGAGGAGCGCATCAACCCTTGATGCATCACAGCTTTTGGCTCATCCCCAGCTGGTGGCTGGTGTAATTATTCAACACTCTACGGCTGGCAAATGTAAACCGTTTTGCATCCACTCTGCTTCCACGGCGTCGCATTAAATGCAATTTCTGCTCCCTAAGGAAGCAATAGCGGCCGTCTAAACAGTGCCTGCATCGGCACACTTTGTTCTGAATCAAGACGTTTCCAGCACTGGGCAACAAAAAAGCCCTCACTTCTCTTGGAGCACTTTTAAACCAGATATAAGGTACCAATATAAACCATCAATACAAACTATATTTGCGACAAAAGAAACTTCCTACGCGGTACCCCTTTTTGCCGGCAAAACTTCCCATTGACTTCCTTGCCATAGAAAGGATGGTATTGTAGGTGCTGACCCCTAATTTCTTGCTGCATGTAATTGCTTCTCAGACGTACATATCAAACCTCTCCAGAACACAGCCTTTGTCACTGTATGGCTCTGTATCTAATGCATCTCCAACTCTTTCATTTCAGTAGAATAATGAATCAACAGTAGATGCCGAATTTTCCCTTTAGTTTAAAAACCTACCCCTGCCTGTTGCTGCCACACTGCAAGAGATAATATGCTCCATGCCTACAGTATGTTACTGATAGACATATAAATAATAATAATTTACACACAACTCACACACTTTTTCAGTATTTCTGCAAGCAATCCAGAGGCGACAGGAACAAATTGATGGAGACAGAAATGGGAGAATCCCACCCTGTCAGAAGATGAATGAGCTGAGCTTGCATGATGTGAACCATGGCTGACAGAAGCGAGGGGGAATCAAAGAGTGAGCAACTTTTGACAACACACGCTTCACAGCTCTGACCACTGAGGATCTACATGATTATCTCCAGACAAAATAACTGTGAGTAAAAGGCTTACATACACTTAAATTAAACACAGCAGGGTTTTAGTAATCTCTGTTTGCATTTTACTTTCTGTTAAGAAGGAAATTGCTTGGACTTGGAACATTTCATTTAATGGCATTTTTAGTTACCTTTTGTACTTCTAATGCCATAGTCTAAATTCACCCCAAATTACCCAGGAAGGCAAAAGAAACTTTTGTCCTTTATTTTTAATTGCTGTAGCTTCCTTACCAATTTTACTAAATTAAATGTGTTTTAAACATCACCGTATTTGAAACCTAATTATCCCAATCTCTAGATGAAGAATAGCTAACAATACAAACCCCATTTATGTAATTTATTTTGCAAAGGAAAATAAATGGAATGCAGTTGCAGTAATGATATACACGTTTGCAATTCCACCCTGTTTTTTCTCTTCCCCACAACAACTTAGGGAAGCTGCATCTTTTTAAACAGATGCTTTAAAAGCATCTCTGCTGTAGCATTTGTTATATGTCCATACCACTCTTAGAATGAGGGAAACTCTGCATAATGTCATGTTCTCTCTAAGTAGCATGAAGGGCTTTTGTTTTGTGTGGTGGGTTGGTGTTTTTTTGGTTTTTTTTGTTATAGCTGGTCATGAATGAGGATTATGGCCTGTCGCCCACAATAAGTCATGAATGAAGATCATGGCTGGTAATTGTAATGTGTAAAATAAAAAGAGTGGGAGATGCACGGCTGAGATGCACTGGTTGTTGAATCATTATTCAGCATACCCCAGCAGAGTGGAGTTTAATCTTTTTAGACCACCTAGTCCTGAGAACTTAAATTTCGTTTTTGTTGGATAAGTTACCATTTACTCACTGCATTTATCAATTACTTGCTGACATCCTCGTACTTCCAGCTATATTAAGCTCTATCCCAGGAAAGCATATTATTCCCAACTGACGATCCCACCGGTTAAAAGCAAGCAAACAAGCAATCCTCCCCCAAATAAACAAACAAACAAAATATGGAGCAAAAAGTTATTAGAAGAGTGCACTAGAGCAAGTAAAGAAAATTACTGCCATTTTCCACAGCAGTTTCTCATCAGTCAACAGAATTTTGCTGAAAACTTCTATTAGACTCACAAAGAATTTCTCAGAAATTAACCTGAAAAATAAAAGGCTGTTTTTTAAAAAGAGAGATTTATTTTTTAAAAATAACATAGATACCATGAATTTAGTTCATATTTAAACTCATTTGCTAGTAAGGTGCCTTCAAGCTCAGCAGTCTGCTCACTGTGTGTAAACACTGGGACATTTGTGGTCAAACAATGCAAAATACTTGTTGAAGATTACTTCTATAAATGTCTTGGAAATCTGTTCCCCTGTTTTCTGTGGGGTCATGTTATTTGCTCTCTGCAAGTGTTCAGATGAGCCCTGACTGGTTTATTCATACAAATATTTGCAAGACCTTTTAAGTTTGGCCCAAATGTTTATTTGTTCAAAAATTCATATGAGCAAGGACTTTATTTGTTATTCTTCATTCACTTTCCATCCTTGTTATTCTCCATTTTAAAAACAGTCAAATATCCAGTAAGAGAATGGATACAATACCCATGTGATTTTGATGATAAATTGTGTATTATAAACAATGACTGGTAGAAGTGATCAGAGCATGAATAAGTCCAACACTTGTTTGCATAAACTATCCAGTAAATATTTAAAAATAACAGATACATTTCTAGAAATCAGAATAGCTCTGTGAGAAAATCGCAAACAAGGAAGAACACAAAATTTGTGGAATATTTTATTTGTCATAAATAATTTAACCACCTGTGTCTTAAAACGTCACATACTAAAATTAGACTTAACAATTTCTTTACATCTCTTCCAACACAACTGGCTATAAAACACTATTCTATCTAAGGATACTTTTATGGGATTCTTTAAAAGATCATTAAGATATTTCTTACATAAGGAATTTCATGCTGCTCTTCATACCTGCTCTTCGGAACCCTGAAACCCAATTTTATTGTGGTTTTTTTTTTCCCTTTTCTTTTCTATTCCAGATGTATTTCCTTTCCTGTGCACACATGCTACTTTGTTAACCTTGATTCTTCCTTCTTGCTTGGATTCCTGCATTGATTTTATCCTACATCATGAAAGTGCAATTCTTTTTTTTTTTATTTAATTGTTTTTTCATGCGCAAGAAATAGCATTAAAATATTTAACACATATGGCCAGTAGATAGAAGGGAAATAAACACTTTAATAGTGAGGTCTTCCAGCTTTCTTGTGTACATTTATAGTCTTAAAAAGAGCAGAAATATCAACGTCTACTTTATGTGACATAAATAATAATGGTAACCAAAGTGTAACTTTAAAAATAGTTTGCCTATTAACTAGCAAACATTTATTTATGCAGTACTGGGAAGAGCTGAAGCTGAAAATATCCTTTCAGGTTTACAGACATTTAAGCACATTATTAGGAGCTGTGGCACACCAACACGCAGGTATCACCCAATTTCATTACTACCTGATTAATTAACCTGCTTAAAGTGTGAAAGTTGGCACCTTGTCATTAGAATCCATGGGAATAACTAATGAGAAACTATGAAATAATTTGTTCCTCAATTAAAAAACCTGAAAGAAGAGGTTTTATCTCATTATTCTTCTTTCTTGTTATCACTTAGGCAAAGCCAAGAAGATTTTGTAAAACTTACTGCCTAAAAAAAAAAAAAAAACCAAACCAAACGCTATGTAACATCTTAGGAAACACTTCACAGATCTTTAATAAAATGTGGTATTATCCAACACCATAGGCAAGCCAAGAAGTTTTCAGGGAAAACGTATTCAGTAGACAGTAGGAATGTGAATACGAGTTCCTTTCATTTAATAGGATTTGTTATTCTTTTTTAACATACCTAGAGGTCAAAGAATCAAAAAGACATGCTTGAGTTATTAATTGAGAATAAATTACATGACAAATATGGACCTTGTTTTCTATTAACAAGTTATGTACAAATAGGTAATATTTTCTAGAAGTGTGCTCATTTAGGATTAATAGTTTATGGAAAAGGAACCTCGACTTTGGAAAATGGTTGTTATGAGCATGGGTTGTTCGTTTTCATTAGTCTTGCTACATTTGTCACTATGGCAAAGGGTCACATTAATTTACAGATAAATGAACAGGTTCAGGAAGATGTTCAGGGAAGTTTTAAACACGTAGGTATCACTTGAGGTGTATAAGCCTAAAGTTTGGGTTTTCAGAATGACTGGGCAAAAAACCAAGTATTAACCAGCAAAATAGTCACTGGGCCACTCTGCATCCAGTGTGACTTAGCTGAATATATATATATGTGGAAAATGAGATGTTTAGTGCTGTGAATCATGGATTCTAAGCAGAAAGTCACACTGGGGGGATTTGGATGTAAAATTATCTGTAGATATCCAAGACATTGACCACAGGATGGGTGAGTGCGTTCCCCTGAATTACAGATGGGCATTAGTTGAGATAAATTGGAAGAACAGTTTTGAAGATTAAACTTGTTGCAGTAGGAAGTAATAGGAGAAAAAGTAAGAAATATCAGGTAGCTTTCTTTTTTTGCTAAAGGGAGATGTAGAAGGAATGAGTATCCCAATGAAGAAGGGAAGGTGGCAGTTATGGTCATTGAAGGGGAAAATTTAAAGCTGTGAGGGAAAGCATTATCTGTAGTTTTAGGAAAGAAATTATTGAACCCTAAGATTCATTGGGAAATAATGGCAAATGATCTTAGGCATTGCCTAGCTTTGTGGGAAAGAAAAAAGAAAGGAATAAAAGATAATCCTATTATGGGTTTACATGTCTTGTGGGTATCAGTACATATCATTTTTGAGAAGAAACTTGGGAACGGACTGAGTGTGGTGCAGCCCTGCGACAAGTTCACTTCTTGCTTGCTCTGCGGCATCCATTCCTGGAGACTCAGACCCTGTCCCATTGAGAGCTTTGGTCTAGCATGAGGGCAAGCTGTGGGCTACTCTACAAACCCTTACATGCCCCTGGAAAGAACGCGCCTCACTCCAGTCATGCTACTTCACTGTAGCCCCAGAGTAGAAACTGAAAGCAAAGAGAAGTGCAAAGCAGTTATCTGATATCTATTCCAAAAATAAGCAGATGCTCTCCCATGATTGGAAACAAAAAAAGAGAAGAGGAAATGAGGTAACTGAAAATTTGCCGACATCTTCAGATTTTTGTTATTGCTTTGGTGGTAGCCAGTGGTGACAGGTGACACATGACTTCCCTCCAAAAAAAGAATCTTTATTTGTGTTTGTTTCAATTGCTGTCATGATTTATGGCAGGGGTACCACAAATGCCTTCTGTCCCATAGACTTTTAGTCAGAATTTAAAGTCCGGTTTGACACAGGGCTGCTTAAACATCTTCATATAACATGAATTTAGGTAGGAAATACAGGAGATGTAGACTTTAAAAAGTATGCCAGAACTGTGTGAAAATGCTTTGTCCCAGCTGCTTTATTTGTTGATATACATAACAGATTTTCACCATGGCAATAGTCTTGTTTTTCCTTGGAAGTCTCTTATTTCATTTAAAATCTGCACATATTAAAAAATAAAATATTTCCCCTTTTCTGGTCTTCCCTGATGGGGAGCAAACTTCCCCAAAGTGCTCAGACACGTGCCCAGCCAGGAGCACAGACGCCTGGCTGGCGATGCTCTGGGCAGTCACTCGCTATCCTGCAGTCTCTCTTCATTTGCCTACATGCAGACATAGGGGCCAGCCCCTCAGTGACGATAAATGAAATAGTTTGACTGGTTTTATATCAATGCAAAGAGAAACTGTTTTGTTTCGGGAAAGTAGAAACTGAATGTAAGGTTTTGGCTTTGCAAGGCAAGAAAATAAGGGTTTCTTTACTCGTCTTTCTGTATTAAGAGCACTTACCACTACTGACAGAAATAGCTTCCCACCTTCCTCATGTTATAGATAGTAGAGACTTTCTATTAAAAAAAAAAAAAAAAAAAAAGCGCTTAACCTTGTTCCATTTGCAGCAAGATCTCAGGAAAGAAAGAAAAGATACTGCCAAAGATTCCTGTTTATCCTGTATAACTCAATGATCCAAAGAGAGACTGACACCAAAAAGGTAGAGAAAAAATCATATACTGCCACCATTTCACCTCTCCCTTTACACACACTAATGTACACGCATGCACATACTCATACATGCACACACACCTACCTACGTGCATAATTGATGAAGTCAGAAATTTTTCTGAAAACCAGCTTTAGATGATCTTATTTATTTATTAGTACTACTGTTCAATTTATATTTTGGCTTGCTATTTATTATGCAAAATAACATGTTCATATTTTATTCAGCAGAGCATTTGATTAGTGTAAAGCTTTATTTGCTGGCCTGCATAACAGCATTTTGTCTAGTCTGCAGGCAATATAAGATATTCCAGATCGTTTATAATTCTGACTGACTCCAAAAAAGAAAACTGTTAAAAGGCTGAAACTCTTTCTCAGTGTGTAGATGGCAGCAGGGCCTTTGGTTATACCAAGTTACAAGATAATTGTGATGGAATGACTTGCTACTTTTAACAGTAAATAAACTTTTTTTTTTTTTTTTCCCCAATAGATTCTGAATTGCTGCAGGTATTATAGGATCCTGTGAAAAAAAGTCTTCTCTTTAGTGTCCAGTCTCTGAGTCTGGACAGCACTTCCATAGTCTGAGTCTGTTTCTGTTTTCAAGGATGTTCTGCAGTCTTTTTATAAGATCTTTTTAATCTAATGCTATTACATTTTATTAGTTTTCAGGTATTTGATATATGTTCTTTTTTATTAAGATTAATGTAAATTACTTTGATTTGTCTACACTAAAAGTGCTACATAAAATTTCTGGTGTGCTCCAGCAACCTAAGTCACCAAGGAATACCAGATGACTTCAAAAGACACCTTTAGCTGTCTGTATAAAAATAATGCAAAACATTTTAATTTTAAATACATTTCCAAAAAATGGTAAAGTACCAAGTGTAGAATAGATGATAACCATTAAAAGGAAGAAAACAGCTTAGGAAGACTAGGAAGCCACAAATGTATAAATGCAACACATTTACTTTAAATAACAAATTATGAGCTAGATTCACAAGGAATTTATTGGCTCCAGTACATGTATGGAAGAAACAGAGTTTGAATAGTTTAGGGGGAAAGGTCCAGGCTAATCTTCCCTGACAAAAGACCCTGCATGAGAAAAACCTCAGTTCTTCTCTTCCACCCTGGTTCAGTTTTAGGGCAATACTGTGTGTGGCCCCCGGTGGGGTGAGGAGAGCCGTGCTCCCAGGAAGAGGGGAAATTTGCTGTTTTCCCCCAAACACTTTGGCTGGGAATGACCACGACATAAAGGGACCCCATAGACATTTAGAGAAATATGTGTCTCTGTAAAGATACTTCTTAAAGCAAAAAAAAAAAAGGAAAAAAACCCTAACCAACCACCAAATATGAATAAAAAATCTTCTTCTCAGGGCAAAGGAAAGCTGTCTCAGCAGCATCACTTCTAAAATGGATAAAAGCCCTTCTCAGAGCTGAAGATAAATCAGTGGTACCAGCTTTAACAAAGAGAGAAACCTTACTTAGGGCTAAGAGACAGCAGGAGTGGTAGGAGTACCAGCTGGAACGGAGATGCACATCAAAGAAATTAAAGCCCTATGGCTGAAGAAATTACATGGATACTATAAACTAATAAGTTTAAATATTAAAAAACCCTTTTCAGGCTAAAGAAAAGATACACGTTGTAAGCAGCCAGCCCAAGGTTAGCAAGCACTGAGTGAGCATGGCCCCTCAGAACCGGAGACCTTTACCTTGATGCCTCCTAGGTAACAAAGTGAATTGTTTAATCCCTACTGGTTAAAGACACAGCTTGCTACGGTGTGGTTTGTTGTGGGTTGTTGGGTTTTTTTTGTTTTTTTGTTTTTTTTTTTTTTCCTGCCCGTGCTTTTTAGTTTCTGTTAAAATACATTTGTTAATCATACAGCAAAGTTGCACAAAATGTTCTGTATCAGAACAAGGAGTTATACACAGCCTGTGTTTCACTCTACACTGATGCAACAGCTTGCTTTTCAGCATGACTCTGGCTTTTCCCTTGCCCTAGACATTAGGCTTTATAGAGTTAAATTTAAGGTCTAATTTTCTTTACTAGCAGAATGTATCTCATTTGCTATCAGTGCATGCAGTATACTTTTTGTCAACATGGTAATTCAAGGAGAAAGTCAGGCTCTCTTTGTTATCAGATTTACAATGGTTTCTTAAAAAGACAGCTTGTGTATACCTCCTGCCTCACTAGAATACTTGCTTGCTTGGTTTCTAACAATGGCTCATTAAATTCAGTCAAACTAGTATGAAACTTACCTTCAAACAGTTTCACTTGCTGAACCCTATTCTCAAAGGATTTTCTAATCTGCAATTTCTATTTTAGACTTTGAGCAGGAAATTGGAGAGAAAAGAGCACATAGCACTTTCTGCAAAAACACCAAAACTAAACAATACTTGATGATACCGTTTCAGAAGCAGAATAGATTTGTGTCACTCCTGTTTTGAAGGCAACCATGCTCACAACATTTATTCTTAAAACCAGAGCATTCACCAATGGTTTTGGCTGTAATTAATCTCATCTTGGAAGAGAAACCTATAGATTCTAGCAAACTTCCTTCCCCCCCCGCCCCCCCCCCCCCCGAAATCTGTTACTTTGCCGATCTGCACAAGAATGTTCAAACTATACGCAGCTCATTACTGGCCATTGTAAAGTTAAACTGTTCATGTATACTTTCCACCTCACCCCCTAAAAAAGCTGAGATTCAGCTGGATAAGCAGCAGCACAAGGACAGAATTTCACCCTTTCTCGTAAAAGTGAGAATAATTCAATTTTGTATACCGTTATAGAAATCTCCCTTTATTATATAGTATCTTCCTCAGCATTCCAGTTGTGGCCAAAACACAGATATATATTTCATATGAGCAGCTAAAGAAGGAAAAGGTCACAAATGAAATCCTAAAAAAGACATTAGGGCTTGGGACTTAAATCGTTAGATTTATACAGGTGCGAATATTTTTTTTTTTTTGAGGGGATGTGCATGTTTCAATAACCTTTTATTGCCCAACACAGTATAAGATTAAGAATCTGTAGATGATCAGGTAGTCCAACTAATGCATTTCAATTAAACCAAAACAGTATGGCTGCATATAGGACCTTGTCTTTCACATTAGCTTTTGTTTACGCCTGCCCCTGGACTCTGCGTGCAAAGCTGAGCATGTAAATGTCACTGCACAGCTAAATACTTCCACGTAACTCTATTCCTGTCCTTGTCCTGCCGCTAAGAAGGGTTCAACCACCGCTTTCCAGATAGCAGTTATGTGAGCAGCACATCGCTGTGCTAATACAGGGTTTATATCCCATGGGTAGCTCAGACCACACGTGTAGTATAGCAAAAGTGCCATCTGGAAGTAATTCCCCGTTATTACTTCTTATCAGGACTGCTGAGGGTTTTTTATTTATCAAGTATAAATGAATCATAGGGCAAACTGATGTATGCTCATTAAACTATGAAAACTTATTAGGCTATCCTTTTACTGCTCAAAATAGAAGTCTGATAGAGGTAGGCTAGATCATGCTAACCTACAGCATGAATGTGACATGCAAAAGAAGAAATAGACTGAAATCTGTCTGAGTTATGCCAGGAAATTACATATTCTTCCTAAAGTAAAATAAACACTTGACAAAGCTGTTAATCATCCCTAGTGGAAAGGATTTACAGATTCAATATTAAGATGATGAGCTTCCCACTGGTCTTAGGAGCACTATAGTCAAATGAATCAATTTTCCTCTGAAATCATTTAGATAAAAATTACATTCACATTGAAGAATACGAATGGTTTGAATGCTAAAATGTCACTTTAAAAATGTGTCGTCCCTCCAGTGAGCTTCTATTAGATCTCAGTTAATATTTAGTATATTTTGAATGAAAAATTCAAACTTATTATCTTATATGTAAATATGTATATCTGTAATGTACCATATAGGCTCACGTACTTTTTCCTCTACAGAAACAATGTTGCATAAACATACATAATCTGCAGAGCCTGAATTAAAAAAATATACATTTAAGATTGATTTTTAAATATCACTGATACCCAGACATCTCACATCAAACCACACTAAAGATCTGCTTCAGAAAAATAAATTTGCACATTAAGTAGTAGAAGAATAAAGAATACATATTTATCTTGATTAAGATGATTTCATAAAAGCTCTTGACAATTAGGTTTGGGGTTTTTTTTCAGTAATTTCAAACAATCCTTTGTTGAGAACATATTTGAAAATTTACCTGCAGTTAAATAGTATCTGGGGATTCCAGTAAAAAAAAAAACCAAAAAAACCCAAACAAATTTTAGAAGTTACCCATTCAAAGAAAGAGGGGGAGAGAGAGAGAAAAAGAAAGAACGAGCCAGGGAGATTATAGAATTTAATGATTAAGAATGTGTGCAGTGCAGTATAAGTACATTTGTTTCCTTGGAAACAAACTAGTACTGTTGCACTGAAGAAATTTGTAAGCATTAAAAAATTCTGTAATCAGGCCCCAGGAGAACATATTAAATTTTTTAAAAGGGATAAATATTTGACATTCCTGGCCATTTTCTGACTGTACTTGTTGATGAGGCCTGCTGTCAATGGGTGGTGTTCCTAACGTTAGAGAAATGGATACAATACGTGAACCTGCACAGCCAAGAACACACTTTTAAACGGCTAATCCATGCAGCAGGATCAACAACTCTAGCATCGCACAGAAAGATTTAGATCTTTTAAGTAGCAAGTAGATGGCAAATGCAGCTAAATGCAAATAAAGGTAGACTACCAAGCCTGCAACAAAAATTCAAAGGGAGAATTATTAAGAAAAGGTTCTAAAGCCTCTGCCAAAGTTATCCTTTCTTGCAAAAAGCAGCAGGCTGGCTCCTGGGGAGAAGACAGGGTAATAATGCTCCAGTTTGTGTCAGGTACAAATTATAGCCTATTGCAGTTCTTGAGCTCAATTGATTCAAATAAAACAACACACTCTGATCTCTTGAACCTTCCCCTGTTTCATAATCAAACTCAACACAGGTCTTTCCAACTGCCCAGGAACTTCTAGGGGTTTTTTTACTTCAGTTTTGCTAGCAAGAAACAGAACCAGAAGTATGAAGAAATCAAAAGAAATCAGAGACTTCCATTTAAAAGCCGGAGTGAAAATATCCAGAACCTCACAAGAAATGTTACTTTGGTGAGCTGCCTGTTTGCAAATGTAAATGATACCAATAGGTTAGAAGAATGCATCAATTCTGGTTGGGTGGCTACAAACAAAATCTTTTTTTTTGCTCACTTACTATATTACAACCTTAAGACAGGTTGTAGAGCTATAGCAGAAATGTCATTTGCCCTGGAAATCCATGCAGCTTTTTTCTGTTATGTTTCAAAACAAATATTCTATCATGTAATAAATGTATACAAGGAAAGGTGAGACTGTTTGATCACTATAAAGTAAACTTGCTTCATATCACCCAAGAAACAGAGGAAAATATGCAGATCATGTCTAAAAATATTAATGCAGTGAGCTCATTTGAGCTTATCCCTGTTACACATGAGACTGTAAAATGTGGTGGGTGAGGCTTTATAGTTATGAAGAAATAATAATTGCCAAAATGATCCTTCGGTTTCCTCTGAATGGAAAAACTCAAGACATGGGAAGTTACATGGAACAAAAACGTGGTAAAAAGGATTCTAGGTACAGGTTTTTCATGAGAGTGGAAACCTTGAAATTAGTTTCCAGGAGCAATCTTAGATGCGTGAGTGGAAGCTCATGCTTTTAGAAAGAATTAGAGGAATATAAAAAGAAAGGTACCATTATCCTTCCCTCCATCAAAAAATCTGAGCTGCTTCTTTAACCTCATCCCTTAAAGTCAGTGGATTAAGCCTCCACCTTTTAGAAATTAGAAAGGAGATTCTTTTTCTTGCTTGGATACTGAACCCATGGAAGCAAATTTGGTGGAGTTTGAAACTAGTTTGAAGAAAAACAGAGTGTTGCTCTGAAAGCCAAAGGATCCAATGTGGGGGGGAGCTATTATCGACTCCGGAGAGGTGAGGACTAGCTTTGCAACTGAGCGCTATCAAGCAGGATTGCTTCACTTGCTGACCTGTTCAGTGGCATTTACACACTTCCAGACTGCAGGCTATGGGAGATACTGGGATCCTCTTTGAATCCAGTGATATTCATTATTTCAAGATACTGCATTAATTTCTTTTGACTCAGTGGTTCTCTGCTGTGCTTCGGTATTTTATAGTGTTTATAAAGAGCCAGAGCAGAAAGCAAAGTGATTTAATACAAAGTGTTTCTATCAAGTTAATTTAAAATTAGTAAATGTTCTTTCTATGGTCACTTACCTAAAAGGGAAGATATTATTAATATTTGTGTCTAATAGATAGAAAATACCTAGTTTCATGAGAAAATTAATTTGTGGCCCACCTTCCATCCTGAATACATGTTTGAAATCAGTAAATGCTATGGAAGACCAGCACAAACTTCAGCTACATATAACTAATCTTGGGAGGCAGAGCTGGAGCCATCTGGTCTAATCCCTGCTCAAAGAAGGGACAACCTCAGAGTTAGAGAGGGTTGCCCAGGGCCTTCTGCAACTTGGTTTTGAACATCTGCAAGGACAACCTCTCCTAATATCCTCACTAGGCCCCTTTTCCAGTACTCAACTAGCCTCAGAGAGAGGAATTTCAAGCTTGATAAAAAATAATGGCCATTTTTTTTTAATTGTTTGCTTTCAGATCTCCAGGCTTATAGTTTGATTGGCTAGAAAAGAAAGTTAAGTTCAAATGGATGCCCTAGACTTATCTCAGCCCTTAATACAACTCTGCTCTCAACATAGATACAAATCAGCTCAGAGAATCTCTGTTCTGTTATTTACAGGGACTTTGAGAGGAAAAATACCCATCCAAAACCAAATTGTGTTTCCCAGATTATACACCTGGCCAACAGTCTTGGCTCAGGACTAACTCTTCCACTCTTGGAGAATCTTTATCAACCCTTCCTCTACTTCTGTCTGCTTAAACAAGACTTGTAGGAAAGCTAAATTCCCATTCCTCTTGACAAGGGAGGTAATAAACCCTTGCCTTCTTCTCAAGGACAAGTTCATAATTTCCCTTCATGTAAGAAAAAAAATCCCACAAAACACAGCAAACCCGAGATGCAGCTTCTCTGGTGTGTGTTTTCACACAACAAATTAAGGACTTATGTAGCTTTTCCATACACAAAACTCCCCTTGATATCAATGTTTTGCTTTTAGATAAAGGCATATCGACACTTTTGAGCTTTTAATGATATTTTTGTTTTAACACTTTTATGCAGATTGGTACTTCTTCCTTTGAATCTTTCTCTCTCCAGCTACCCACTCTGTATGTTGCTTTTCCCAAAATTCCTCATTCTTCAGGGTAAATTTGAGACTGGAACCTCTGACTCCTGTGTACTGTGATTATCTATGGGAAAAGTAAAACTGAGCCAGCTCTAGGGAGTGCTTTTCCTTTGGATCTCTGCAGGGACCCAAGGGTATTGCTCCTTTGATACTATTTTTTCAAGAATCCTCAAGTCTGTATGTGTGCAGTGGAAAGTTTATTGTGATACGACCATGTGGTAATAATATATCAAAGTCCAGCATTAAAATATTTCTAAAACATGAAAAATGGGCTGTTCATAATGTTAAAGAAGGACAAGCAAATTTGCTGACAATGTGGGTAATTTCCTGAAATCAGAGTTCATCTTGTAGCAAACCCATGTTCTGTAGACAACAGAAACAAGCAAAGCATAAATCAATCACTCATACACTATCTCATCTGTCCTGATAATCGCATGTTTTTTGGATCATAACAAAGGAGACCATGCCTTAGAAGAATAATAGGGGCCTGCTCCAATATCCATTGAAAACAATGGGAAAACTCCCATTGACATGAACTTCAAGGGATGAATATTGCATCTGGCTATAACACCACAAAGGTCTTAACACAAGACCTGTAGAGAGCTTTTTACCAAAGAAACATATTGAAGCCTATGATCTCCTGCTAGTTATGAGAGTCTGTACTTTTAACTCTATATAATGAATGTACACGTGCAGGAAAATCATGTAACACTGAAACAGAAAATGGATTTATCCATTTTTCATACCTTTCAAGTGTGTTATGGAAAATTTCTCCTAATTTGACATTTTTATAAATGCATTCTAATATTCTATTTTTTTTGTTGTCTGCATACAGTTTAACTGTTGGAGCATAAGTAGTCCCAATAACTTGAGAACATATATATTAACATTATGAGTAACTTCGCATTCTAAATACATTAATATTTTAGAAATCACTGTGGGGGTATTATGTTTTAAAGGACATTAAAACTTATTGTACTCTTTGGGCTTTTGTAGTTGCATATTTCTAAAGTGGCAATTTTGTCTCACCCTTTCTATGAATTTAAAAATGCATCATTTAAATGTAGTCTCATTTTCTAGTTTCGTACAGTTTCGTTTTTAAGCAAGAAAAGAAAATTTTGGGGGCTAGGGGCTTGTCCACCTACTAAATCATAACCTTGGATTGCATTACCAAAAAAGAAAGAACCCTTTAACACAGGAAAAGTAAGGCTGGATAGCAAATAAATTAGATACAGACATGAGATAATAGAAAGCATAGTAATCAGAAGACATGTTTTATTATTACAGGTGGAGATAATGTTGAAAAAAAAGTGTGGGAGAATGCCTTGGGCTTGTTTTAAGACCAACATGAAAACACAATACCTATATGTTTGTTTTAGCATCTTTTTTTTGTAAAGTTTTTTTTTCCCCTAATATTTATTTACTCTTCACATGTAAAAACAGACCTATTGAAGTATTTAAATGTGCCAAATACTTAGGAGTTAACATGACCATGTCTGAATGCGAGGTCATTCTTTTCCTTACAGCAGTATTTCCTACAGCCCACAGAGAAATGTCCACTTCTATAATCTGCAGTGGTGTAAATAAGAAATTCTTTTACTGATCTACAGCAGGTTTCTAGATTTTTCTCCTCTTCTATGAAATAGATGAAAAATTCAAGTAAGAATTTCTGTCGACTCTAAGGCCTTTCTTCCAGGTTTGTATGATCATGATGGGTGTTTTCCTGGAAGACTGACAACTTGACCCATTGTAAAGTCTTGCAGCTATCTTTTTAGGTTCCACTGCTCAACTTCCAAGAGAAATGTATGTTCGTGATCCCCCTACCGTTATCCTTCATTTCAGAAGAAAACAGCTCAGCACCAAAAGAGGTGTAAATGTTCCACAATAGTTCGTTTTAGTGAGCTGAATGACCATTAACCTGCTGCTAACCAATATAATTAATGATATAAAGTACATGCAATGCAACTAAGAATAATTATACAAGCTATGTAGTTTTTCTTTTGATTTTTAAATTCAAACTAGGAATAACAGTAATATCCCATAGTGTAAAGTCCACCATTTTAATCAACAGAAGTATTGCTAATGTACATGTTGGGAAAAAGAGGCTTAAAACATTGGCTACATTTTGATCTGTGTTCAACAAGAGAGATTGCCCATTTTATGGGCACAAAGATAGAGACAGATAACCCATTATAACTGTGACTAAAAATGTTTTGAAAAGTCAAAATTAAATGTGGATATTAACTTCTGTCCTGCCCTTAGTTTCTACTTTATACCAGCAGTCACTTGTGGTCAGTTCATTGCAAGTCTACTAGATTTTCTAGACTACCACTGCACATGGTGATATAACAAAATATTTCAGTAGCTTGTAATCTTGTAAAGGAAGATTGTAAAACCTTTAAAAAGTTGGTATCCAGTACATCTTCTACAAAATTATCCTTTTTAATGAGCTCTTAAAAGAGCTTCTATGAGAACACCTTCCAGCAAATTCCTCTTTTAACAATATTCCTTTTTTAAATAATATTCCATTTTAAAATATTTTTAAAAGTAAACATAAAAAGTACAACGCTGTTAGAGCATTTTTATTTGATTATTCAAATTAATACCTGTGTTGTCTTTTGCTTTGTTTTGGCAAAATTGCCTGAAAATACTAGTCAGATCTAGTTCAGATAATAAGTGGTTTTGTTCATTTCAAGTCAGAATTTTATCATAATAATATATTCTAATCATTATTATAATATTATATTAATGTTAATTTAATAACTAAATTTTATTTACTAATTTTTGTTTATTCATTAATTATATAATTTTAAATTTAATATTGTGTAATATATAATAATATACCATATGCCATGGTCGAAATTAGAACCTAATCAATACCCAGTATCCCACAACACAGAGATATAGACAGTTTAGATAAAATTTCCTTTTCCACCTATATAGCAATAAAATGTTGGTAACTTCACTGTTATTGAGGAATTGATATCCTTTAGTATAAGAAAAAAAAAAAAAAAAAAAAAAGACCAGAATAAAAGCTGATGCACAAACCACTTGTTTCCATTAAAGAATGATTACTGAGAAACTTCCCCATGAGAAACTTGCACACAGACTTGAGAGTTTCTATAGAGACTAATTGTGAATATTCAGAAAGCTTCCAACAGTTTACCATCTCCCCTCTCATGACCAGTTAGGAAGTATCTTCTGGTCTCTTGGCCAGCACCAAGATAGAGTTGGACAAATATTGCAAAAAATTGTTTATGAACCTCCCAAACAGATATTATGATCTTTAATTGCACAACAGTTTTGCTCTCGTACTCACAATTCCTTGACAATGCTTAATTTTTAAAAGCATACACATAGACAGGAAATGGGTCTAGAACTAATGAATTTCCCACTGGGAATCTGTCTCTAGATAAGTTATTCTACATAGGCTTGTCCAGCCAGCCCAGGAACAGAAACGGAAACCTTTGTCCACTCAAAATTAGCATCTCAGGACATCTAACTTTGGGTATTGAAAAAAGTAACTTTTAATGCAAGCCAAATCTCACATAACCTTAGCTCAGGAACAGCCCAGGAAGAAGGACAGTTTCTTCAGCCTTGCTGATAACATGACATCAAATGACAAAATAAACGTGTCAGCCAAAAAAAAGGTTGCAACACTGGGAGGAGAGCTGGGTCAGCAACTACATCCAGACTTCAGAGGAAGTAAAACAACCAAGGAGTTGATAATATTCTCCGATCTCTTTCAAAGGGAAAATTGAAATGACATTTAGATAGCAGTCAGTGCAGAGATGTTTTGTCAGCAAGGAAATCCAGACCACCATGTCTTTTCCTCCTTTACATCTGACTTGACATCTCCCACCACACACCTTCTTTTGAAAGTTTTTGATATGAAAATATTTAATACCTGTGTGGGAGCTCTACGTCACTGCAAGGCAGTAGGAGATATTTAGCATAAGCATTATCAGGTCATTC
This sequence comes from Strix aluco, assembly GCF_031877795.1. NCBI lineage: Eukaryota > Metazoa > Chordata > Aves > Strigiformes > Strigidae > Strix > Strix aluco. Next base: position 4,324,046 of record NC_133936.1, on the reverse strand, counting down.
TCTTGGGCAGCAATAACTCTCTCATACTAACTCCGATGCTGAATCAATGTTTTCATTGCAAAATGTACTCCTGTGTTTAGAGGGAAAACCCAACATATATTATTAATGGGAAAACTCCATCAAAATATATTGCTCAAGCAGACAATGAGAGTTTGCCTGATTAAGATGTACAGAAAGAGACAGGTAATGTGTATGCAAACACAGATTTTCTATGTATCAATGAATCACCCTTTACAGAAACATCTAAGTTCATGAATAAAACCCGCAGAAAAGACAGGTAGGCAGCAGACAAAGTGGAAGGGGTTAAATTTCTCCAGATAAATCAGGAAATACAGTGTATAAAGCTAAAGTTGAAGGAATATTTTTGTTTTAAACCTTGAGGCATAATACTATCATTGAGTAGGGGAAAAAAAGCAAGAGAAACAGGGCCGTTGATATGCTGATCACTGTAACAATTCAGAGCACAGAGACAAGTTAAAACTTTACTCCTACATCTGATTTAAGGTATTGTTGAATAGCAGTTGTTAGAATTCATACAAATAACTATTCTTCTAGTCTATGTTTATGATATTTTATTAATCTTTCTACTATTACTATTAATATTAATAATACAAGAGTACTGTTTTTCCAAAGCTGCATTGTGTTCTCACAGACATCCATGCTTTGAAGAATTTCCTTTCAAAATTATAAAATATTTATACAATAAATCATCAGATGATTTAAAATTAAATCATTCTGGTTGTATTTATGTTCATGAATCAAATGTGACTTTTCTCGCTTTACATAGGTCTATGCTGTTTTCAACCTCAACCTTTGCAAGTGACATTTTCATTTAGAATCTTATCATTTCATAATTATTACCTTTCAGAACTCCTAGGGAGAGAACAAAAGCTTCCTCTTTGTATTTCCATTGTTAAGTTTCTTTGAAGAACAAATTAAATTTCAAACCCAACCAAAACAAACTTTTAAAGTACAAAATAAATTAGAAATTACATGAAAAATATACCAAGCTGTGAAAGCTTAACACAGCCTCTCATGAGCCCAGGTATATTCTAGATAATTTATTACTGTGTTTTCTTTGTTTAACCAGTGGACGAAGCTCAGTCTAATGAAACATGGCAAACATCTTACTGAAGTTGATCTGAACTGCTATAAACTGATGCCAGGATTCTTGTGATCTTAATAAATGAGAGGGGCTTATTTATACCTCCAGGGTGACTATTTACTATCTTTCAGATTATCGTTACCTTTTAATTGTCCTCTGAGCTGTCCAAAGAGGAGATAATCTGATTATTTTTCAGCTCCCTTGCAAAACATGGAATCACACTATAAAATCCCATATTTACACAGTTGCTACTAATGGTGATTCTTATTATCATCAGTTTCCTTTAATTTCACTCCAGTGGGCAGATTATTCTTTTTTAGGCAAATGGCATGGCTCAGATTCATAGAAAAGGCACAACTGCAATTAGCAGCAACAGCAAAATGGAGCAGACAGAATATTTGTGAGCCTAGAAGGTACTCTTGTTTTTTCAGGGAAATTTCAGTTTTAATTAAAGAAACAAATGAACTTTGCATTATCAAACTGGGAGAGGAGAAAAAAAAAAAATCAGCCTGGAAGTAGGAGGAAGGGGAAAAAAATCAAAGGACCTGGAGAGTGTTCAACTCCCAGCAAGGGACAGAAATGTAAGTGGCTCCTGGCAGCCCCGTCCGGATGAAGAGACGGGGTGGCAGCACTCGAAGTCTGGCAGAGAGAGCGGCGTTGATGGGAAGGAGGGAGAGAGGCACTCACCTCATAAAACAGTGACACCTGGGCAACGTGTTGGCCTGCCTGCCCTCTCTCCCAAGGCTTGGGATCCCAGGTCCTCCAGCACACAGGAGTATTTTATGAGAGATTCACTAACACACTGGAGAAGAAGCAAGGAGGTCGCAGTGAAGGCAGTGGGGCCACACGCACAGCATCCTTGTGCCCCAAACGGGCCCAGCGCCTGCTTTGATTAAAAGTTGTAAGACCATCGTTTTAATGTGAGCTGAGCTGCCAAGGCTCGCCGAAAGTCACCCATTCCAAGTTAAAAGTAGCTGCGCAGTCCAAAATCATGAGCAAAACAGAAAAAAATATTTTGTTTGGACTCAAAATATAATTTATTGAAAATAAACATTACAAATCTATTTTATTTCCCCCCGGAGCCTTGCAAAGAGAACCAATATTCATCTGATATATTTCGTGTACGACCACAGCTATACATTAATCTCTGTGATTTAAGTTGTAGTTGTGCCTAAATCCCCTCAGCCAGCATGGAGCCCCTCATGCGAGGAGCAAACACGGAGCAAGGAACAGGGTGGGTGTTGCTTGGCATTGACACCACAGCAGAGCTGGGACAACGAGGGGACATTGGGGCACTCAACTCTTCTCAGCTTGGAAAGGGATGGGGTTTAAGTCCTTCATTATTAAGGTGTCCAACCAACCTTGTCCATCTCCAGCTGCTTGGTTTTAAATAATCAACTTTGTCCAAACCATGCTCTTGCTGATTCACCACTGCAGCATACCATAGCACCCTTGCTATTGAAACCACCTTCAATTTCCATGCTATGGAATTCCCAGGTGAAGCATCCCTAAATTTTTCCCTAATGCAGGTATCAGCTACAAGCCAAATATTTCTGTGCTAAAAATGACATGGGAAACTGTCCCAAACCATGTTAGCTGGGGACATAACAACTTAATTTTCAATCCTTTCCAGTGATATCACTGTTTCAAGAGTGAAAAGAACAAGATATTATTCCAGTCATTTGATCTTCTTATTTTGGATATACACTGGATTACTTAGGGTTTTTTTAATCCAATTAGTTTTGCCTCTTTCAGCCTAGGTAAAAACCAACGAGGAGATCCTTCACTGTGAAGAATATATCTCACACTACGTAAAGGAAGAATTTGGTTCATCATCATTCCTTGTATATAATTTTAAGCCTGCTACTCTTCTATTTTTCTGCAATCCTGTTTTTCAGAGAAACTTTTTTTCCAGAGAGTAAGATGCAAATCTACTGCCATCAACTTTCTGTTATTCAGAAGCGCTAAGAAGTAAACCACCCGGTATTTTTCTTCAGCGCCTATATATGCATATGCAAATCCAACAGCTTAAGTATCTGCCAAACTATTTACCAAGTTTGTCAGGGAAACAGCCTCTGAAACAATCTTCTTTTAAAATAATATTCTACTGCTAAATTCTTCCTTTGAACGCTATTTTTGTCTCTTAAGGAATATTCACCCTCGCAGTCTGACTGCTTGTTAAGAAAAAGCAAGAAAAACAGTAAAATCTCACTGTTGGCCTATGTTCTAGTGCCAGTGTTCAAACATCAGGATCCCAACAGTATCCCAGCGCCTGAAAAACATGTCCTTTTCTTTGAAATCTGCCCGGGTTGCGGATGAGAAATTGCCAGTAGAAATTACAACATTTGCCATGACTGAGATGGGGTGGGTTTTCGCATTTGGACTGAATGAAACCATGGAAAATGTTGTTAGTAACAACTCCAATGTTATAAAAAATCACCAAGTGACAGATTTCGAGATTAAAAGGAAATATTAAAAATCCCCTTCAATATTTAAAGCTTACTTAACTAGTAGCACTTCACTTGACACTGACTCGTGTCATTTTCTTTCATTCCTCTTTTGATCCATGCAAAGCAGTTACACGATTGCAAATATCTTATCATGTCACCTTCTCGTACGGGTATGAGATGAAAGAATATTATCTCAAGCTGAGTGATAAGTCCTGTACCAAAACTACGGGTGGAATCTGCACAATCTGATGCTAAAAGGGTGCAGGGAGGCGGCGGTACTGGGCATTTTTTTCCTGATATCCTGTGTTGAGGATGGTTAAGAAAAAGGGGTTTATTTTAATAGGTTATTCAAGGCTACTAATTAAACACTGAGACTTTATACCAGGTTAGCTGAGCTTTTTGTCGATGTACAGGGATCATTCAAATCACTTTTATTTGCATGATTACGAAGTGGCAAACCATGAATACTGTTTCGCTTCTGATTTCCAAAATGCAAAGGGCATCAAAAGGCCTATTAACATGAAAAAAAATTAACCTTCATCTGTTTTATTTTAAAGGGACTCTTCCTTCCCCATCCCCCTTTTCTTTTTCCCCCTTTTTCCCTTTCTTTCTTATTTAGGGAACTCAGTTCCTTTCCCATACTTGGTATGTAGTACATCTTTTTTTCTCAGAGTTAATTCTCCAAGTCTGGTCTGTCAGCCAGTATAAACAACACTTGATGAATGAGACTCAAGGTGTTTAGTCACCTGAAGCAGCTGTTTGAAGTAACTCTACACACAGCCTGAGGCCCGTGTTTTCACAGCTGTGGGAACTCTTCAAAAGCTTTTCCTCTTGGCCTGCTTCTTTGCTGTGGCTTTAGACTCTTAGCGCAAAATCTGGACAATTTCAAAAGGGCAGAATGAAACTAGAGACAGTAATTTTTGATGATTTTTGGCCAAAAAATGGCCTAGAATAAATAAATGAAGTACATTTGAAAGTGCTTTACCTAGGTGGGCTATATATCTAAGAATTGCTCGCTCTTCATGTGCCCATGCGCTCACTTAAAAGGGGAGATACGAGGCTGAAGTACTGCTTTCTGTTTACATGGCAGTATTTTCACTTTTTTCTCTGATGCAGCTACATTAAAATTAAATGTTTATGGGCCTGGAAATACACATACCTGAAATAAACTCAGCAAGTTTTTAGAAGTTGGAAAGCTCTCCAAACTCATAAATAGACCTGCAATGATTAGTGATCTGTGCTCCCTGCTGGGAAGCTTTGGAGAATTGGCCTCACAGAGGTTGTATGATTGCTTCTTCTGGCTTAAAGTCTGTGCCTTCACGATATGCCTCACTGTATCCGTGTAGGTAGCCAAAGTAGTGATGAGACTGAAAAAAAAAAAAAAAATTTAAAAAAATTGAGCAAGGCGCTGAGCTGGCAGGGAAATTACAGTTTTGCAAATGCGGGACCCAATCGTGCAGCTGGGCTGAAATATTATATGCAGAATGAGGTCATGGATCAGAAAATGGATTTTATTTGGGGGTGGGAGTGGACTGCAAGCCTAAAGCATGATGATGAATTCACTGGAAAATCCTGGGCGATAAATGGCCAGGTTCTACCTCCCCTGCGATGTGCAGCACCACCATTCTCAGAGGCACAGCTGCCAGAAGATGAGACTCCTCGAGGAGTCAGACAGATATTGCTCAATGCTGTGAGTAACGATGGTGCCGTCAGACCAGCCCAAGAAGGTGAGCATCCCACGGGAAAGGGAGATGGAAAATAAATTCAGCAAAGCATTGACGTGAGCAGCAGAAAGGGATTTGAGTAGACAGATTTAATCCGTGAGGCTATGTCAGGTGGATGCTTAATTCACTGAATAATGCTTTCCATTTCCAAGTTCATCCAAAAAAGGAAATACAGATACATCAAACCTCAACTTTCAAATGTGTCCAACAAAAGGCATCAGCAAGCTTGCCAGAAAGAGAGTAAGGATGGGACAAACTACTCCTGAGACAGTAGAACAAACATGCCCCAGCCTTAGCTGTTTTAACACCACATGCCTCCCACACATTACTCCATAAATCGTTCTTTTCTTCCCTCTCATTTTCTCCAGTTTACAAAAATTCTCATGTTAACAGAAAACGTTTAGTTTAAATTGATCCTCAGCCATCCTTGGCATGTATTATACACGCTCACTCTTTTATGTTTTATAGCTTATGTCATTCTGTATTTATCATTTAGTTAAGACCTTATATTTTTGGCTTGCTATTGCCCCTTATCAGATGATAAAATGTTCCCTCAGGAGGGAGAGAAATTTTATGAATTACGATGATAGTATAGAAAATAAATGACTTATTGACACTACGGTCAGGCTATACATGGAGCTGTGTTCTTTGAAAGTTTAGAGCCACATGAGAAAGGCACGTGTGCAGGCACTGGCACTCCCAGAGAAGGAAATTCCCCTGAGGACAGGGTGACTGTGTGGTGACAAGGACAGTAGTGCTGCCTGGTCAGAGGCTCAGGATGAACCCTGTGGTGTCCCAGGGTCACTGCACAAAACTGCTTGTCCTTTCATGGCTGGCACTCTCTGGTGCATAAAAATTCCAGAAGGTGGTGACGTTTCCAGATACTCTGAGAACAGCAGGACATAAACATTTCCAGAGTAGATAAATGGGATTTGGGCATAAATAAGTCCTATTAAATGTCTTCTATGCCATTGCCCACATCTGGATGCCCACAGGTCTCTGGGTACCTGTGTTTTGCAACGATACTGAAGGTTAGCTGTGCCAAAAGATGTCCTGGACATTCCCTTCACCCTTCTAATGTGCTTCCACCCAGTTCTCACTCTCAATCTATTCCTGAGAGGCTGCAAGCAGCCAACACCACCTAAGGCTGCCCTCCCTTCTCCAAAGTCCTTTTAGCCCACATGGTGAAAGCACATCTTGTACTACCAGAGACACAGCTGGGCTGGTCTCTTCTCTGCAAAAACATGACATAAATACTGACACTGGTTACAGTACACGTCAACCGAGTCAAACTTTGTAATGAACTACTACAAAACTTCAAAACAAATAAACAAACCTGTGGCTAAACATTATACTGCAACTATTTTCCCCATGTACACGTGACAATTATACATATATAGGCTTGCTGTCTTTCACCTCAGGAAACAAATCAAATAAGAAGAGAAATTATTAAGCAGTTGAAAATGTTTGCTTAACCTAAACTAGAAAACTAGTTTATATTGCCTGGAGCAACAAAAAACAGCTCACAAGCAGCCAGGGTAGTGTTCTCCTCAGGCAGGTACTCCAAAACAAAAAATAGGTTCATTTTAATTTTTCAGTTAAATCTTGTTCAAGTGGCTCCCAGGTGCCATCCATGCAAAGCCACTGACTTCTCCTACTCCTCCTCCTGCCTGGATGCTAGGAACAGATCTACCTTTTGGTCTGCTCTTTACAAAGTAATTTCTCAATCTTTTCACAACAAACAACCAACTGACTCCCAAAACAGATACAGGGTTTTGTCATTGCCATGGTGCTTTCAAGGGCTCATTCCTGGGCAAGCACCACAGCCAGCTGCATGACATGACATGGCCTTCACATGCCCATCATCTCTGAGCCATAAGTCAGCTGGCCAAAGAGTGAGCCACCTTTTGGATTGGAATAGGTTTAAAGGGATGTGGGATTATAAGGTTTATTTTTAAATGCAAGCTAAAGATTTCATAAAAGCTGAACAGCAAAGTCCTAAGCTTCATATAAACAGTTAGATAAACATTACCTGGCATACATGGTAGCATTTTATGAGTTCCTTCTCACCATAAATGGCAGCACTTTGCAATAGAATTTAAGTAAAACACGTTCAAACGACCACCTATGCAATGTGATGTCTATGGGATCCATGTGCACTTCCAACCTCCTCAGCTGGAACATTTGGTGTGATTTTATAGAGTTTGTAGACAAAAGGAATGAAATCTGTGAGGATTGACTTTAAAGCAATAGTATAGTTCTGTTATCCAATAATGTACCATATTAACTAATATTCAAAATTGTTGGATGTATAGGTAATGGCAACTATATATAGAAATACCATTTTATCTTTAAAGAAATGCAATATATTAAACCATAGGTGATGATATGTTACAGGAAGAATTATCATTAAGAGATCCTTACTCTGCATGTGCATGTAAATAGTTTTATGGGGATATCCTGTTGAAGATGATGGGTTCCTTATGAGAAACAGCTTCTCAGCGAAACATTCCCTACCCGGTAAATACATAAATGTAAGACAGAGCTAGGAAGTCTGCCTACAGGCATGTCTTCAGGTGAGTAAAACAAGCAGCCAGAGTTTGATGAAGAGAATCCAGGAAGCCCCAGTGCCTTCTCTGCAATGGCCCAGTGAGAGAAATGGAATAAAAAAAAAAAAAAGAGAGGGGGGGGGGGGGGGGAAGGGAAAAAAAAGAAAAAAGAAAGGAATAAAAAAAAAAGGAACACAATTTACTGCCTAACTTCTAAAAACATGGTGTAAAATTTTAGGCTGACACGTATGTATACATATATATATATATAGCATGGTGGTTATTAGTGACACTACAGTGTAAGGCTTTTCTTCTCTCTGTCTCTAAAACATTTTCCCAGGTTAAGTACAATTCCCATGACCATCATAATCATTCATCTGGCTCTCAGACTGGATAGTGGTACTGTGCGTTGTATTTGGCTGTGAATACCAGTGCACCCAATGATTTCCTTTTCCATGACATTTCTGAGAAACAAATACTGGATCTGATTCACATCTAGCCACAAATATGAATCAAAACCCAATACAAAATTGGATACACACTGGAAATTTGATAACTTGTGAATATGAATTTACTCCTGTAGTTGCTGAGCTGCTATTGGAAATCTGGAGCATGCCTGGAATTAGAAGTTTTGCTTTCCAAAAACGTGCATAGTTTGTTCCTTGTAATCATATTTCTGATGAAGTCAAAGACAGAAATCTCACTGAAAGAGCTGGGGAGGAAGGACTTTGTTTTAAAGATGTATGCTTTATGGAACCTTTCCTACTTGCTGTCCCTTCAGCATAAAATATTAGTCTAATCTCTTTCTTCTTCTGTACATTAATAGAGCCTTGAAAAAAGAGGTTACAACTTTTATAAATTGGAATAAAGCGGCCTCTGTTTTCTGACACTTGCCAAAGCGTACAGGGTCAAACTGAAACAGTCACCCACACTGGCCAGTTACATGTCTTATTTAAACAATAAATTAGTGTCAAAGTTTCCAGTAATTAATTTCTATACCAATTTACATATTTCATTCCTTTCATTTTTTTGCTTTCATGTTTTGAAACTGTAGTGTAGCTAACATCTATTTAAAGCAACCTCCCCTACCCAGTGATTGATGTTAGATACAACAATTACAATGCCAGTACTAGGGATAATTCTTTGCAGATGTTGTCAAATTACAGGTTAAATGAGGAAAAAAGTTCCTTTCTTCCGGCCACCCACTCTAGTTCTCTTGAAATAGGTGCATAGTACTGTATATCCTGTGCTGTAGGTGCAGTAATTCCCCGTTCAGTCACTCATCTGGTTTAAATGACTTCCATTTGCCATTTCAAAGGATGACAGAACACTCTGTTCAGATTGTTTTGCAGGTACCAAAAACGCAGTAACTCTGCTTTGTGTTTTAGCTGGCAAAGAGAAGCGAGCTCGATCTGGCAACACTATGCTGGTTTTCCCTTTAATATAAATAACATTTGCCATTGTGAGCAAAAAAAAAAAAAGAGAGAGAAAAAGAAAAAAAAGTGAGGTTAGATTATTTTAACCCTTTGTAAACTTTTCCATTCTTTGAGATAAAACAGGATCCTTGTCTTCATGTTATAATCATAACAGTATGTATTTCGTGTTGACAGAAGAAAGATTGAGCATGGGTCCTGCATGACTATGTAGTTTGGGGAGAGGTGATGAAACTTCTCCATTACCCAGCCCTTGTAGCGAGAGCCAGGCACAGTGACATTCCCTGAATGCAGAAGGAAGGTAATGCGCCATAAACAGAATATGGAAAAAATCAAGAACAAATTGAAAAAATGGTTTTGCCTTCCCTTGCATGTAGTCAGTATCGTGCTATGCTCAGGAGGAGAGCAGACCATGCTGCTCTTGAGCTCAACAAGAAAATCTGCAGCGCTGGTACAGCCCACTGCCATGCTCTGTAGTGGCACGTAGCATGGCATACTGTGGGGTGTGGGACGTCGGGGTGAGCAGAGTGACTTGGCACCAGTCCTAGACACATTTGGTCCCTCGTGTATTGGGTTTGCATGGCAAGATTTTGGTAGTGGGAGGCTACAGGGGTGGCTTCTGTGAGAAGCTGCTAGAAGCTCCCCCATGTGCGGTGGAGCCAAGGCCAGCCGGCTCCAAGAGGGACCCGCCGCTGGTCAAGGCCGAGCCCATCAGCGACGGTGGTAGCGCCTCTGGGATAATGGGTTTAAGAAGGGGAAAAGCTGCTGCACAACAGCAAGTGCAGCTGGAGAGAGGAGTGAGAATCTGTGAGAGCAACAACTGTGCAGAGCCCAGGGGCAGTGGAGCAGGAGGGGCAGGAGGTGCTCCAGGCCCGGAGCAGAGATTCCCCTGCAGCCGTGGGGCAGCCCATGGTGAGGCAGCTGTGCCCTGCACCCAGGGAGGCCCACGGGGGAGCAGAGACCCACCTGCATCCCGGGGAGGACCCCACACCAGAGCAGGGGGATGTGCCCGAAGGAGGCTGTGACCCCATGGGAAGCCCACGCTGGAGCGTGGGAAGAGCGTGAGGAGTCCTCCCCCTGAGGAGGAAGGAGCTGCAGAGACAGCGGGTGATGAACTGACCACAACCCCCATTCCCCGTCCCCCTGCGCTGCTGGCGGGGAGGAGGGAGAGAAATGGGGAGTGAAGCTGAGCCTGGGAAGAAGGGAGGGGTTGGGGTAAGGTGGTTTTTTAATATTTAGTTTTATTTCTCATTATCCTGTTCTGATTTGATTAGTAATAAATTAAACTAATTTCTCCAAGTCAAGCCTGTTTTGCCTATGACAGTAACTGGTGAGTGATCTCCCTGTCCTTATCTTGACCCATGAGCCTTTCATTATATTTTCTCTCCCTTGTCCAGCTGAGGAGGAGGAGTGATGGAGCGGCTTTGGTAGGACCTGGTGTCCAGCTGGGGTCAACCCACCACACCTTGGAAGTGCCTCAGTTCCCTCACCAGAAAGTAGTCAAACGAATGGAGGGTGGGTGAAAATGCTGTATGTGCACTAGCCACAGGCAGCACTGGGCAGCAGAGTCCCTGTGAGAGACAGGCCAAACTGTCTCGATGGCACAGATACACCCGACTGTCTCCGAGCAGACTCTCGAGATGTTTCTGCATTCCTGGTGCCAGTTTCTTGCAGGTGTGCCATGCTGAAGCCCTAAGGCTTTGAATGGGATTTCCATTTTAATTCTTTTTTCTACATATGTTAGGCTATGTTCACTGCTTCTTGCAGTGTACAGGAATGAATTCTGGCCAAAAGAAGGAAAAAAAGAAAAATTTACAAATAGAAGTTGAAGCAGAGGACAGAAAAGCCAGGTTCTCATACTGTACTTTTGGCCAAGGCAGTGGCTTGCTGTGTGGCCTTATCCTCACTGCATCTTCCTTCTACATCTGATTAACAACAGCATGTAGAATAAATGCACTGAAAACACTTGCCAGGTGTGACAGGAAGACTGCCTTATAAGTACCTGTAGTAAATAGATATTGCTCTGGCCAAAAAGATCAGGGACTGATCGGAACATGTTGCCAGATATTTGGGTGATGGTGAACAGTCCACACTGCCAATTTGTAATACTATCCGTTTCATAATACACTCCTTGGAGGCATCTCAACAACTGTGTGCGAGGTAACTGTTGCATGCTATTCCCTAAATAATTATATTCTCTAAGTATTCACTAAATATTCCCTCTCTTTTCCTTAAATCACCACTCCAGGACTCTTTCTCCTCCTGGCCACACCAACAGGCACTGCATCCTGAGGTAGCGTGCCCCCCCTGGTGAAGCAGTCCATTTATTTTTAACCTACTAAGTCTAATAATTTTCAGAAGTGAGCTACGGGGTCTTTTGTGAGTAGTGAAGGCACGAGCATGTGATTTGTATGCTGAGTTTCAGCGTCTTGGCTTTCGAGAGGAAAGCGCAGCTTGCTGATGAAGGCTTGTGGTTTTCCTGTTTGTTGTCTGGAAAGAAAGCATGCGGAGGTGGGGTGCAAATGGGCAGAGTGGGGCAAAAAAGGAAAAAATAAGAAAGAAATAAATTTTTATGCTTTTTCTAAGTAATGAAGATGCTCAAGCCTCATTCGCTTTACAGATTGGAGAGAGTGCAGTGTCCTAAAGGTAATAGGATCTGAGATCCTGATCTTTGAAGCATCGTCTTAAGGTCTACGCGTTATTTGACCTATGTGCAATGGTTGCAGATGCTGCAAACGTGGCTGCAGCTACTAGAAACTAAAGGGTTTTGGTCTGCTCCAAAATGAAGCCAGAGAGCCTTTGCATGTAAGAATGTTTAAAGCTCTCCAGCAACACTGCTGCCCAGCCAAACAGGCAGTTTCTGTAAAAGGATAAAGAGCTTCCTGCCAGCCTCCTTCACTCTGTTTTGTTTTATTATACACTTTTGCCACATTAAGTGATTTTAAAACCAAAGGGCTTGCTTTCCTGGTAAAAGAGGGTGGACAGGATTGTGAAACATGAAGGATGTCTAATCTATGACTTTCAAGGGTGTAGGATGTGTAAGACTTGGTTAAGAATTTGGTCACGGATTGTATATTGTTTCCTGTGCACAGACTATCCAAAACCAGTCATTATTTAGCGCATTCTTTAAAAAAAAAAAAAAAAAAAGTAATAATTAACATGTTACTGATTTTATTCATGGTATAAATTAAACACAACTGTTCAAAAATGCTACTGTGAGCACATTGCTAACTTAAGAGAATGGGCAAACAGTAGTGGCATAAATATTTAATGGATAACTTGAAATTTTGCTGATACACATTGACAACTTCAAAACCAGCTTTCTGCCACTGCTTTTGCCAAGTAAGCTCAACAGTCCACAAAAAGGAAGCATAAAATGGCCACAAGCATATCATCCAGAGCTAGAAAATACAGATTCCTCAGCTGATAAAGGAAATAAATTGCTTTAATATATGTTGATATTATATACAAAGCCTACAAACATGTGGATTCCTGCACTGGAGCCCAGCTCTGGAGATAAGCGCAATCTCTGCCTGTACACTCAATAATATATTTGCAGCTGTTTGTACAAAGGATGCATTCTGTAATATTTTTGTTAGCAACTGCCCGATATTGATTTCCAATGGCAATAATTCCAAAGCCTTGACCATGTAAAAAACAAAATCTTGCCCCCATGGTGTTAGATTTAAGAAGCCAACATTGTCATTTTAACAGTATAGTTGTGCACCAAATCTTTGTTTAGATAAAGTCATTTGTTTATTTGAATTTATATTGGTATCTACAAATAGATATCAATAGTTAAAGAGATTTTATAGCGTTTTGACATTCAATATATTATGCAGGTTTAAAAGGTTCTGGAAAATGGATGAACTATCTAAGCTGAACAACTTTCCACTTGTAAAAATGCTTCTCAAAGTACAGAGGACTCAGATTTAATACTTAGTCTTGCTTGTTTAAGCACATGCTCAGATGTGGACGGGTTTTTCATATTTTAATCCTGACAGAACAATGCAGTCTCCTCAGAGCCAATGCTAAATGAAAAAATGACAGACATATCTTATTAGAGAAGATAATTTCAGTAATACTTATTTTTAATGCTTCACTTAAGCAATACTATTTTATGTCTTCAAATACATACAAAACTCTTCTCTTTCTGTTGTTGATTTATATTACAGCTTGCACTGCACAGATTCTTATAAAACTAAGATTTTGAGTTGATTTAAGTCCTAACATGTTGTAAGAGCTCTATTATATATCCCCCAAACACAGTGTGATGGATCCTATTTTTATGCTATGCTTCCTTCTTCACAAGCATAATTTCCATTTGCCAGATAGCAACTCAGATAAAAGCTCTAAAATAAAAATAAACTTATACACAAAACTCTTTGAAAAGGATAATTTATCTTATGGAATAGTTGGAAACCTAGAGAATAATTTTTGATTGATACAAATAATAGAAAATTTCCTAAATAACTTTTGCTCCTGGTAAGCTTCCAAGCAAGTAATTCACAAAATATGACTTTCTTCATTGGAAAGGTTATAAAAATTTGTTTGTTGGAGGTAGGGAAGGAAATGTAATTAAAGGCTAAATTCAGGCTCACATTTCATTTTAACGAAAAGAATATGTGTGATTTGGATATAAGTCACCTAGGCACTTCCTTTTTTTTTTTTTTTTTTTTTTTTTAAGGCAATGCACATTGTCAGCAAATCAGATTATCCAATAGCAGAAGTACATCTGGCTGAGCTGACTATGCCAGGTAACCTTAAATAGAAACTCTGCAGCAGTTAACTATGTTGCAATACTGGGCTTTGCTGGTATTACTTATCGAAAGTTCCCCTTTGTAGCATTTCTATAAAAAATAAAAAGGGAAGAGGTGAAATGAAAGCATAAAACTTGTTGGGGTTTTCTGTATTTATAAAAAATCCCTTTGCAGTTGGAAATGCTTACAAAGGCATATATAAAATACAGCAACTCCAGTTATTTTTAACTGCATATGGTCTACATAAAATGAAGCTATAGATCATGGAAGCTATAATGAAGGCAAGTTAAAGACCATAGCAATTCAAGTACTTTAGCTAGTCTTGAATTTATAATGTCTTCAGGTAATACTTCAACATTCAGAGGACAAACAAAACAAATTTCACCGTTATTGGTCATAAAAGAACATATTAATTTGTTCCCTGTGTAATTATTTTAATTATATGAGTGGGATCCTCATCTTGGATACATTGGAAGTATGACCTTACATCGGTTCCCACTTTTATTCGCACAGCAGTTGATTTGACAAGACATATTGTGGGTATTTGCACTGTCTGCTACATTTTAGATCAAAATCAAGTTCTGGATCCTCAGTGACTTACAAGTCACTTTTAAACTGAGACAAAGCATTCAGTTCTGGGGCAGAGCACTCAACTTAAAAAACCCTAGTTTCCCCAAAGACAAATACTATATGAAAATAAATTAAAACCCAAATTTTGCTGGTCAGTTATCTGAATATGTAAATAGGAAATTTCACGTAAAGAGAAGTGACCTGAAACCTTGGTTCTAATCTTTGACAAGTCTTGGAAATGCCCTTTTTTGTCCTTTCTCAAGTAAATTTTAGTTTCATTCTGTCTTCATTATTTCACCAAGGTTATGCATAAAACAAGCTACTATTCAATATGAATAAAAATGGCAGAATCTGACCCGAAGTGAATTACCACAGGGGAAAAAAAAAAAAAAAAAGAACTTATAAAGGAAAGACAGTGCACCAAGAAAGCATTTTTGAACAGATGTACCATTGCATGCCCACAATTCATTTGTAAGCTAAACCATTTCTCCATACTTTTAAAGCCAATTGTGTATTTTGAACTAGTGTATCAAATATATGTTTGAATTTTCAACTTGGAACAAATGCATCAATGTCAGAGTCACCTATGCAGGAATCTCCATTTGTGAGATTCCCTTTAGCATATAGAACTCAGATTTTTTGAACAAAGAAGAGTTATATTTTTGGCACATGGATTTAATGTCGTGAAGCTAAATCCTCCAAATAGTTGCCAGCATTGACGCATCTTGGGTTTTAGTAACCTTAGATACTTTAACCTAAAGCTTGCTGTGAGTTGTGTAAACTAAAATTATGGATCTCTACTCATTTTCCCAGTTATTTCCCTCCAAATATTCCCTTTTGTCTGATCCCTAAGTGAAAGACTAAAAATATGTTTGT
The DNA here is from genome assembly GCF_031877795.1 of Strix aluco. Classification (NCBI taxonomy): domain Eukaryota; kingdom Metazoa; phylum Chordata; class Aves; order Strigiformes; family Strigidae; genus Strix; species Strix aluco. Next base: position 4,308,579 of record NC_133936.1, on the reverse strand, counting down.
ATAGAAATTGTAGCGATAACGACCTTGGCCTGTGCTTTGGCCTATCACATCCCAAGTGGTATGGAAGAACTTCAGCTAAGGTGAGCTGAAGGGCATATGTGCTTTCTGAAATAGTTCAGTAAGTTTTACTGGAGCCACACAGAAATGGCAGAGGCATATACTGTGCTGCACACCCACTCTGAACATATAGAATACTGATGAATCTCTGGCTAGCTAAAAGCTTAAAATAAATGTCTGGATACAGCTTCTTCTCGATGCTACAACATATGCCTTTCTTGCACATGCTAGGTAAGTGCATAAATCCCTAAAAATCCAGGTGCGACCGTCGCCTGGGAGCCGAGCTGGGCTGGGGGTTGCACTGTACAGCACGCTCCTCGTGCAGTGGATCATAACAATTTTACAAAGCAATTAACTACCCCCCACTTAGTGACCACATTCAGAAGAGGTGGCATTTTATGACTGTGAATTTGGGAACAGCCAACACTGACATTAGTAAACCTGGGCTATTAACCCTTTGAGAACTGGGCACATACGCTCAGCTGGAGGCTGGCTCTTCACTCGTGTTGGTGATGTGTTACCTACTATGCAATCAGCCCTATTGCAGCAGCATAGTATGCAAACTCAAGTTGAACTGGACACCTCTCCAGATTTATGAGCCTGAAATGTCAGGATTCTGACAATTAAATCGGAAGAAGAGACGTCAAAAGATTCTGAGACATAGGTGCGACACTTTTCTCAATCTTTTTCATTTACGTTTTACATGCTTTAAATCGTAAAACGCATTTTTGTAAACCATGTGCCCAGTGTTTGTGTAAGTGCTCTAGCGATCCCCCAATCTGAGATTGGATGTAACACGGACTGAACAGCTGAGTTTTGTTTTCATGTGGAAATAGGTAATATGGCTAAATGCCCATAAAATATTTCTGCCTCTACAGAGAGAATTCAGACTTTTCCATGGGTGACAGTGACAGAAACCTGACAATAGCAGTGTAACACATGAGTTGGAGAAGGGGGAAAACTTAACCAGAGAAACTGGTACAAAGTTATTTTTGTATGACATAAAGGCATTAAATATCTACTGGCTATGCAGAGGAGGAGTAGGAAGGATCTTGGTCTTCAAAGTCTGGTCCACAGGACTCCCACACAGTTAACCGGGTGCATTTCAGACTTATCTACCTTAGATGGGTCTCTGAGTCACCCTTGCTTCGTGCTGCATCTGTGCCTTCACAGACTCTGGGTGCTTCGAGGCTGTATCTGTTCCTCTCTCCCATGCAGGGGATCATGAAATCATAACTATCAGGTAGGATATAAAGTGGGGGAGGATGAGGCTGAGTCACAGCAGAACTGATAAAACCCACTGGCTGCTGAATCTGGGGGAAACACGGTCAGTTAAGGGGAAGAAAATCTTAACTCATTACTTTCCTACCTCCCATAACCCATCCAGACCTTTAAGTCTGCCACAGCAGTCAAAGAAAAAGTGAAGAACCACACCGAGACCTGGATGGTCCCTGGACTCCCTGGTGAGTCTGCTGGGATGAGTCTTCAGCTCATCAACCTCTTCATTATGTAGGAGCTGCCAGGAGCAGCAATCTGCACAAGGACTTAGAGTGGCAGACAACCTGAGAGACCTGGGATGTATTCTCAGATCCCCTGGGTATCACTAACCACCCTTCAAACAAATCCCCTGGCTAAACAAATTCAAAGTCCCCTGGGTAAAGCTTTCAGGCAGTCAAGCTCAGTTTCTGCCCTGGGACATTTCCTCCTTCCAGAGATGAGCAGGGTTGTCTCCCCATCTTGCATGACCTCACCAATTAATTTGGGAGTTGATAGTCTCCAGACAGATTGTTCTTCCATCCCAAATTACCTGCTGGCCTCCCTGGCTCCCTTTCCACTATCATTTGCTTGTGAAGGACCATGGAGCACTGGTCTCTGAGGTTGTTTTTATTTCACACACACACACACACACACACACACACCCCTCACTGCTATATGTGCTCAGAGACTGCAGTTTTACTCAGTGAATGAGACCCAACATCTTTAAAGATTTTAAAATAATTCTTATTTTAAAATTAAAAAATAAGCCCCACAGAAATCCGGATAGCTGCACAGATTCATGACCCAGCTTTGTTAAACAACAACTAACCAAAGCCTTGAACCAGAATTGGAAAATTTATTTTTTCCCTCTGAGATTTGAAAAACACTGGTTTGGGTTTTTTGCCATGGTTTTTGACTTTTGTATGCTTCTGCGTTCACATGTGCAAGTGAAGTGCTGAGTCACAAGAAAGTTTTCCAGCCCAGTTCTGTGCCTCTGTGAAGTTCATAGCTCTAAAATCATGTTCATATAAAACATCTGCATATTTGGGTGCTTCTCTGAGCTCAGTTTGGCATCCAGGTCTTTGGAGAGCCGCCCAGGACAACAACAAAGTTTTGCAGCATTTACGTGATCTGACCCCACCTCACCAGAAAGGCAGAGTGGTGCCGAGGTGCAGCTCCTGCTCATCCCCGATGCCACTCGCTGCAGAATTGGGGTGAAGGGGTCCCCGAGTGCTGTCTGATGCCATTTCACAGGCTTGGGCAGGGAGACAGCCAAGCGTAAACAAACCAAATCCTTCAACTCTAAATATCCTTGCTTCTCTCATTTCTTTTTCCCAAAATCTTATCATGTGAATGCAGTGTAGTTTTTTGGTTTAATAAGAATAATAATGGCTCAGGATGCAGGAAAATGACTCACATGGAGCTAGTCCAGCTCTCCTCGTTGGTTCTAGTCAGGTCATGATGAATCAGATGACCCTTATCTTAGTTTAAGACTGTGAATAAAAACCTCTCCCCTCCACACTCTGGCCAATTTTTGTTACATTATGCAGCATATCTCCTTCCCCTCTCGCATTTCCTAGCTCTTCAAGTCTGCCTATTACCTTCTCTGCAAAATTTTCCGTGCATACCTCACTCCTGAGTTCACCTCTGAGTAAATCCTCTCTATGCTCTGTAATTTCCCCTTGTCTTATACCTTTTTTTCCCCTCTTTGTCCTCTCTGAGCCTCAGTTTTATCGCTCTTCTAGCTCAAGACTAATACTGCCATATGCTTTCTCATGCATTGTTACACATGACCTACATCCCACCCAAGCCAAAATTGCTTTACTTGCTTAAAAAACCTCAGTGGATTTGTACCTTGGACCCTTGAGAGATTTCAGCTGTATCTGGAACCAAAGCAGAAAATAGACCCTTCCTTATTTCTTTATCACATTCATAATATCAACTATGGCAACACTTTTCAAACCAGGGATGCAGAACTGTTTTTCCTTCCCTGACTAGACAGTTCGTAAAGGCTTGGGTTCAAAACTGCAGTTTTCATCCACTTTTCCCTGCAATAAAAACAACAGATCAAATAATAAATCCCACGTTAGTGACCTTTCTATTCCCTTGGTAGTGCATTTGTGGAGAACCTGGCCTATATTATGAAGAAAGTAGTAACTGAAAAAAAATATTAAAGGAAAAATAATATTTAGTATTGTTATGTGAAAGAGAAGTCATCACAGGTCTGGCTCCAGAGCAAGAGCTAACTCAGCTTAGCTAGAAAAAGACATGTTCCTGTAGCAGGGGGAATAGTTTTTGTTTCACATTTCTGCCTTTTTTGCTCAGAGACAGGAAAACAAGGAGACTGCAAAAGAACGATTAACCTGCGTTACACTTGAGCAAACTAAGATTAAGAAACAAAGTGGCAAAAAGCATTGGTGAACTCAAGAAAGGATTACACAAGCTTATGGATGATCAGCCTAAAAATTCAGTCATCCCCAAACAGCCGCAAACTCAGAAAGTCCCTAAAACACAACTTACCAAAAGCCAGGAAGGCATACCAAAGTCCTATTCTTATACGGCTTCCCGAACTAGCCACTGTCCGAGACAGGGTACTGGGCTAGAGGGAATTTTGGTTTGGCCCAGAATAGCCTTTCTTACATTAGTAGTTGAAGATCACTCGCTAATCTTTAATAAGAGTAGTCTGGCAGCACCAGGGTAAAGCCATGCAGACCCACTGACTCCCGCTCTCTTTCTTTAACCTCTCGCCTGCACCGTCTCGCCCTCTGCCACAAATCTCCAAATCTGTCTGAAACACAGGGAAAAAAATATTACTGCAATATACCCCAGTGAAAAAACTAGGTAAAAGGAGTGCCAACACCTTGTACTCCAGTCTCCCTTTCTTGCATTCGTAGTTTTTAGTGTTTGAACGGGGCTGGACCAGGTGAAAGCTTGGTCAGTGCGTAGTCATTTAGAACCAAAATGGGTGAGCTCTCGCTCCTCTCACTGTCAAGGGTCCCTGCTACCACCAGCATCTCTGATGCTTTCATCTGTCTGCTCACACCTCGTCTTTTTCGGAGCCATCCACGAGATGCTGGTGCACACATTGTGTGCACAAGCACACAAGAGAAGAGTGAGGGCATAGCTGATTTCCTATAATTACCATCTATCGCTCTACCTGTGGATAGGGATGGGAATAAAACAGCTTTCCCCTTTTCTCTGAAGAACCTCCAATTTTCTGCTGTTCAAAATTGTGGGTAGCAGACGATCAAGTTGCAACTACACCAGTGTGAAACTGCCATTGCGTCACCGGCTTGCAGACACTGTTACAAAACTGAGGCAAGACAAGTCTCTGGGAGGTTCATAAATGTTTCAACATAACCTGAACAGAGTTACAAGGAAGCCGGGTCTAAAACTGGAGATTTCTGGATTTGACTCTGTACAGCTTGAAAGTCAGCCTTGTCAACCCTGAGTGTAGCAAACCTTGTCAGCCTTTAGTTGATATGCACTGGATGTTTTGTATTGAAGATCTTTGCTGTATTTTTAGGTTCATTCAGTCAGAATCAAAAGACAGCTTAGGGGATACAAGCCTGCATATATGGAGTACAAAAAAAAAAAAAAAAAAAAATCCACAACTTGCACGAAGCCCCTGTGAATGCAAACTGCAAGCCATGGTTTGCTGAGTTTAAATCCAACTGTAGTTACTAGTTATCTTCAGTTCTGATAAATATTCATGTATCATATGTTCATATCTGACTGCAGGAAAAGAAAAAGGATTCAGAGAGCTTTGTCTGCCCTATGAGCTTTTTATCTGTGCTTTAGTAACCTCCTTATACTTAGTAAATAAGAACGTTTCTTTGTTCAGACTTTAACACTTTTAATATCCTTGCAGATTCAGCAAACCTTTGTTCTAAAATGCTTTGTGCCCATTAGGGCTTTTGATTATAGATTACACCACCATTTGATTTATTTTTTTTTCTCATGGGCAACATATTCTTCATTCATTGAGCAATATTCAGAAACTTGGAAATCTAACCTGTGTTTTAGTCTCAGGACAGGCACATTCTTATGGTAAAAACCTCCCCAATTGAACTTGGGATGCATTCAACTCTTGTATGGTTGATACTTGGCCAGGTTAATTATGCAATCACCCCAAGTAGAAGAGGACAGCAGGATACATGAGCATTTTTCAAAGACTTGTTTTTAGTGCAGAGACAGTTTTCTGGAATCAAATAAAGAAAATGGAGAATGTCTGTGATTTACAGTGAACTGGCACTCTGAAAATGCAAGGATTTAAAAGATCAACAAGGCCAAATTTGCAGTCATTTAGGGAATGATTACAGCATGCGTCTATATATCCAAGTTTAATCAAGCTACCTTGGGTACCAGCAGCAGAATAGCTGTGGCAGCAGTGGGCTTCAGTGTGAGCTGTACAAGCCTGCTTGGGACCCTGGATGTCTTCTCAGGCAGTTGGCCTGAACCAAAGTCCATGCTGATATGGCTCCACTGCCATTGGCACGCCTGCAAGCCGAATTAAAACCAGCTCGGCTGGGCCTACATGTACTGCAGTAGCTCTGATGGCTTGTGGAGAACAGGATCAGGCTTCTTGTACCTTCCAGACACACCATTAATGAGCACGGGGACATGCGATGTCAGCAGGGGTCTTTGCCTTGGCATCCTCTGCACACAAGGGAGAGGACAACGTCCTGCCTTCGTATGGATTTGTAATGTAATATATGCCCTGTTCTTTAGTTTGGATGACTGTCACGAGGCTGCCATCTAAAATGAAAACAGCTTAATGCAAACAGGATGCCAGCTCTCAGTATTTAAAAATCACGAGCCAGAATCCAGAAAGTCAGAAGATTGGCTTTAAAATCATGGCAGTTCAAGAGACAAGAACTGTGTTGGTTTTAATTGTTCTGTTGTAACTGCATTCATGTTTTTAACCTTTTTCTTAGTAAACACATGGGCTGGAAGCATACTTTTAAAAGGACTACATGTTCAGATTAACAACCTTACTCCAGCAGTTGGGGCTTTAGGGAAAATAGCAAATATCACAAGACTTGTGTTAAAATTGCAAAAGTTGCCAATGCTTAAAAAAACCCCCGATGTGGCTTAAAACATGAACTAAATCCTACAGTGTCAAACTAGCTAGTGGTTCTGGACACCTCTAAACAAACTACAGACACCTCAAAAAGACCTGATTTCTCAGAGGGCGTGTGCTCAGTTATAATAATTTAGGCCAAAACTATTATGAAAAGAGTGCAATGATTCCTATTTAACATTAGCCAAAATATTCGGAAATTATTTTTTCTGAACTCCAAGATCTCCTCAGAGATCCTCACAAAAAAAAAAAAAAAAAAAACAAAAACAACCAAACAAAAAAACCAAAGCAAAACAAAACAAAAAAACCCCAAAAAACCCAAAACAACCCATCAAAAAAACCAAAACACAGTAGGAATGAGCAGCTTTAAATTTATGTTTTAACATTTCCCACGGCCCACGTATGTGCACGCTCTCTCTTTCTTTCCCCATTCCTTCACCGTCTCTGCTGGTCAGAAGATAAAGCCATCCTTGTCATCTTCTACTAATACTAAGAAAGGCAGCAAGAAATAAAAAATCAAGTCCCTGTCATATTCCATCGAGCACGCTGGCTAGATACGGATGTCTCGCCCCCATTTACAATCTGAACCAAAGGATTTGAAGCCAAGAAAGCAGCTGGCACAATAAAAACAGTAAAAGCTCTAGCTGGCACCTCATGCTGACAATGACTAGCCAAATCTCCATGGGGAAAAATGCCAGTATAGATTTCTGTGACAAAAACAACAAAATAGATTTTTGTCAATGTACATAGATTTGACAGGAAGTCAGACAAATCTATCAATAATGAGTGACATATATCTGCAATATTCCCAAACAAAATGGTACATTTGAAGACAAACTGAGAAAATAACTAATTGTGTTACGCATGACACATATTCATCTGGACTTTTTGATCACAACGCTGTAATTCATTAATGCAGGTTATGCTGCAGTTATCCTAGGAAGAACTGACCAGATACACCGACATATTTCTAAGTGCTTTCTAAAGTATCCTTCAAAACACTATCATTTCAGAAAGGGGCAAATTACTTCTAAGGATCTTACAGTTAAAATCAAGGCTTTATGAGATGGAAACCTGGATTTCCAACTCTGTCACGGACTTCTTAACCAGCATCTTTATTTCCACACTTAAAAGGTAGAGACAATATTAAAAAGTGGATACCAAAGAGTTGTTATATAGTCTTTTTTCCTGAGAGATTACACATGAGAGATAGTATATTATGCCATACAATAGAAAATATTGTTAGTGCTCTGCTGTCACCGAACAACACTTGTGAGAAATTATTATTTATTTCACAGCCAGATGTGTTGCATCCACATGGAGCCCATGATCCACCAAGTGGCTCTGCTTTTCAAAAGACCTGAGCTCTGTAAAACTTTCAACTAGAGAAAAAAAAAAAAGTAACTATTTACAAACTTTCATAGTTGATAAACAGAATTTAACTTGATGTATTACAAACCAAACCGCTTATCGTGCATAACATGGTGCACCTCAGTGAGCACATGGTGATGGATTAAGTATCAAAGATCTCCAGGCACACAGATTTTTGCCCAACTTTTGGCCAAACCTGGGACAGATTCTGGCAGAGCTAGGAGGATACAATTGGGTTCAGAAGCCACAGTGATTTGCCTAAAGTGAGTGTCTAGCAAGACAGCTATGCAAACAGATGGCAAGACCCAGATAGAAAATGCTTTTTAAGTGAAAAGACAGAAACACAAAAATGTCTTACTCATACAAATTCTATAAAGTCTTCAAAAACATCTGAAGTAGTTGTTATACGTAAATAAACTAAATGAGCCAAAGTCATCTTTACTTAGGAGGAAGTGTGTCAAACACATTGTCCTGATTTACCATGAGGTGTGCACTGCCCTGTATTTCAGTATAAATTATAAAAGTATGAAAGTTGTAAAAAGTGCCCCAGCTACTAAGTCTCAGACATTTATTCTAACAATCAAAATGCTCTGAAGATTTAGGAATTCCCTTTTCATACGCAGTTCACTGATTGATGGAGAAGACTACAGGACCTGCCATTCTTATATCCCAGAAGCCCCCAAGTCAATAACTAAACCATGGGCAGAGAAGCTTGTAGAGGCTCCCTGAAATCTATAGCTCTTCTGCAATAATTTATGAATACAATACATTGCTTTGATAGTCATGATGTTTACATCATTTAGTAAATTTAATAGGAAACCATAAGAAAAGCAACCAAGAAAATGAAGATGAAACACAACCGCCATGCAGCAAACATTTTAGGGGAAATTAAGAGCCAATGGCTGAGCCATTCCCAGCCAAGCCTACATTTTTGATTTGGACCCAAAGGGCCAAGCAAAAGAAGAGGGGAAAAAATCTACAGCAACTTTAAAATACATATCTTTCTCAAGAGAAGAGAAAGTTTTAGGAGGAACCAGAGTAAAACTTGAGAACTAAGGCATGCTTGAAAGAGGCAGGTGCTGGAAGTAATAAACCTTGACCTGAGGTCATGCCTGTCAACAATTGTTGTCAAATTCCTTTTTTTTTTTTTTTCTACTGGATGGAAAAAAAAAATAGTTGGGTAATTTAGAGAGTAGATACTTAATTCTTACTGATGTCAGTGTTAACTAAAATCAGTGAGATAGTACCTAAATACATCTGAAGGTCTCTGCCCATTTATTTAGACAGAATTAGTCATTACCTCTGTTTCAAGAAGGTAGGTTTGTGACCCATGCCCTGCATGCAAACACACATCCACAGGCAGACACAACTGGGCTCAGGTCCCAAGGGGAGAGCTCAGATTCCTGGTTGGGATGGCGGTTGGGGGGCAGTGGTGGATGCTGTGAGCCATGACCCTGGAGCAAGCCACACCACCAACTGTGCCCGGGGAGCGAACAGAGGTATGGCCAGACCCAGACTGTGATGAGGTCCTCAAACGTTACACAGTTACTGCAAAAAATAGATGTGTCTGAGACCATCGTTTTCTCTAAGCATTTTATCCCTCTATTTTTTAATTTTTTTTTTTTTTAGCAGCTTTATCAAAAAATGTGAATCTGTAGTTTTGAATACATTCAGTTCTGTAAGGTAATTTCCTCTTCAAAATGAAAAACGGAAAAGAAGTAGGTAATGCTTTAATTTGTTATTAGGAGTAATTACTGTCTGGCCTCGAGGGGTTACTTCTACATTGGTTTTAACAAGAAACCCATTTAACATATATTTATCTTTGTAAATTGTTCTGAATGATCAGCAAATACCTAATCATCTGCAAAAAGCTGTTTAAAACATCCTTACCCTGATAACAGGAAATTATAACCTATGAGACCAAAGAAGCTGAAGTGGTGGTTTAAACCATGATAGACATTTGCAAGAAGGCAAGAAGTAGGTATTTTCACATGTTTTCTTTGAATATTTTTCTTTGGTTATTAACACATCAGAAATAGATCTCTCATGTTCCTCCTGTAACTGTGCATGGCAAAGACAGGCAAGACCCTGCATGTGAAGACTCCTGAGGTCCTTGAGGAACGGCGAGTTCGTATACTGAACCATCTAGGCAAAGCACAAATCTTTAGTCTGGATGTTCAGGAGAATTCAGGCTAGAATTAGACCTTACAAGAGGGTCATGAATGCTGCAGATGAGCAAAACCATAAATGTAGAGAAAATCTTGAAGAGTGAGAGGATCCACTCAGACTTCAAACTTTTTTGTATTCCAAACAATTGGAAATTGTATTTATTATTTATTGAAGGCCCTGTGACATGGTTTGAGTTAAAACCAGACTAAAATTGGACCTCACAGCTTTGCTTTGCTATGTGAAGAGAGACATGAATGTCACATCATTCCTCTGCCCTGCTTTCTCTGCTCATGTGAGCAGACAGGGGATGGAAAAATACAATAATTTTCCTCTCAAGGGACTGCATAGCTCAAGGGATTGGTAATAGGACACAAGCCTTTCAGCCCTAAATCAATTACTGAGAATTGACTCAGGTTGTTAGTAACTGAGTTTGTTTGTTTGACTGCATAAAATATATTCACTCTCACACTGGATGTCACTTCTGCTCAGTACAGACCAGAAGCCAGAGAGGCTAGATGGGTACCTTCCCACCTTTTCCTACTGACAGAGTCTAATGAAACCAAAATCTAGAAACAAAATGTGAAGCAATCATTATGTTTTGTATATAGCTAAGGATATGCACACTCTGGACAAAACGCTCTCAAAAGTTTCTTTACAACGTATCCCAGGTTAAACAAGCTCAAACAAGGTCTGCGACTACAAAAAGGCTTCACATGAGCAGGTCTAGGAGTTTATGTTAAGAAAATTTCAGCAAATCTGTTTCCAAGTCATTGCTAATCAGGAACCGGTGTTTCTTTTCCTGTAACAAAAGTAAATATAATTTTACACAAACATAATTTTACCTTTCATGAGGCTTAAGAGATTCCTTAGCTCCATATTAATTCATATAGGCATGATAATGAGCCAATAAACATCCAAGTGCAGGTAATAGTCAATCTTCACCAACGTCTAACAATAATCACCAGCTCCATGACGCTGAGCTGACCATGGATGCAGAACAGGAGCGTAAAATGGCTGAATATTTGAAGAGAAGTGTTCCCATGAGAGTTACCAACAAATACCAGGCATTTCTTTATGCACTCTTTCGCTTTTTCTCTTTCCAGACCCAGAGCACAACCAGGAAGTGCTAAGGCATGTGAAAATTTGTAAAACAAACACAAAAAGTTTTCAAAACTTTCATAAACCTCAGAAAAGTTTATGTTTGGTTTGAGGAATGCAGAAAAAAAAAAAAAAAGGAAGAAAGAAAGAAAAAAAAAAAAGAAAAATAAGAACCAGAACTGTTTTTATCTAAAGTGGTTCAACTGTCCCTTGTTAATCTGCATGAGTTTGCTCTGTGTTGACACTTGGCAGTCAGAGGTTTTCATCCCATGAGTGGATTTTCACAAAACAAACAAGCAATCAAAAAATGCCAAGGAAAAAAACCCTCTAAATAATTTTTTGATGTATTTAGGTCACACAGAACTGCAAAGAGAGATTTCTTTCTACCCTTATAGGTTTATTCCAGACTCCAGACCCCAAATTGTCCTTAAAAATATAATTATTTAAGAGTTTGGTCTGCAGTGGAGCACTGTGAGCAGAAGCACTGGTGCCTGGAGAAAGACTCATGGGGAAGGGGCAAGTGGAAGAGAGGAATGAGGGATCAATGCTGCCATTCTGCCCCAGCACGGGAAAGCAGGCGGTGCACATCTCCTGCTGCACTTGAAATCCGGATCAGTCCCTGGGCCCAGAGTCTGCTACATCACACAATTAGCAAGTTCTGCCTACCAGAATGCAGACAGGAATGTTAAAATATCTGTATCACTTGCAAAACTGCCTGATGGACCATAAACAATATATATCCTTTTTCAGTTGGACAGATGAAATGATGTTTTTTGTAGGAAGTCCAGAAACTGTTTCCAATTTTTTAAACAGAGACATAGATATATGGACAAATGCAGGCAATGGCAGCAGACTCTTTAGATCAGACATATTTAATACTTTTAAAATGTGTGTCCTGCTCCCCTGTTTGCAAGGGCAGGTCTGTACAGACAGGAAAAAGTCAGTCCTAAATTAGTTCAGTAGCAAAAGCAGAAAGCAGTAGCAAAACCTGGTGGGACAGGTTTCAGGAACAAGCTGGTGGCTAGGACCCAAAATCGAGTGGTGAAACTCACGTATGCTGTGGTATTGCAGCTAAAAGGATGCATGAGATCTCCAGGTAAGGATGGAGGTGATCTGCTTGGGTGAAAGAAGTTGTGCAGCATTCACAGTAAGGGAATTTATTAACCCAGATTTTTCCAATGCTGCTTTAAGAAAAAAAAAAAAAATTAATGACTGCAATGGTGCAGGGGTTCAAAAAACCCCTTTAGAGAGCTGGTGAGTTTGCAGCACACCCAGGTTAACTCTTGTATGCCTCGAGAAATCAATGTGGAACTTCCAAAAATTTGGAGGTACTGGAAATGGCAAGAATCATTGTTTGGGAAAGGCAATTAGATGGTCATTATCTTACAATTTCCACTGCCAGTTAACAACTTTAGCTCGGGCGTAGGGGTTAAGCAAGCGTGGCATCCTAGCAGAGGAATAACGACGGGCTCGCTATCTGATGCCCACGTCTCGAGGTCCGTTTCAGGGCTCAGCTCTGTCCTCTGGTACCGGGGGTGTGCACTGCCAATGTCATCCACCCTGTAAATCAGATCTTGCCCTCGTGCATTCATGTGTGGTAATTATTTTAAAGGATTTATGGCGAGGCTTGCTTTCACACCACAGGACTCGCCTGAGCTGCAGGAATGACATTCCAAGCTTTTATTTATTTCTTTATTTGCCAGACCCTTAACGTTATTCCTCTGTAGCTTTTTGGCGCATGAATTTATGGCACTGTCTAAAACTCTAATACTTCTCTTTGAATATACTTGTGGACGTTTCTGATCTCACTTTAATTGGGCATGCTTTAGGCTCACATAAAATATTAACATCTTAGCCAATGAAAGTCAGTGCCCAAAGCTCAGATGGTTCTAAAATTAATATAACCTTGTTTCTTGCTCACAGAACCCACAAAAGATCAATTCCAGAATAATTTTTTTCAGTATCTGATAGCTCATTTTATCTGGGCAAAACATGTCTGTTTCATGACCTTCTGGACATGCTGTGATGCACATATATTGCTTGTAGAGTTGAAATAAGGACAGACTCAAGCTTTTAGTATAAAGATTATTCAGGGAGACTTTGATTATCCCTTCAGTTGACTTATTCTTAGGTACACACACCTAATGATTTTTCTATCTCAGAAATCAAAAAGTCCATTATTATTTTAAAAGTTAAATAATGTTGATATAGCTCTTGTTTATTAGCTTGCTTTCCCTCAGCAAGGGTATATATACTCCTGCACTGTCTCCGAGTACATCATTCCCATCACTCCACAATATAACCACATACAAGAGAAGGTTAAGAAAATCCTATTTAGAAAGTACCTACAGGTTTCCTAAACTCAGTCTGACAAGCAGAGGAATAAAATTCAGCAGGTTGAATATGTGATGGCATAGCTGCAGTGGGAGCTCAGCCAGCTTGCTGGGCACTGACAATTGGCACAGGAAGAATCACAGATAAGAAAGTTTGATGATTTCTAGTGTTTACAATGCTTTTTGTTTACCTTTTTTTTTTTTTTTGTCGTTTTTTAAAAGTCCCTAAAATGACCAATTGCTCAATCATGAGAATAGGACTGTTGAATTTAATAAACCAGCTCACATTGCAAACCTGCCTCAATAAAGTGATGTACTTATGGTATGCCCTAAAGAGGATCATATGCTGGACAATTCCTACCCATCGCAGAGGTCCTTTTACATCAGCTGAGAAAGCCTTAGGTGTCAGCAACGCTGACCCATCAGCAAGGTCAGCTCTGGAGGTACTAAGTCTGCTCAAGAGCTGCTTCTCTGAGTCTCGAGGAAGGGCTAAGTCTGCCCCACACTGCCTCCTCCTTACAACATTTTCCAGGAACGTGAATTTGCATTGGGCTGGTTCACATTCCTACTCCAGCCCTTGTCACAGCAATGAGCTACAGGCACATTGCAATGCCTGATGGTTACATAAATCACCGCTGTCCTTTGCATTGTGTTGACCTTTTGAATGTTCTCTAATTCAGTTGGGTAGCTGTTCTCCATCACTCCACTGACTCTTTGGGGTGGATTCAATGCAAGAAACTGGATGCCTGGACTAGCTAAGCCCATTGTAGTGAGGGAGGTTAGAGAGGTCACAGTTGTACAAGAGTTGTGCAATTCCATTCTGCCTTAATTATACTAAATTTGCCTTTACTGTTTTAATACTTTTTTGCAAGAAAGAAAAATCAATGCACCATTTCTAGAGCACCACTGAGATACTCTACACTAGGTATGATTTGCTTTCAGTGAAATCAGCCTTGCTCTTTACTTTCCTGCAGTAGTGGGAGCAAAGAGCAACTTGTAGATAATGGTGGTTTTCTTCATAATACGCACTGATTCAGAGCAGAATCCAAGCACTGTCTACACTCAAAGAGTTAGAGGTGGTTTTGCCACATGGCAACCATCATGAGAATGTGATCATTCCTAGAGAAGCCCTCACTGGAAGTGGAGCTTGAAGAGGTTGGGAAGTATAATTCCCTGAATTTCAGAAATCTTCTGAAGCAGGGATGAACAATGTACTTAAAAATATCTCTGTTCCTAATAGTACCACCATGTGGGTCCTCTTTACCAACTGAGTAAGAGAAACTAATTTGTTTAAAATGCATTTCCCTAGTTCCCCTCTGATTTGATAGTTCTTTAAAAGAAAAATACAAACCTTTCAAAACAGAGATAATCAGGATCAGGAACCAAACCATAAAAAGTATAAATTTTTTGGAGGGGGAAAGAAGGCAGGGGGGGAATTGCTTTGTAAGAAAGAGGACTTTTCCTAAAAAAAAAAAAAAAAAAAAAAAGATAAAGCAGTGGCTGAAAAAAAAGAAAATATGATCCTTTTTAACTGTAATAGGAATGAGCACTTAGTAATACTTTTATTGTTATTTTTAATTTCCTCTATCTGAAACTTGAAAAAATGTTTCACTCTGGGAATAACATTCAAAACATGAAAACATTCATCATGTAAACTTCTGTTAACTCCTGACACCTCTCTTGTCCTCCCATACCACAAAAAAACTCAAAATAAACAAGAAATTAAGTTCTGACCCCTCCAGAGACCTCAAAAACTCCTCTGGAGGTTTTGCCATTGCTATTCATTTCACACAGAAAGTTCTCAAGATGCCTTTCTGGTGGCTCCAGTGTCTAACCCTGAGATAGATAAGCTCAGAGCTGGGAAATCGAGTCCAAGTCAGGAATTTATGGGAAAGCATGCAGAGCAGATGGTGGAGGAATGAGAGAGGAAGGGAGCCACAGCTGAGAGAGAGAGAGTGTTGAGACTGTGTCAGATGGGAGAAGGAGGAAAATTATGCTGATCTAGAAATGTACAGTGGAACTCTTCAACATTGAATTAGTAAATATCTAGGCAAAGACATCTCTCTCTTTCAGGTACTCTAGGGCTTCTGTGTTCACTATGTACGTGCAATTAACATTTTAATCCTCACTACACCCCTAACAAGAGAAAAGCACTTTTACTGACCCTAGCATCTTCCTATCCCTCAAACATCATGTTTCAGGTCAGCTTCAACTCAGTTGTCCCTAACTGGGACCTTTAATTCAGTTCTCCACCCACTGTTCACTATAGATACTGAATTCCTATAAGGATGGTTTAAAGCTCAGTTTTCAAAGACATTTTAATTCTTTATATTTTAGGGGAAAAAAAAAAAAAAAGCAGCATATCCCATAAAATAACCCCAAAGTGTATTTGCAATTATAGTAATTTTTAATGATGGTCAGTGAAACTTTAGTTTCCCTCACTTCTCAGTATATCTGTCGCACAAAACAGTTATTGTCTTTGCACTTGTAAGGGGTGAAAAACAACTACCCTCGGTTTGCAAGTTTGGTTATTAGGCAGAGATATAATTTTCACCACACACATCACAACCTGAACTGACAGTGAAGATACATAATCTCTGAGAAGGAAAAATTAAAAGTAAATAAAAGGCTCTTATTGCTTGTATTTAAAAAAAAAAAATATGTCTGCTTGTCCATTTTCTATTTTCAGCAAATCTATGAGTCTGATTTCTCTGAAAGAATTTTGCTTTTAAAGAGCATCATACTTTTTAAAACTGAGACTGCATGGAAGGCCACACTGAGAAGCTGAAGAGAAGAAGCAAAGACAACCCCTTACCCCTCACCCCCAAATACAGACCCTTGTCACAGACGAGAGCAGACTCGGGGCTGCTCAATTTTCTGCCATGGGCAGAAATCCTTGTGTTCCCCACCAACTGGTGATGCCCAAAAAGCGCAATCAGGTATCTCTGGTTTCCGATGCCAAGATACGCCCCAATCCCTTTTCTCACACTTTCCACCCCCAGCCTGGTGCCAAGCGGTGGGCAAGGAAGAGCCAAAATCCTGCTGCCGGCAACAAAATGCTCTTGAGGGCCGGGTACAGATTTCCTTGCACTATTTCAGACTGTGCAATCAGCCTCAGCATATCCCAGTAGAAGCTAAAGGTATCACAGCTGTCAATAATGCTGCAGTCTCTGCTATTAAGCGTAAGATCAAAGTGACAGAAGCTGTCCTTATTTCCACCCACCAGAGTCTGGTGGTGAGAGCTGGCCTGGCTTCATCAGGGAGCAGGCTGTCATACAGCAACAAAAAGCAGAATAACACAAATAGTATGATCTTACGGGCTGAGATCTCATGAAAAAAGTGGTGCTGCAAAACACATTTGGGAAACTCAGGAAACAGTAGCTTGTGCAGAGCATCAGAATCCATGATGATGCTCTGCAAAATCTTTGCAACCTGAAAAAACGTTTTCTCTCTCACACCATGAGTGAATACAGGCTATTTGTCATAAAAGAGCTGTTATGAGCTTTATGGCCAGTCTTCTGATGGTAAGTTAGGTGCTTAAGGATACAGATCCACATTACCTTTTCAAGAGCACTTTTAGACACCTAAATATTTTCTTTAAATCTGGTGCTGATTACCACAAGTATCCTGGGCTTTCCTTATAACTCCTGACCTTCAGTGCCAGCCACGTCCTCAGAGGTGAAAACAAGCAGGCTTTCTGCTATTACTTTCCTACACTTCTGGACAGAGGTAAAAATATAAGATGATCCTAAAATTAGAAGAAACCCTGTTCCACCTGTGACATAGTAGCTTCGGTTTTCAAAAATCATTGGAATCAGAGGGATTCAAAACAAAAAAGTGATGAGTTTGAGTAGCACAGCTTGATCCCAGTCTGAGGGTTACAGCTGACAACATATTTATACCCCACGCAGGCAGAGATTACTGGGTGGAAGTTGTCATACACAAAAGGCTAGACACCATGTCATTCAGGACACCTGCCAGTTATTTTTCATGATACAACATGATCTTCTGGGAATATTAGGGAGTATACCAGTGACTACTGGAATTGCAATTGCCATTTGCCCTCCAGTTCCAATAAAATTAAAAATAAAAAAAAAAAAAAAGAGTGTTTTAAAGGGACAAACCAGCGAGTGGTGCACTTCAAAAAGCAGGAAGAGCTGATATGAACAACTGTCTGTTTTCAAATGACATTTTCAAACTTTTGAGGTCTGAGCTCGAAAACTTCGAACAGAAATTTCCATTTTCTGAAAGCAGTGTTTCTCTTCCTCTCTGCCTTGCCATTTCAGCACTTCGGTTTCAGAGCCTGGACAAAAGACAGAAATTTAAAAGTTTTTGAAAAATAGAAAGTTCGGGATGGAAAAAAACACCAACACCCCACGTCAAAATCCTTTATAAATATCAATGAATATTTCCAAATTCCTAAAAAAATAGTTTACATTTTGGACACTGTTTTTGCTTACTTCCTTTTTTGTGCAAGCCAGTTTTCCCATTCCTCATACAATTTTGCAGTTTTCAGCACAGAGCGCGTTCTTATCCATGTGTGGCCATATCTGGATCTGTGCCAACCCACTCATACGTGTGGTCTAAGAGGGGGAATGCGAAATAACAGTGGGGTGGTGAGGGGTAAGGGGAGTGGGTTTTTTGACTACCAGGCAAGGATTTAAAGATTTTTCAGGAAAAGCATCTCTGACAAGTGTAGAAGTATTAATTCACCCGGAAGAGCGAGTGCTACTCTTCAGAGTAGAACTAGTAAAAGATGATGGTGGGTACTAAAAATGAAGAAAAGGTCTTTGCCTGTTTAAGCCAGCAAGGAGTATGTTGGGGGATATGACACAGCTATGCTGAGGATACAGCACCAAAGATGGGGATCATCCACTTAAGGATGACATCAACACAAGGGCAAATGGGATAAACACAATGTGCCATGGAGAAGTTCAGATGCAAAATAAATACAAGGGTGTGTATTAGAGGAGTAAAAGGCTGGAACAACTAGAAGCAGTAGGTTTTAGGTTCATCAGCTTCAAGACAGATTTTGACAAATTCAGAAAATGGATAAGAACAGGTGGTTGAAATGATGGCTCAAGAATATTTTCATACATATTTTCAAGATATGTTCAATACTACCAGAAAGAAAAGTATTGGTTTTATTGCTCCACCCTTCCATTCCTTTTTAATTCCATTAACTGCTACATTTCTCATTAACTCATATTTTAGTTTAAAAATCAGTGTTGCTGGGGAAGGGTCATCAAGTTATCTATTTACATTTCACAGTACCCATCTATAGGGGCCCCTATAAATAATTTAAAAATGGCAATAGCCATAATGGCTTTTTAAGAGCATAAATGAAGACACATTCAGAGTCTTAAAGTCCATGCACTCCATGTAAGAACAATGCACCCAGTCTCACATATTAGACTGTTTCAGGTCTTCAGGACTGCTGCTAAAGGAGAATGGGAAAAAAAGAGCATAAGGGATTTCAAGGAGAGTGAGGCTATGAGGCAAAACATTTCAGACTCTATAGGAAGTGTGACAGACAGTTGGAAGATAAAAATGGGACAAAAAACAGAAAACAAAAGTAAAAACACTTTCCCATTTGTCCCTACCGTCTACACCAATGGATAATAATGTTTCACAAATTACTTGTATATCAGATCATTTGATCTACTTCTCAGAAGATAAGGTAGGCAAATATTTCTATTCATATGACAGATTCAAAAGTGTGCTGATGAACTACCTCTCTAGGTGTTTGTTGTTGTTATTATTTTAAGCAGTTTACAACACAGCTATTTCTGTAGTTATGTATTTGTTTACCCATTCTGTCAATGCTTTATAGGCCAATTGCTTAAACTGGATGTGAAATCACTGGTATGAGTGGTGTATTTTCTAATCACGTTATTGGTTGCAAATGATCAACAAGCTGAGTTAAAAATCAGACAGCCATTTTTCAAGCCATTTCTTTAGAAAGCAGCATGTATCACATACCTTACACTTTACAAACCGAGAGATCTTAATAATTTATTTGCCAGAGGAGTTTTATGACCCTGGGGATAACAAATTTAGCTAATTATTAGCATGCTTAAGTATAGGGATAGATTATTTTTCTAATATTCCAGTCTGTATCCTCATCAACACATCAGGGCTAAGATTTAACACACTCAGTGTGGCAAACCTCTGCTTAAACGCATCAACTGAGGTTGTTGAAGCACTGCATAGCAGTCATAACAGTACAATAACAGCAATAATCATACTCCTTTTTAATTGTATCCATCTGAGTTATAGTCCAACACAGTACACTTCACAATAGCAGCACTGAACTGCTTTGAGCTATTAATGTTAAATTCTACAGTAGTGTATTTCAGGGGGCTTGTAAGTTTTTCTAAATGTACCAGATTGTTAAAACTCATTGTTACATGTTTATCTGCAAGTAAATAATGAAGGGCTTGAGAGTTTTAAAAAATTCCTTTTGCCATTACCAAGATAGTCTGGTTGACATTTAACAGTTACTGTTATAATCCTTCCTGTGTCAAAAATTATAGCTAATGTTAAATAAGAAAACATATAGTTTTACAAGCTCCCAAGTACACTGCCTTTAAAAGTCCCCACATGTCTCAGCAAGATGAGTAATTGTCCATCAGCCTATGGTTCATTAGGGATCAGAAATCAATTGAGTGGGAGGGTTCATCATAGCAGGTTATACAAACCTTGGCTGTGCTGGATTCCTGATGAATAGGGTAGTTGGGAAAGAGAAACTTTTATCTGATGGCTCCAAGGTAGTTAGGCTACTGACAACTATGTAGTATAAGGCTAATTGGGCCGGTAAGGAACAGAGGTAGAGGACAGGGTCCAAGCAGAAAATCAAATGCTCCTTTGGAGCTTCAGGGCCAGCAGAAAGCTTGTCTGGGAGGATGACCTGCTGTATAAATGAAAGGCTCACAAAAATTAACCAACTAGAGAAATGCTCCTTAGACAAAGAATATGTTTTATAGCTGTGGTTAAAAGCGTGCCGCTGCAAATAGCGGCTGTGCATGTTACAGGCTAGTTTCAGCTTGGATTTTATCACCTATTAAAATTAAAATTATTTTGGCTGAATCCTTTCTCTTCGTGGATGATACTTCCTCTCACATTCTCTCTCTGCAGCTTCACTGTTTTGGAAAGGCAACAAATTATCAAACTGATATGATTTCTTCCCTCTTCCAGGAATCACAGCTCCTTCCCGTTACCTCCTTATAAGCAGGCTTTTACTGTAGTCATTCAAAGACAGGGTATGTGAGAAAAGTTCAGCATTCAATTTACTGCTCTATTATGTACAAAAGGAGTCATGAAACAGGCAAATATTATAAAAAGACAACAATTAAGAAAGACATTTTGGGGAGATCAGGGATCTTCAGCAACAGATGAGCTCTCTTCCTGGTGCCGAAAATACTTGATTTATACTCTTTCAGCAGAATGAATAGGGTGAACTAAAGTGTCTACATCTGCTCAAGACTGCATGGCTTTAATCACTGCTAGCCTTAGTGGTCTGCATATGCTCGCAGAAATTCTTACAATGAGATGAATAAATACATGAAAGCATTTGCCCGCATGACGGCACAAAGCAGAGGTTCTGAATAATGATGGATGAACCTCAAAGGAGATCATAGGTTCCATTTAGCTGAGCGCTCGCGCATTAGGGTAAGAGCCCTAACTACATAAACCACTTAAGCCTGCAGAAGTGGGCTGCAAACTGATTCAAGAACTACATCTCAGTTGATCCTGTCTGAGCTTAGGTTAGAATAACAGGGCATCAACTTTCCTCTTGGCGTCACAAGTCCAGGATTTTAAGAACTACCTACAAACAAACAAACAAACTTAATTAGGGAGACTGGAAGAAAGTCAGGTCAGTTGTTATTGTATTGATCTACCTGTCATTTACAAGTTAAGCTACACAGAATGACAGATATTTCTAGTGCAGCTCATACTGTATGCATAAGGAGACCTTTAAGGGACGTGGTTTTCCACCACTGTGTTGCCACCACTGTAGAGCAATGAGCCTATTATCTTCATGCCATCACCATACAACACTGATTTCCTACATTACTACAGCCATAGAATAAGTGGAAAGGGCAACTGTAAAACTCAGGGAAGTCAACCAGAACTTTTTTCACTGAATATAAAAATCTTCTAAGCAGTTTTTTTGTGGAGCTCCCAGGTGAGCTCAAAAGCAATAATTTGTAATTCTTCCAAAGGAAATTGTAACAAGTGTCATTTACCATTTTGAGGTTGCAAGTATTCTGCTTCCATACGGGACACAGTCAGAAACTTATTACTCCATTTCTCTGAACTAATATTCCAAGCATGAAGCATCTATGCACATACTTCACTTTCTATAAAAATATTGATTTACTTACTAAAAAGATATTAATACATCCTTATTTGCAGGACTAAGTCTATAGATTGCATACAAGAATACTGTAATACTTACAAGCCTCCCCATGATTTCAACAAGCTCTGGATCTGCCTTTATATGGGCTGTATTTTTATTACCCAAGCATGTACAAGAGTAGGTAGACTTCTAAGACCTTGTGTAGACAGCTGCGATGACAAAAAATGAATCACATACACTGTTCTTTAAGTAATTACTCAAATTTTCCTTTTCTCGTACTTAAGAAAAAAAAATCTAAAATCTAAAAGAAGTGCTACTGTTAATTCTTTTTT
The DNA here is from genome assembly GCF_031877795.1 of Strix aluco. Taxonomy (NCBI): domain Eukaryota; kingdom Metazoa; phylum Chordata; class Aves; order Strigiformes; family Strigidae; genus Strix; species Strix aluco. Next base: position 4,286,517 of record NC_133936.1, on the reverse strand, counting down.
TCCTGCTATGGAGAATAAATTTCTGTTTTGTGTAAGTCTTCTTTGAAGTGACTCTCTGTAAAGACATGAATACGAGGGGCTGGAATGCTCACTTCAGCACAGCCCAAATCTAGAGCTAGACAAAGACATTCCTGGTATTTAACTTAAGTTGTTGTTTTGAAACTTCCATTTTTATGTGAAGCTTCATGACATCCTGAGTCAAAGCAATAAATGCAGCACATTTTCTGGGTCATAACACTCCCATCCCCTTCAAAAAATCATGCCAAATAGCAATGTCTGTATTCACTCAAAATAATACTTCCTCTAAAAATGCATGACATCTTATATGATTTACATCATGTTATGTTGCGGATTAGGTTAATGACTTCTTGTGCTTCTGTGAACCATTCAAAGTACCATGGCCCAGAATATTATTTTATATAAAGTATAAATAGAGTATATTGCTGCAGTGGAGGGTTATTTAACACATGTATTTCCACATGGGTCTAGAATGAGGGGTGGGCCCAACGTGTAACAAGCTCCTTTTTCCTGTGTAAAAACAAATGTATTATACTGCTCTTCAGAGCTAACTGGCCTATTTATAGATGAGAATTAAATATTTTTCTAGCTTTGTTCTGAGGGTTTTATTTGGAACGTGTGTGTGCTTTAAATACTGAAGTGCTTCATTTCAAGCACAATGGTAACTGTAACAGTTAAGAGAATTTTTTGGTCATCAAAAGCAGCCCTCTTTGGATGAAATCCAGGATAGGGATAATATTTGGTTAACAAAACGACTAGTAAACAACCAGATCACAGTAGTGTCAAAGGCATCCTCAAGATAACTTCATTTGAAGAAATAGTCCTTTATTTCCTATATGAAACCATTTCAAACATATACAAAGACTTTCTCTAGGGGATAGGATGCATTTAGCTAATATCAGAGTTAAGACTAGAGAAAATTTTTGAGTCACTAAGTCACTAATGGGTGGCAAATAAGTGGCATCTCAACAATCAGTTGCATTCTGAAGGTATAAAAGGGCTAGGAATTATTAGGAAAGGAATACAGAACAAGTACAAACATCATTCATACTATGTTTTAAATCTACTGCGTGCCTGTATCTTGAATACTGAAATCCCAGTTTTCTGATCACTCTCACCCTGAAAAGTATGTAACAGACACAGAAACGGAACAAAGAAGGGCAGTGTGGATAATCAGAGCTTAGACTCACTTGTCAAAAAGAAAGAAACCAAACAGGTCAGCATTGGAAAGATTTGAGTATGACAAAGTTGTACTGAAGTGCGTATGGTGCAATGAGTTACAAAGAAACCCCCAACCCAATATTGTCTAATAAGTCAAGAAGTTGGCAACACTCATACAATCAGATATTGAGCTGCAAGCTAACAAAATCAAGTACTTTAGACACACAGTACATAACAGAGCTGTGGAACTCATCGGGAAGATGTGGAGGTCAAAGCACAAGTTTTAAATGGGATTAGATTAATTACTGGACTATCTATCCAATAAACAGTAACAGTTAAGTAAACACAATGCGATGATTTGGTGATATTCATGTCACCTCTGCTTCAAGAGGTCTCTAATTCACTGACAGGATCGGCAAAGGATATGCCAAAGGAAGTCTCTCTCTCTCTCTGGCCCATTCTTATAGTTTTCCATAACTATTAGTGTCCACTGTTGGAGACAGACTATTGGTCAACTTTTGGGTTGATCTTTGTAGTCGTCTTACACAGAAATGAAACAATATACTCACTCGTACATGTAATATAATCATAAAACTGATATATTTTCTTGAATGTGGTCTATTACGCCACTTGAAAAAAATATTATTATAGGAATATTGGGGAAAAATGCCATTCTGAGCCAAAACCATCCTTTAACATAGAATGCATGCTTCTATAGAACTTCTGTGAAACAGGACACGCACTATAAAAGATTATTATCCATCTATTAGGTGGACATTGTTGCTTAATCTTTGGAAATTAACAGAGACTGTTCTAATGCTTTTCTAAGTCCTTTTGTCAAAATCAATTGTAATTCACCACAGGAATAATCCACTGAGAGGTAACAGGGATGATCCAGCTCCTGATCATTCCAAACGACAATTGAGTGATTTCTCCAAGATATTCTTCAGAAAAACAAAACTTATTGGGATCAATCCAGAGGTAACTCAGTGAAATTTAATGGCTTGTGATATACAGGAGGTCAGACTAGATGATCTAATCATCCCCTTTGGCTTTAAACTTTATGAATCATGCTTGAGGTGGAACTGGTAATGGGAGTCATCTAGTGGGAGTGGACGTTGAAGCAACATCCCTGGTGCTTAGGGGAGCAGGGAAAGCTCACAACATCTGGCCCGAGGAAGGAGAAACCAATTAAGAAGGCCTCTCATAAGAGGGAGAAACTGCCAAAAAGGATTAAAGGGAGAGGTGTAGGTCCTGGTGATTTGGCATGAAAAAGCTGAGGCCTGAGTTAGCCTAAGTGAAGAGAGAAAAGAGCATGGCCAAAGTCGTGCTTGACCTCAAGTCTTTCAGGCAACAGCAATTGTTCTTGTCCTGCGCATCCCTTTTCCCCCTTCACCCCTGAATGAACCCACTGGCTTCAGCAACCGCAGCTCCTTTGTTGCATGATTTGGGGATTTGTGATGTGGAAATTGGGGTTACCGGTTCTCCCTTGTTTCTGAGCCTCCTCCCGCAGCAGGTCTGGCTTTGGAAAGGGTTACTGCATGTAGGTCTATTGCTTTTGTAGTACCATGGTCTCCTCCATACCATTCACACAGCCCATCTTCTCATAAAAGATAGGTTCAAAACATCATTTGAGTTAGTTATTTTCTTAACCTAACAGTGACAGTCTGTCAATTAATCTGGAGGTCTTTTTAGCCACACAATGAATAGGAACATTCCTATTAAAAAGAAAAAAAATTATGCATGACAGCATTGGCTTCCTAATACAACCACCAATGACACAGTGAAAACTGGTGTTTGGCCTCGAAGGGGGAAAAAATGTGTAACTATTAGATATAAAAACTTGTAACTCATGGGTAGCTTTGTGTTTGCCGAGTTAACATATTAACAACAGTATAATTTGCTGCTCTGCATTTTTAAGTTTTACTTCTAAGAACTGTACATTATTTATAGAAATAGCCTGATTTACATGCGGTTCCTTTATAACTGCTGGACTGCATATCCAGCCATTTACATGGCACTGTTACATTACAACTTATCTCCTGTAACTATCTGTTTGAATAGGAAAATGAATACCAATCTGATCAAATATACAAGTCCCTTTGCATGAAAATCAATCCTCTGCAGAAGACATATTTTGAAGATTTAAGTGGGGTCTAAGTACTGCTTAGTCCTTGTGCATGCACAAGAGTGAATACCACCCACAGGGAAAAATATGCCATGGAAAAATTCATAAATAACTTTGAGTAACAAAGACATTTGAAAATGTCATGATCTTCTTCACATATTTCATAAACAGAAAATGTAGTATAAATTCAAGGAAAACATTAATAATTACAAGTTATTTGCTCAGCCCTACCGATCAGCAGCAGCCTAAAATGTACTGGCAGATGTCTAGGCAAAATAAAGATAAACACAGTTGTGTTCAGACCACTTTTTAAAATTCTAGGGTGAGATTACAGGTTTTTTGGATCTTGTGACTTTTTACTGTTTGTTTACTAGTTTAAAAATTTTAAAAGAGAAAAAAATGTTTGTTCTGTGGATGTGAGCCTTAACATATTTTTTTTCAGTTTGCATATTTATTCAGATCAAAATATAATGTTTGAGACATTTTCCTTCTGCTGAACATACCACTGTCAGAACAACTTTACACACAGTTTATAGTTATTGTATGTAAAGTGTGCTTTGTACCAGAGATAAAAAGTTATACTTCTTTTATTGATAGAGTAGCTGTGAAATAATTTGCTTTTATTAAAAAAAAAAAAAAAAATAAAAAGGCTTTGACCTACACAACCAATTGTTGATTGGCTATAATGTAGGAGATTGTTCAACTATGAAGATATGGTTCATGAATTAGTAGGGTGTGACTAAATATAAGTGGTTTCATTTAACAGATCGTTATACTATTCTTTTTTTTCTTCAAATGTACTAACCAGAAAAGTCCATATCCAGCTCAGCTCTGATATTTAGACTCTTATATGATATATTAAAACAGAAATAATACTGGTATCACCAAAATCACATTTGCTAAAGCCACATTGTTGTCTAAGGAATACTACAAAGGAATACTTTTCCATCTCTCCATTTTGATGGAAGGTTTTTAAAGCTGTTGGTTTTGGATTGTGAAATTTCTGATTTCACACCTTTTTTTTTTTTCCTTTGAACTTGGATTATTTTCCAGATAATTCTTGGAAAGTCAGCATGTTGAATGTACTTCACATCCAATCTTTTATTTGTAAAATAATCCTCTGAAAAGAAACAAGAATTTTTGATTAGGTTAATTTCTTGTAATTTTTTTCCCTTAAAAGTGTAGTTTTTAAGAAAAGGTTTGTCATAATCAAATCGGAAACACTGTCCAGAAAGTAGCAGGGTGTGACACCACATACCAATGACACATCAGGGCAATGATGAATATTATAACCTATAAAGTATCACATTTTGTTTGTTGCAAACAGAAACTTGCCAAAGACAGCATGTTCTAGCTAGAGCTGTGAAAAAAAAAAAATTGCTAATCTTTGTTTCCAAAGATCCGCATGCAGCCATAGCAGTTTTTATGAATATTTGCAAATCAAAACCAGGGTAAAATTTCAAAAATCTAATTTTTGGTATAATGATAGATTAAATGTTCTCCAAACAGATCAGAAATTCAATGAGTTCTGAGAAATACATTCCCCCACAGCAATAGTCATTTTCAGATAGAAAATAGCTTTCGTGGATGACTTGTCTTTTTTTTTTTTTATTCCTTTCTGAAGAAAGAAATACTTCCTGTTTTCATTTAGAATAAAAATAATAGTGAGGCAAATTGTATTCCAAATGTTTAACTTTTCATGAAACAGGTGAAAAGTTATTACATGCTAGTGAGATTTTTTTAAATAGGATCTTTATTCCTAGCTTAAGGGGGGCAGAGAGAGAGAAAGAGAGAAGAGATGAATGGCAGTGACATCTGAAAATATACAACTCCTTTATATTAAGAGAGTTTGGTCATATAAACCTTCTGTCTTGTTGCTTTGAGACCCTTTAATAATGTTTGATACCACTAAAGTTTATTGTTTTTATTCATGAAAGCAAAGAAAAAAGAAAAATAAGAATTTTAAATAATAGGCCGACTATAAACCTGAGCTCAATGAGTGATGAAGAAGTATTTTCCTCTTGGGAATTACAGTAGTTGGAAGGGTTTGTTTGAATGTAACCTTAAGTTAAAAAAAAAAAAAAAAAAAGGAAAAGAAAAAGGGAAAGGAAAAAAAAAAGAATTAATGTTTCAGCAGGTTGAAGGGGAAAATTATTTTCTACATTAGTCTTGCTATGAGCCATCCTGAGCATTAGGTACTACTGTAATAAGTCAAAGTACTACAACTGAAATAATGTTCTTACATATAGTTTCAGGCTATTTTATGGTAAAATATAGTGGTCTTTTTAATTAGAAGATGTATAAGAAAAAACAAAGTTCATGATTCTAGAGTAGAGAGCTGATTTACACTTTGCTTCCATGGAACAGATTCAATTTTTTTTTTAAACTGCAATTGGAGAAATTATTTTTAATTATTTTTATTAAACAGTTTATAAGGTTTGAAAGGCAAACAAATTATATGTGTAACAGAAGAACGAACTATTTTATCTAATTTTTTCATATATAACTTTCAGAAGGCCTCCAAATTAGGATACTGCATCATTAAGCTTTTGACATTTGTCCAGTTAAAACTATTGACTCATACTTTCATTTCTTCCCCCTCAAATTACTACAGTGCCACAGCTGATCTAACTATATTTTCCATTTCTTATAAATAGCCACAAGAAAAGTATTAATTATCCTTGTACGATTTAATGCACCAACTGCCTTAACCTTTCAGGTTTTCTTAAACGCCAGCATAACAAGGCATATCCATGGCAGCAAATGTGATTTATGACAGGAATCTTTAATTTCTGTTTTTAAATATGTTACCCAACGATCTGCATACATTTAAATTCGCCTGCAACACTTTCCTCTGTCTTGAGGCTGTTGTTTAATATTCAAGGATGATTTTTGTCCACATACATTTTGGTCTATGTCACCTCAGATTAAATTATTACTGTTTGCAGCCTTTTTGGAGCAGGCCTCAGGCCCTTATTTACAAGAATCAATGAAACAGTAATGAAAATCCATTTTTCATACTATCAGCTCTGGCCTGCTTTTATTTAGTTAGCTGTGTCTAAGCAAGCAATTCATTTTGTGCAAATGTCACGTTGATAAAAAAGGACGAGCCATGAAAGGGTTAATCATGAAATAAGGCCTCTGCTTTTGCCACCCCCCAATAGTAAAGCACATCTGTAATGGTAAAATTAAAAAAATATTTTCTTAATGTATGCAAAGTAATGTATATTGACACATAAGCAAGCCTTTTCATGATGAATATTGAAATATATATGCAAAGCACAGGAAATGTGTAACATGTTATAGATCTTTCAGTGTACATTTAGAGGAAATGAGCCATTTATATTCCACAATTTAGTGAATACCTACTGTTTATTGGTACAGAGCACATAGGAGTATATTTGTCTTAGTAATTTATTTAGGTAAATATATTTATTCTTCTAGGGGTTCTTGTGCTTTTTCTGGTTCTATAGTACTAGACATAAATATTTAACAATGCATTGTCTCAAATGTTATTCATGTAATTTATCAGGGGAAACAGTGGAGCTGTAATAACTTTTAAGCCTGCACCTTCACTTAAACCTGAGATTGATTTAAAATGTGGGAAACTGGGATGTTTCTCCATATACAGTAAGAACAGGGATCCTTTCCCTTGAGGAGGACGGAGTGAGTCACACCAGCTTGGACGCCAGCTTGGAGAGAGGGCAACAGCAGACGGTTCACTCCTCTCTTCTGGGTTGTCTTCTCTAATCTCCCCATAATAAAAACATGAGAGAATGAGGTTTTTTCAAAATAATTACTCTTGTTACATATCACCTCATTTCCTTCTGCAGCCTCACTTGTTTTCATGCTGTCAAGGTCCTTCTCACACTTGCTCGGCTGGGAAGCCAGCTTTTTACTTCTTCCCTCCATCAACAAGTCATCAACAACTGTTCAATGGTCTCCTGAACCTCTGCCTGCATTCCTGAGACACTCCAGGAACCTCAGGTGAGAGGGATGGTTACAGCAAAAGGTAGTTTTTCCTCCGTCAACTAATTCCTGAAGGCTTTAGCCAGACAGTTTCCCGGCATTTCAGGACAAATTTTCCCTTCCTTAATCACTGATGCCTGAACACTGACTTTATGAGTGGGCCTGCTAGTGTCTATTAGCATCTTCTGTCTCAGTGTGCGATCCCGAACTCTTCGGTGAACATATTCACACCACTGAGAGAGCATTTTGCTACTGACTTGAAGGCAATAAGGATATTAACTGTATTAACTGATTGTCTCTTCTCCTGGCTCTGCTTTCTCCATGCCTATAGGTCCCACCCTGGCAACTCAAGAGAGGTTAGAGTCATTTCTTCCTCATCTCCTATTCAGGCTGGCACTGCTATAGCCTTTTTGGTCTGTAAATTCAGGAATGTTTCCTTTCAGACTATGCACCGAGTACTTAAGCGCTTATCAATACCTCTTTTCTCCGATCGCTGCCAAAGCAATACATGCAGGGTTTAGTTTTGTTTTACTTTTAACTCCCTCTTTCTCCCACCAATTGCAGGCCAGTTGCTCAATCCACCCATGGGACTTCACAATCCCACCGAGGAAGCGATTTTCAGATGAAGGACAGGCAAAGGTACGCGGTATGCTATTGGGAGCTTGGCACTGAACAGTTTTAGGAGGCGCATGTGAGAGAAAAATAATGCAAGAGAGATTTGCAAGGAAAAAGAAGGCTCTTAAGAAATAATTATTCACAGCATAATCTTGAAAATGTAATACTTCTCACTAGACAGGCAACTGGCCTACGTTTCCAAAACCATAGATTAAAATAAAAAACACCCAGTAACTCAAGATTCATTTAGAGGGAAGAGAAGAAAAACAGGCAGCAGCTTTCTGAAGAAAACACTACATGAACTGGGTCAGTTAAACTTGGGGTAGAGACCTGAGCTTGGGGTAGAGATTTAAAATGGTAAGGAAGTATAAGACAGATCTATATGGAAAAGCTTATGGTAAACTGAAACTTTTCCCCAAATCATTGCACAACTCTAGGTAAAGAGACTGAAATACAACTTAAATTAACTGTGGAGGTTGGATCTTAGCGCTGGCACAGAAAACAGGGACGCTGGATTACTGAAAAATTGGGCTTGGGCCAGGGAAAGTGGCACAAGACCACTGGTGGAGCTACAGATATAAACACTATATTTCATTTGGACCAGCACTGCTCTGTATGACCACATATATCAGATGAAAAAGTACTTCTTTCATCTTATCGTGATTAGTGTATAGTAGAACAGATACCCACACTGGTTTGTGTCCTTCAGGAAGGGGAAAAGATTTGAAGAAAAGCAGAAAAGCCTTTTTGAAGGACTGTTGTTCATATATGTATGGTGGATATTATCATAGTTTCTCACTAAGGTAATGTGGGAATCTAGAACAGGACCGAAAGCCACAAATCAAAGAGTAAACACTGCCTCCTGTAAGTTGTGAAATATTTTCCACAAAGATGTGACTGTCAGTATCCCAACATCAGGACCTCAAACTTACTCTATGACAAATCCAGCATTCATCCAAAACAGCTCTCTGACCTGCCAGACAAAATTCACCAAAGAATATGTACTATTCTGGAGTACTATAACCATGATAAAGGTTGTTTACCTGTTTGGTTTTTAAAATGACATGTAACCTTTATTTTCACATGCTAAAATTCACTTACAGATCCTCATCTCTATCTTATTTCTGGAGGTGTGTGCTGAAAGAGGAAAATGATTGCAGTCTTTTCACAATAAAGTATATGAAAACTAGGCAAAAGTCCTGAAATTTCTCTTAAAGCATAGGCTATTAACTTGAACTTCATAAAAAAGATATGTGAGGGCACTAATAATATAAAACAAATATTGTTACGAGATCAATATAATATTACAGAAGTGCTTTTGCTTGGTTTTAGTGGGTCAACATTATCTTTGGATACTCATGTACTTAGTGCGTGGATGAAAATTTATATATTCACATCTTATCTAGTATATCCATTTGTTGTTGCTTTTTTCTTGCTAAATATCCATTTTATTTTTCATGTTGTGCAATGTACTTTGGTTAGCACTGATAAATTAATTTTCATACTTTACATTTCAGAATTTCCAGCTGTGTAAATTTAACATCACAATCATGAAGAATGGCTGCTCTTTATATTTCCCTCTTTTGCACTTTTTTAGATTACATTAAAAAAATTCTCAGCTATGATAGTCAATGTTTTCAGTTAATAATAACCATCACTTCTTCAGATTATTACAATGAATAAATGACAGCATTATGGCATACGCGTTAAGCATTTATCACACTACATGACAGAACACTACCCTCAGAGCACAAATATGGGTGATTACGTTTCTGCTATTTTGGTTATTTCCTGAGAAAGTGTCTTCTTGGCTCTACCAGAGCATATTAAGGCACTATCTGGCCAAAACTATCGACTGCCTGATGGGTCATAGAGTCCTGGAAGGCCCTGGATGCAGTTTGCATAGCAGCTGACCTATTTGCTCTGATTCAACTAAGTATATCTCTAAAGGAACCCTTAGGGTTTACAGTGTCAACAGTCCTGTTTTGTTTGCTTTTCTTCTCAAACCACTACTTTCTTAACAGAAGCAAAATAAGATCAAAAGGGCACTTAGTTAATTCATTTCAAATTTTGTCACATAGCATAAAAAAGGACAGGAATTTTAGCAATGTTGTCAGACTTGCATATACCCACTGGAAGACGCAATTCATACGCGTCAACTGTGTGCCCAAAATGCCATTTTAGTTATTATATTTTCTTTCTTCAGACCCAAATCACAGAATTGTAACACCATTGATGCAAAAACCAGAAAAATGTTATCACTGACAGATAAAGTTTTTGGCAGCTTTAAAGAATAGAAGACTAACAGACAGCTCACCAGTTGACAGTTACCTTCAGCTAAATAAAGCCTTTATATTTAGGTATTTCCAGTAAAATAGTAGAAACAAAAGAAAAAGGGAGAGAAAATAAGTTCTCATCTTATTTGAAATCTTGAGCTCTGGGGGAAAAAAAAAAAAAAAAAAAAGAAGAGTTCTATCCTAAGATGGACACAGTTTCTTGAACCTATAATATGAGAACAGATTCAGATTGTTTAAATCACTCCCTTGTTTTTAGATAATTTCAGAACAGAATATTATATATAACTTCAAACTTTCTAAACTTATTTCTTTTTTTAAAATGTAACTTAACAGAAAATAACACAGCAGTAAGCGGCTTCAAACTGAATACTTCCAGTCTTCAACAAATACATTTCCCCTGTTTCAGACCAAGAGAAACTTGGAGCAAGCTGTCAGTTGTTTGTTTATTTTTCATTTTATTTTCATAGGTATATGTTCAGGTTAGAGTCCAATCACTACCTCTTTTCTGTACATCCTTAAGGATGAAATTACATACTCTAGGGAACTTAGATACTTTAGACCCTTAAGGATGAGGTTAGATACTTTATCCTCCTTGCATTTTGTAAATGGTGGCGAGCGCTTCATATGCATTAATATTTGCAGCAGGAATATTTTCCTGTATACACCCAAGTACATACTGGGAAGAGCCACTGTCTGCAAGCCAGGGGAACAAAACTCTTGCTACGAGCAAAAGCGCTAACTCCCTGCTGTGAGCTGGGAACCAAAAGAGGTCAAGCTACCCATTACACTCAAACAAAATATTCCAGAGAATTGATTTTTCAAATAACAAACATGTAAACTGTTGAAAACAGGAAAGGAACTAAAAGCAACATAATACAAATATGAAATGGAAAAACCTATGCCAATAGTGTAATTTAGAAAGTATCATAGACAAGACAATCTTAATAATTAAATTCTTATAAAGTTTTAAATATTAAGAAAAATAAATCGATGGATGAGCTGGTAGGGATAACGATTGCTCAAGTGTCACATGAATTTGCAAAAAAGTGGGATCTCACTGCACCTGTAAACAAGAGGATCACCACCAACACAAGTCCAGTGGAAAGGAAAATTATAGGAGCTTTGAACTGTTCACCAGAGTGGAGGTGTGCTGCTGTGAATATCACAAACATAATTTCATTTAACCTTCAGCCCACTATCCGCATCTTGAGATTACCTACAATGGTCCGATGTCCTTGTGTGCTCAATTCTAGCTGTACAGCCAAAAAAATTATGCCTTCTATAGCTATTTCCCCTCATCCTTTCTTTCTTAACAATTTTTTTCTGGCTTGGTGCCAGAATACTTAGTCCATCCTAAGGTCTACCAAAGTTTATTAACTTTTCTATGTTCCCTCTGGCAGTTTTCATCTTCATCTATTTCACCACCTTTGAACTGGGAGGAGTACTTTTACCCCAGCACCTACCATAAGAGGGTCATGGGCTGGGGCTCTGGGGTACTAGCGTTCACCTCAGAGGCTAATGAAAACACTGCATTGGCAGCTGACTGCCCAAGTAAAGCCATCCCCAAACAAGCAAATATGATGCCACATGATTATGATAAAACTCAACCTAAAGTCTGTGCATAGTTATTACATTTCATGAAGTATCCCCTTTTTTCATTGCTTTTTTTCCCTAAGAACACTTTATACGGGTGAAAAAAGGAAAGATGAAGCAAGAGTCTCAGAAACCAAGGGATTTGAATACAGTCCCATTAACACCAGAGAAAGTAGAAGTCTAGACCTTTCAGGCACATAAGTGTCCTTTGATGGTCCCTAATCCTTCGGTGATGTGCCCAAAGGAGGGTTTGACCCTGTGGGAAGCCCGCACTGGAACGGGGGAAGAGCGTGAGGAGTCCTCCCCCTGAGGAGGAAGGAGCGGCAGAGACAGCAGGTGATGAACTGACCACAACCCCCATTCCCCGTCCCCCTGCGCTGCTGGCGGGGAGGAGGGAGAGAAATGGGGAGTGAAGCTGAGCCCGGGAAGAAAGGAGGGCTGGGGGGAAGGTGTTTTTAATATTTAGTTTTATTTCTCGTTACCCTGCTCTGATTTGATTGGTAATAAATTAAACTAATTTCTCCAAGTCAAGCCTGTTTTGCTATGACAGTAACTGGTGAGTGATCTCCCTGTCCTTATCTCGACCCGTGAGCCTTTCATTATATTTTCTCTCCCTTGTCCCGCTGAGGAGGGGGAGTGATAGAGCGGCTTTGGTGGGACCTGGCATCCAGACAGCTGCAGGTAAAGACAGGATTTGTGTAGCCAAGCAAAGAAGGGCAAATAATCGTATGTGAGACTTCAAAGGAAAAAGGGAAAAAAAAAGAAAAGTTATGAGCTTGCTGCATTTCTTACAGACTTGGTTTTGGGATACTACCATGCATTCCCTCACTCTAGGCTGATCAAACTTGTGTTTTGATTTTGTTGTTCAGTGGATGGTTTTGTACAGTGTACAACTAATTAACTCTTCAGTACAGGAATTTGGCCACTGTGCCATTGACCCCCATCAGGTCAACTGCATTCCATTTTACTCTGAATCAGTGGGATTTTTTTGTCTTAAATATCACATAGCGTCATTTCCTTTCTCTGATCGTGGAAGCCTGAGGATGTCTATAGTTTTCAGCAACCACCCTGTGTTCAGTACTAAAGCAACATTCATATTTTGTGACGCTTAGTTGCAGCTGAACATCTGGACAGTTATTTCTTTGCCCATTTTCATAAAGACCTTTGAGTCAGTGCAATTCAGGAAGGCAAATGATAACCAACATTTTTCTCTGAGTTACCAAAAGTCCTTGTCAAGAAGCAAAGAGCAAACGTACCCAGGCTGACACTTAACATGCCACATCTGCATTGTCGTTCTGCCAGAAGAGTCAAGAGACATCTACTGGTTCATAAATCAGTGAAAACTGGGTGATACGAGTGCACATAATTTATTATTTTGCATACTCCCTTGCCTGTTGAGCTGGAAGCCACGTAGATGCCATAGGTGTTAGATGCAAAGATTTCTCGGTGAGGATTGAAGGCTTGGGCAACAAAACAATTCTTCACAACCACCAAGTCAGTGGCCTGCAAAACCAGCTTTCCAGGAGTGCCTTTTCATTACTTCAGCATAGCTCCTTTTTAACCCTATTACCAAACAGTCACTGCAAGGTGAGCCTTAAAAAGAGAAATAACAGACCCTGCACAAGCTCTTTTCATTATCTTCTCAGATGCCCAGTTTTACTTCCCCATATGGAAAAGTTTGAAGTCTCCTCAGTCTAACAAGCATTAAAATCTCAGGAGCATTTCTGTCTGAGTGCTTACAGAATTCACTCCTCCTTTCATCCTGGTGCCTCATGAGTTTCTTCTGTGAAGCAAAGGCCAAAGGATTGAGTTTTATGAACAAAAGCGTGAACTCCAAGAGCACTAACTTTAGAGCACATGGCAGAAGAGAGGGTTAGGTGCTGCCACAAGAGATACCAACAGTCCTACACACAGAAGACTGGTCATGCATGAGTTAAAACATTTGTGACCTATTTAAAGATACACGCCTAATGAACAATACTAGACCTGTGAACTGGGGTGGATTCCCTCGGTATATTAGTGCAGCTCCCATTAGTTTTAATAGGACTTATGATGAACAATTGTCCTTTCGCAGCAGGAACACTCCAGAACCTTTAAATACCCATTATGCTCAAAATTTGTTTTTAACTTATTTTGTTAATTTAAAATATATCTAATCATATATTTATCCTAATATCAGATCCTCAGGCAAGAGCTTGTTGTATGAAATGGATACACGTAGCTTGTGTTTAAAAAAAAAAGTGACTTCATCCTTGCTTTTATAGGCCCACTAGATTCAAAGGAATAGCCCCTGGAAATAGTAACTGCTGTGATATGCTTATGGCTCCATTTACAGACTTTCTTATAGGTTCATAAATGGAGACTAGGAGGAGGAGGGAAAGGAATAAAATTTAATAACTGAATAAAAATGTAAATAAAGATTTGCCTAAAATTACTTGTCCAAGAAATAATTCTCCCTCCCCCTTAAGCTAATACTTTGATAAGCTCTGAACAGTGATCCTGATTTGGAGCGTGACCTTTGAAAATGCTCTCCAGCTTGATTAAAGATGTATTAAATTTGTTTAAATAAACCTCGTTGTAATGGCACATCATTTGTAAGAAGCTATTAGGGGGCTGGAAACTGTGCTGCTGTATTTGCATGAAAATGTGCCCTGCTCGAATTGAGGATCTCTCCTGAATTAACCGCAAAGGAAAAGTGACACTTTCATAATTTTTTTTGACAAAAGGAAAAAAACCCCACAACTTACAAAACTTTATGCTAAGCTCTATGAGAATGGAGGTAACTGCATACCAAAACAGAGCTATGTACACAACACACTCTTCTCTGAACCACTCTCACCACTCTTTTGTCAAGGTTTTCTTGACTTAAATTTCTTTCTTTTTCCCTGTTTTCCCCTTCCCCCCCCCCCCAAAAAAAAAGTCTTTGCAAAGAAACAAAATATAATAAGAAAATGTTTTCCAGTGTGTTTTTTCAGCTGATTGAGAGAAAAACAATCCTATGTTAACAGCAGAAAAAAAAAAACAGTAATACAAAAACTTAAAAGAGACTTGTTGACATTGATTATATTAAAAAAATAACTTTCTTCTTTCAGTGGGGTTTCAGGCAGTCAGATTTTGTAGCAGTTCAGGAAAGGAAAAATGCAACGCTGGATATCATGGAATTTATGTGATTAGGCAGAAAGGTGGATGAATAGATAGATAGATTCCATTCCTGCTTGAAGCATATAGATTGCCAAATGTACTTTAATTTCTTCCAATAGCTCCCAACTGAGTGAGTAACTGCTACGCTAATGAAAAAGTCTCTCTCCCTTAAATCAAATTTTAAATTAAAACCTTTCCCATTTCCCAGCTAAAGCCAGGACTCTAGGATACGTATGCATACTTGGGAGCCTGGAGTCTTTCTTTGTGCTCCCTGTTCCTCACCACCTACTTCAGATGTCAGCCCTCCACAGCCATCCTGGTACTTGCATCCTTTGCCACACCTTCAATAACAGCAGTGCAAGGCATCGTGGATTCATCTGCACGCAGCGTTCAGTGCCATGAGAGTCCACCTTCCAGCCCCCACCCCAAAACCCAAGATTACATTGCAGGGTGCAAGGACTTCTGAAGTGATATATTATGGACTTCCATTTTCCTACTTCTTGTTTAATCTTGCAGATCTTATTCTAAAACTCTCCTCCAAAACCACAAGGGAGAAAACATGTAAAGTCATGAGGCTCTCAATAAATCACGAGTCAGCAGCACTGCATGATGCAAGAGGCCATTGGTACGGACAGTTTGCAAAGCAGGGAACGTTTGCCCTTCGAATGTAGAACAACATTCAAAGAATGAGATTTTGAGCAATTATATTTTTGTTTGCAGCCATTCCTCCCTTTCTTTTCCCCAGCTACTAGTAAAATCTACAATGAAAGCTCGTGCTTTGCAAAATCTACTAGTAGATTATTCATTGTTACTGAATATCAGGCACACGCACCCACACATGCCCACAGCTTTGCTTGATCACAGCCACAGTGCATGTAAGGTGAGCTGGGACACCATTAATCTAGATTCTGTTCAACGGGAACTCATGCAATTGGCACAAACCTTTTAGTTTTTGAGTAAAAAGTTTGCCAAATGAATATCAAACCAGAACTAAAGAAAGGTCAAATATTAGGAACAAAATGTTCCAACCCAGATTATAGGAACAGTCAAATAATCTAGTTACTCTGATAGCGAAAGACACCAAATACCGTTAAGACAGACATAAGAAATTCTCCTTTACTGGATGGTATTAAAAGAATGCATCCAGAAATATCTCACTCTGTAGACAGCTTAGTTTCTGAAACGATTATCTGGTAGCTGAGTTTCCCAGGCCAGTTCTAGGCTGTATGACTAGTTTTCCTTCTGACTGTTTTTCTAAAACTAAGAAGAATCACCTATATTATGCTTAGGCCTACTTCTGCCACATTCCTGTGTATTTACTTTCTGCACTGAGCTGTCATGACCTTATAAATCTATCTGCACATGGGAGTTGTGCCAATCACCCATCTCTGAACTCTTCAAACCTCTGTTATACACAAGTCATGTATTTATGGGTGGATCCACAAATAGATGTAAGGACCCAAATGCTATTGCAAGTAGCAAAGGCCAACTCTTAACTTATTTTGCATGGTAAATCCCCGGGCAACATTTTTCCACTTTTCCATCCCACACTTCCTTATATGATGCATTGGCTAATGGCTTGCTAAGAATTAGCAAAAGTCACACTCCTTTTACTGAAATCATACCATGGTGTAGCCAGGAACGTGAGTCAGGAGAGCAAGCCAGAAACCTTGCTTTTGAGATTATTCCGTCTCTTTTCTAATTGAACACCAGCACAGTGCAAAATGCAAGGGTGTCTCAGGAGGCAAGATTCAAATCCTGTCCCTGCCTGATGGGTACCCAGAGGTGCAGGGCACAGTCAGCCTCCCACTTCTCCCCTGAGTCCTCTGCTCATCAGTGCACAGTGACCCAGTTTGACCAAACCCTTTGAGTTTTCTCCTAGGCCTAGATGGTCACAACAGCCCCAGAGAAAGGCAAGAGAGAGGGAAAATATCCTCAGGAATGGGGAAGAAATCTTTCCCCCCATCTCCACAGTCTTGGTGAGGGCTCCAGAGCTCCAGCCACAATATTCTCATGCAAGGGGTGAGGAATAGAGCCATCACCTGGCAGCTGCCTGCACAAGAACTACCACCTCCTCCCCTGTTCACATGGACATGTCCTCAGTGGGTGCAGGTGTGGGAGCTGGGCTGACACCCAAGCCCCAGGCAGTGCAGGGCAGGCCAGCCCACAACAAAGTGGCAGGGACATTGAGAAAGAAGAGAAAATTTAGAGGTCCACAGAGCAGAGACCTCAGGTATTACAGTTTTTAATCTACATCCCTGAAGCCAGCCTAAATCTTGTCTTAGGCAAGTAATTTTTTGAGGACTGGCCATCCCATCTCAATGGGAGTATGGAGATCCATAAAAAGAACTTATCTGCTTGGCAGTAGCAAGCTGCTGCCGGACAGAAGATCCCAGGTTTTTTCTTAAAGTCTGTGCCATCTTCCCATCTTAAAGAACCACATTTTCTTCTTCTGACATATTCTCTCATCTTTTTTTGGTTTTAAATTACCATTCTAAATTGAGATACTAGAGCAGGTGGAAGCAACCCAGCTCCGGGCTAATTGGTTCATCATGCACGTTACGATAATTTTCATTCTGGATTTCGATTAGGTCAGTATGGAGACTGCCTTGGTCAGAGTCTGTAATGATCTGCTTATTAACTCTGTTGCAGGGTCCTTGACTGTACTCATGTTATTAGAGATTGCAGCTGCCTTCAGTTCTGTGAACCATGTAGTTTTATTGGACTGTCTAATGTCCTGTGCTGGACTATCTAAGTGCTTGGTTTCTGTCCTATCTGGCGCCAGGATTGTGTTTGTTCCTTTAACATACCTCCAGCCACACTGAAATTGCGTGTGTTATTCTGATGGGTTTTATTCCAGTTCCACCAGTATTCATTAAATACTGCATTTCCTACTGCAGCACCATTAAGGATGGTGTTTTCTTCACTGAACACAATCTATTTATATTTTTTCCATTAAATTCTGGCATGGCAATCTTCCAGTTTTCAAATGTTTTGAAATTTAGGCTCATAAAGCTTTTATTAGGGCTTGACCAAATCCGAAAAAGAATGGATCACTTAGGATTGGCAGAACGTAGAAATATGGTTGCGGTAAGGGGCAGTACTACTTACTTGTGTTGCAACAACAGGTATCTTGCTCTTGGAATATTTTCGCAAATCTGGGATCATTTCTGACAGTAGGCGTTCCACATTTACGCACACTACTAGCACTTTCAGTACTTCTCCATCTAAAGTGTGTTTCCAGAAAGATATTTTCTTGCTTAACTGACACAGAGATTCTTTGTAATAAAAGCATTAAAAGCAGATTTGATTACTGCAATGCATTTTTTCTGCTCATCTTTCTCTTGTTAGTGTTAGTTCCTTTCAGTGGTTCAGCAAAACTTCTGCCACTGCCTGAAACTGCTGACAATTAAAATCCTGTTTTCTATTATATGCATTATTCTTTGCACTGCTTCCCTGTTTGTTGATATGCAACCCTTAAATGGTTAGATTTCTAAGAATGAAACTCTTTACTGGGTACATGGGCAGAATTTTCTGATGTGGGTGGGAATGTCCCAGAGATGCTGGGTAACTTCAGGGTGGTGGGAGAAGGGCATGAGAAAGAAATGATGTTTGATCAGTGGGAAATGAAGTGTTGGGGGAAGGTGCAAGGATCCTTTATGTGGAGGAGTGAAATATAGCTTCTATATGTTGATTAGGTGAAAAAAGTTATAATTTCCCTAAGAAAAATTGTTTTGTTAGACAATTGCTTTACCCTGATGAAAGTAGCCCTAGGGTGTGCAACTGCCCTAAGGTTTCTGTGTCAGGATTTCAGTTCAAGATCTTCTGGTCTTCTGACATAATCCTGATTTTCTTACTATTTCTATCCTCATAAGTTCCCCTCTCGTTCTCACTCTGGGAGGTATTAATTCTCTTAATGTTTTCAATAAAGGCATCAAAGGCATTTTGATCAGACAGCTGAAGTGACGAGCACCGGCCTAACTCAACGCCAACTGATGGCTGTGGTTAAATTCACAGAAAATTTATGTGGAATGAAATTAGACACACATGAAAACTACCTCCCCCTAAGAGTTCCAAGTAAAGATTGCATTTTCAAGGAACTATGCCTTAAATCATACTTAACTTACATAAGTTTACCACATAGCATTCTGGACATCAAACTGCCCAAACCAGAGGCTCTCTGACCTGTTTAATGGTGACAAGCCTTTGCTCAGCTCCCAATTTAAGTGCAAACTTTGTTCAGTTCATTTGTTCAAATTACTCTACGAGCTTCATTACAAATTTTAGTTGGCATAATTCTCACTTTTTTTAGATGAGCCACTCAGTATTGTTGGGCTTATTTGGCCTTTATTTTTTGTGTTTTGAGTTATTTGGTTGGTTTTTTGTTTGTGGGTTTTTTGTTTTGTTGGGGGTTTTTTTGACAAAAAACAGCTCAGTGACCATCTTTCTTAGTGAGGTTCCCATAGAAATGATAGCAGGCATCCATCACTGAACAAAGTTTGGAGGTTAAATGGAAATATTCAAATTGATACTGCCAGACCTAAAGTAAACAAAACTGGACACATTTTATTGGAGTCTTTGGGTACTGTCTTACTTTTTAGCCTGCTGCTGTTGTTATAATGAACTTTGGGTTTTGTGTCATCCCCCCCGCACCTCCTTCCCTTCTCCTAGCAATCCTGATGTCCCCAGACTCAGCACTGTGTCACTGTAGGCTCATTTCATTTCTCCCTAAGGAAGACTTTTCTCTCAGCATTTGTATATATTTAAGGGAGGGGGTACCTTGCTGAAGATGTGTGTCCAGTTGCTTTGGAGCTATGGGTTGCCTGAAACCATATTTCATCATGCATTCAGAGGCAGTGACTCTTCAGTTAGGAAACCTGACATACTGAGTACAGCTGCCTAACTAATAGTTAAGAAACAAATTATAAACCATCCCAAGTGCAGTTGCCCTGCTGAACTTCTCCTTGTCCAGCTTATATGGCATTTAATTAAATAATGCTCCATTGCACACCATTAAAAAAATATCAGGAAGACTTTCTTGTAATAAATATCTCCTTTTAAACGGAGGATTAAATCTAGTCCCTGACCAACATAAAACCTTCGGTGTATGCCTCTGGCATTGGTATTCACTGCCTGGTTTACATACTTACATCTATCTAATATCTCAACAATTCCTAAAGCACCCATCACAGTGGTATCAAAGGATCCATAATTTGCAAAATAAACTTTGTATGCAATAAAACTATATGAATCATGTCATCTGCAACAAATTTACTGGGAATCCGTATTCCAGAGCTACTAAAAATTTACCTACTTCACACCTCACTTCTTTTTTGGTCATTTATTTTTACTTGCAGTGACTGAGGTTTCATGACTTCATTTTCTCCTTAAGTTTCTGCTTCATCACACCACGTGTGGAAGAGGGAAAACACCAGCTCGAAGTTTTTCCTTAAAGCACTTTTAGGTAATCGGGGAGGAGCAAGAGAAGAAAATTAAGCAAAGCCACAAGAGAGACTTTATCCAGAAGCAAAAGAAACATCTGCTTCAAACTTCAATCAGAGGTTTCAATCCCAAAACAGTGATTTCCAAGAAGTTCCATATTTAAAACAATCCAAATGATGAAATTGTCCTAATTGTGCATGCTTTTAGAGTTGAAGGAAAAAGTGCAAGGGGTCATAGCTTACTAATTACTTGTAATCTCCTATCAGGAGATACAAGCAGAGTGCTCCTACACAAAGAAAAAGAGGGGGTAATAAAGTGAATCACAAGTGTACTGATGGTAATTCCTTGAACAATTTTTCTAACACCTGTAAAATTTGCTGATAGCTTATCTTATTTCTCATACTCAGTTGTTTTAAAAAAGTTTAAATGCAAGCTTTATTGATTGCACTGATAGTTATCACAAATTTCCATGGGATAATCACAAAATAAAGCACTGTGTAAATGGACTGTAATTGTAAATTGTCGGTAATAACGTAATGCTGGCATTGGTTAATTATGGGCTATATTTGATCCATATGTAACACTCTAGTTGCTTCAATTTGAGTCAGTAATAGCCCAGACTGATTTTAGATGGAAATGATTTCTATTCCAGCAACAATAAATCATAATGAGAGATGTTGGACTTTATTCTTTTAAAGCTTACAACAGGCCAAGTATTTCAACTTTACACAAAGTTAGAAATCCAGGGATAGATCTTGGGGGGGTGGGGGGCACGGGAGTTGCTTTGTATATTAGAGATACACTTCCCTTGTTTGATGCAATGATTGCTTCAGGTAAATGTACTTCCACAGATTTTTGTGTGTCTATTTTGCTCAAGGAAGGCAGAAGACAGCTCCTAGCTGTCCCAGAGCAAGCAGCAAGGGGTCTCATTTCCAGACCCATCCAACTGAGTATGATAGAACACGCAATAGGACTGATTATAAATGAAAAACTGTGCTGCGCTGACAAGCATTTTGTAGGGTAAACTCTGTGCAATAAGTAAAACTGCGTTTTGAGGCAGCAGCAGACTCTGATCTTTTTTTTTTTTTTAAAAAAAATGTACAGCCCAAGCAGTCAGTATGATCTAAATGTTCAGATAAATTCTAAAATTTAAGTCATGAAATCCTGGTTCAGTTGAAGGCAATGGGAAAAAAAAACCTAGGAAAAATAAACAGATCTACAGCTTTATTAGCACAACAATGTCTTTAGGCAACTTTGTTTTTTTTAATGAAAAACAACACCTATTTATCATTACTATGAACATGTGACTCTCTTCTTTCCTTGCATGCCAAGGTGTCATTATCCAGAGCCTCATTTTCTCAGATTTGCCAAAAGAGCTTTGGCAACTTTACCAGCAGTTTCACAGAGCCATAAGAGGCCATGCCATGTCACCCCTCCAGTCTAGACTGAATTATTCCTCTCCCCACTGGACATGTTGATCACTGGGTCCAAGACCTTAAGAATTCTCATGTTAGTTATTTCTGTTCAGTTTTCAGAATCTGACTCTGTTTCCTGAAGTCAAAGTTGATGCTGGCTGAAGTTGGGATCAGTAGACAACTTTGTAGTCCAGAGAGTAGCCCTCAAGCCTTTAAAGAACTCATTATAAAATCACTGTAGAGTCAAAAGCAGCCAATATAATGCCACAACACAGTCACGCCTGCTGTGAGCCGCAGTCTTAGCTGGTACGGGACAGGATCACGTTGGGCACGAGGGTAGAAGCACATTGCATTCATCCCTCTACATTTCACCAAGGTGATGGCGCTGGAGGTTACCAGACAGGAATACAAGGCAATTAGCAAACTGACAAAAAATATTTTCATCATTTTGATGCAAAATGTAATGATACCTGTGCAATAAGAGCTGTCACATGATGTTTTACATCATGTCACGATGATGTCACAAAATATACTGTAGCCTTTCAGATGATGTGCTACATCTCTTACACCACTAGGTCACAAATGATTTAAACAACTGCTGTTCATTTTGAATTAGCGTAACTGTTTGCAAAGACACATGAAAATAAGAACAAGAGTGTAATAAGAACAACATTAGTCATGGCCATATTATGGCTATCAAAAAAAATTACTGCAAGTGATAGGTGACACCTGAGTAGAGACTTCAGGAAAAGTTACAGGTTAGCATTTGAGTTGTGGCAGGCTACCAAGAAATGCCTGGCAGGCATGTTATCTTTTTAAAGAGTCAAAGAGGCAAAACTTCAAAGTATAACACAGCAAATAAAACACAGGTGCCCTACAACAGCCACTGAAGGCTCAGCAATGCTAGGCACACCTCACCGCCAGACAGCTGGAGCAATACCAAACAAATTGCTGTCATGCCCAGAAGTGATCTCTTTGGAAAAGAATACCTCCAGGAATGTATATTAAAGGACTGGAAATGCTAATTTGCTGGCACAATTTCTCTCAAGAAATCTCCTGCCAGTGGGGGAAAAAACCAAACCAAAACAAAAAAAACTAACATCATAGAAGTGTATGTTCCTTTTTATTTAAACCCCAAAAGTGTCTTGTTTGGCTTTTATTGTTTAATTATGTGAACAAAAAGTGACATTCCAAGTTACTCAGTTATCCCTTATACAAACCACTCTGCACACAAATAACTATTTCATGTGGTCATTACCTACCTTGGGATGTATTTGAGAAGTTGTTAAAACAAATTGCAACTGGTCTGCAAAATATACATCGAATATTTTTTCTTCTTCCTCATGCTGAAATAGCTAAGACTAATAATAATCTGGTTTCATTTGCAAAATGTATATCCTTAGGCTGATCATATGATTCATAGTGGTTGCAAAACAGAGATTAAAAAAAAGAAGTATTTTAGTTGCCTGGGTTATAAAAAAAAAAAAAATCAAGAAGTTACTTAACATCTGCAGCCAGAATTAAGTATTTTAGGTACACAATGTATCTGGGGAGAACACAACAGCTCCTTAACTTGCCTGAACCTTGCTGCCAAAAGTTTGAGCAAAGTTTGTCACTGGAAGATTTACAGTGGCACTGAGGGAGGTGGAATTTCTCGCAGCACTCATGCAGAGAAGAGAGGGCCAGTGAACTGCAGTCCCGTGGTTTGAGGACTGAACAGCACACGTTTGGGCTGATCTGCAGTCCTTGTTTACTGACTTTAAGTCCAAAACAGATGTTCACACTCTTTATAACAGGGAGGTTGGAAAAAACTGCTTTGTTATGGAAAGACAATTACCTCAGGAAAAAGCCCAAGTTAAATTACTCCTCTGAGTTACAGGTGTTCTCCAGAAAGGAAAAGTGACTTTCTGCTCTGGCATGAGGTGCTGGGCATCACAGATGAAGAGCAATAACACGCAAACAGGTCAGCAAGCCAAAGGCAGCTCCTCACAGCGCTTGCCCCATCCAACACCCAGGCAAAGCCTCTGCACTGCCAGGCAAGCAGACTCCAGAAACCAAATACAAAACCCAAATATTTTCCAGAACACCATACTTCAAAATCTCCCCTTCTCATTTTTCCACTGCAGTTTTACTGATGCTAAATAAAACCAACAGCAATGTCATTCACAACACCACGCTTGGTCTGCATCATCTGCTGTCATCTTGCTGTGGTGTGATGTAAAGACAGTGGTTTCGGATGCGGCCCTCCCTCTTTGTTATTTTGGGATTTTTTTTCCACCAGCTGGTGTGCAGTGATGAGTAAAAAGTCCAAAAGGCCAAATTATCCAGTCTGCTTTCACTAGCAAATAAATTAGTTCTGGTGGCTTTCTAAAAACCAGAAGTATAGGAAGGTGAATGTTTTCATTTCAGGTACTATAGACTCTTCGTGGTAACTCCGGTTACTGCAAAGTTAAATAACAAACTAAGCTGACAAAACTATTAAGCAGCTCTTTTGAGGTGAAAAATGGATTTCACAATTAAGAATCAATTTAATGCAATCCCACACTTCAACAAAGCACAAATGTATTATTTTCTAATAATTATTCACTGAGCACCTCCTGCATTGACCACACACTTAATGCTGTCCACTATGCTTATTCATTTATTCAAAGAAAATTTCTCTCACTGACAAGGAGCCAGTGTCAGTTTTAATGACATGAGTCTTGTTTCTGCAGAGTTTGCTGTCCAGCTTTTGAACTGCTGATGATTTGGTAACAGCAGAGTCAAGGTTACAGACCCCGGGTTGCCCCAGTTTTAACTAATTACCTGATACTAAGGTGTTAGTAGACAGAGTCTTTTCAACTGCATACAACAAATCAAAAGCATTTTATTTTAGGTATCACAAAGAAAAATGAGGAAAAAAATTCTGCTTGTAGCACTGCCATCAGCTGCAGTCAGCAGGGTTGTCTAGGACAGCACAGATTTCACCATTACCCTCTGTTTGTGATGCCTGTTTGGGTTTGGTTTTTTTTTTTTATACAGAAAAAGGAAATGGAAAGGGAAATAAAAAGCTTTCCCATGCTATCTTAGAGGCAGAGAAAGGAGAACTGACCTGAAATGGTGTATCTGTGGGGCTAATACCGATCCTGTGCTCAGTTGTGGGGCTGCTCTGCTGAAAGTAACAGCAAGAGCTCCAGGTACAGGGGCAGAGGACTGGAGTTGTCCAGCTGTTAAATAAGTGTCTCCTCTTATTTCAGCTGAAGCTACATGCACCACTTCGCTAAGCAGCTTGCCTTGAACTGGCTTGCCCTTTCCTTAGGAAAGGTCATACCAGGGACTGAGAGCCACTGGCTACATGAGAGCACCATACCTTCATCACCAAGTAAAAGCAATTTTGAGGCAGCAAGCACCTCATGTCCTGCCTGTACATCTCAAACATACAAACAAGCATCACCACAGGCCACATAGCTGATACTTGGAGAAGTAGAGGTTTATATAATGTTCCAGAATATCTGCTAGAGTAAATAAGTACTGCTAATACAATTGCACTGTAGGACCATTTTGAGATGAGTGAGTTTATAATGCATCTGCAAAACCAGTTTTTGTATCTTGATTTAAAAGTCAAGCCTAAAGAAATTTTTGCTATTTTGCATTTTTTTTTTCTTTATTAAGTCTCTCCAACAGTTGAAGCAGCCCTTAAAGTATACTTACGTAAACCTGTCTTTTGTGTTTGTCTCTGCAAAAGGAAAGTTAGCGCTAAATGTTGCCCTTGCCTGTGAACTGCACTTCTGGGGAGAAAATTCGGTCCCTTCCATTTGAGAAATGAAATTTAAGTGCCTGGGCCACAAAGCAGCAATAAGACTGTTGGCAATTTGAAAGACCAAATTAAAAACAACAAAAAAGCAAACAGCTGAGACACTGAGTCTAAAAATTATCTACGACACATGCATAGTAAAATGTTTTTACAAATTCTCCAAAGGATTTTTAATTATTACAGATTGTATTAATTAGGTAATTATGCAATAGATTGTTTTGGAACCATTCCAATCTATTATGTATGCAATATTATGTATACAAGTTTTTTTTAAAAACTGTCCAGCTTTGTAAACCTCCACTCCAGTCCAATAGTCAGAGGGGTTACAAGGGTGCAAGAAAGCACAGTTTTTGCCATGCTGTACACCTTCTTGGAAGCAGAGTAAGAAGTGTGCTGACAGAAGAGTGGCACAAAATTTTTTAAGCACTACAAAATATTATCTTTATTTAAGCAATAATGAGCAATGTACAGGGCATCTCTTGAAGATTAATGACCATCTGGGAGTAGGTGATGGCTCAAAGCATAGCTCAGGACCATTAACTCCAATTCATCATTAAAGGGTGCTTATAAGGGTTTTATACCTTTGTAACACTACACGGATAAGAAAAGCTCCTGGGCAGTTAAACATTCATCTAGTTGTTTCAAGTAATAATATATACTTATTACCACACTTTGGACTAGAAACCCTGGGATGGGACCAAGAAAAAGTTCATGGAGGATAAAAAGAGATTCTGGCAACACTCTTTTTTCCTACCCCCCATCTCCTTCCACTTTACAATTTCTAATTCAGATCAACAACAAAACTTACAACAACCTTGAGAGCAACCCAAGTAGTCACAGGTTTTTTTAATGGGTTTCTGCAGCTTTTAATTAGTCCAGAAAAGACAAAATTGTGCTCAGAAAGGCCTCCTCTTCTTATCCTTGAAGAAGCTATGCAGGTAAGTATTACTACCTGTGTTTGTGATATACAGACACAAAGCCTTCCCACAGTTGGAAAGGAACAGGATAAATGTGCACCAAGACTACTGTGTAATTTAAAGGTCTCTTCTTTCCCTGGTGATAAGCCCACATCCCAAAGTTTATATAAAAATCATAGCATGACTTCTCAGCCTTCACTGTGGTAGGCTGAAGAAGCTAAAAACATTTTTATCTGCTTCATTCCCTTTCTCTACCTCTGTCCTCATCTGAATTAATTTTTTCAGACCACAGCACAGTATAGAAAGTTGGACTTCTACCAGGTGAAAGAAACCCAAGAAAAAAAACAAAACACAACTCACACAACTGGAAGAAGATATTTAGCAAGAGATAAAGAACTCAAGGAAAAAAATTTTAAAAGAGATACTATTCACCAGGAAGAGACCTGGTGAGTGTTTCTACACTCCTTTCCATCCCATTTGCCACAAAGCAGATATCCTGGGACAGCAAGTTGCAGCATGTATGGTCTGGAGGACATAAGATAGCAGTCACAGGTCTCTACACCAAATATAAAAGCAGTTTGCAATTGACTTTAATCAACAATGATTAAGAGCAAGAGGAGACTCTGGCCGTGCCTTGCGGGCAGCGTGCCTGGGAGAGACCCGCAGGGAGCACCATTCTGCTGGTGGGAAGGCGGTGGCCAGGGGAGCTGCAGAGGGCCTTGAGACCCTGCGGGGAGGGTTGGATGGATACCAAAACCTAATAGGAACTGAAAGCACTAATTGAGCCTGGAGAAGAGCGCTACAGGGTTTTGTATGACATTTAGGGCGGGCAAAGGAAGGGAATAAAAAAAAGTAAAAAGACAACAGAAAAAGAAGCTAGTTGTGAAACATTTTGTAGACTTTATTATAAAAAAAATAAGATGTGGACTGTCTTCAACCACACATTACACTAGTCCTGCAAAATTCCAGTCCTCTCCATAATACTCTTCTCTAACTCAGAGATCAGGTGATATAATCCCTTTACCACCTTAGTGCTTCTACCCAAGAATGCTCATTGATCCCAGATCAGTTGTCTTTAACCCCATTAACGTTGTTCTAACTCACATTCATCCCCTGTACTATCCAAACATGATATCCCCTTGGACTGAGGAACCATGTTAACCACGTGTTCAATATCAGTTCATGCCTCCAATACTGGATCTTGCTTGCCAAGTTTTCAAACGCATTAAATCTTTAAATACAGAAAAGAAAAAGAAAAAAAACACACAAACAAGCAAGCACAAGACCCTCACCTCAGATTTCTAGCCAGCACTTCACAGTTTCACTCATCTTTCAATACATTGTTCACGAAAGTGGAATTCTGGTCTTCCCCCCGCCCCCTCCTTTTGGCATGTTTAAACATTTTAAATTGTTCCTCCAGTAGCCCACTAAATGATTTTGTTCTACTTCACCCACATTGCTTCATTTCTTGTATCACTGCTTGTCCTTTGATTACAAATGCAAATGGAAAATATTTGAAAGTTGGTTTTGTTCTGAGAGCAGCTAGAAGCAAAGTGAATTAGTAGATTAGCCTATTTGGCAAGTGAGACCCGTGCTCAGAGGGTACTGTAATAAATTTAATGTTCACATACTAAAGCTCCAAGTCCATATTGCACAATCATCACCTATTACAGTGTCTAATTTAAAGATAGTTGCAGCCTTTGCCCAAAATTTGCAACACCTAAATAAACGGGGCTATTCTAGTTAATCAAAACATTTTCTCAGCCCAGCTCTCATGAAACGAATTGGCTGTTACCCTATTGCAGGAATAGGGGACATATTTGAAATCAAAGCAGGGAGAAGAGTCATGGACATTATTTTGTCCACGTGTCATGTTTTGAAAGTGCTTTTGAGCATCATTAGAGCCAGTAGCAGCATTCCCACTGCCCAGGGCAGAGCTAACGTGGTGTTGGAGGCTTCTCTCCCTCCTCACTCTTTTTCTTTCAACTACCTTGAAATTCAGATTAAATGACAATCCCAGAATAGGCTTCTTCTGCTGCTGCTAGTAACACAGATTCCCTAAAGTGTTTCGACAATCTACAGCATGTACTTGTGGGTATCCCAAGCCAGAAGCCTGGTGACAACTGGCTGGCACCAGCACACTGACATGCGGACCGATGGTCTATCTGGAGCACCAGGCAGATGAGCCCTCAGTGAGGGCACGAAGCAGTGAGCTGCCCCCCTCAAGCAGAGCCATGAAATCCTGCACAGGTAGATGACAGCGGGTTTCATGCCCACCAACAAACACTGATCCCAAACACTTATTAGAATAGGGAAGCATTTTGTTAACACATCATCTTTGTTAACACATTGTCTTCCCAACCAGATGGGTTCAAAATAAACACAAACCACATATGGGCACTTGGCAGAGCTTGTGGTGTGACACCATTTTGCACGTGACATCATTATTATCCTTACTCCACACAACTCATCTGGAGTGCTGTAGGAGATGCAATACTTGTGTTACCTACCCCTCGCATACCATGCCCAAAGCAAAGAGACGATGGTTTCAACCTCAGCAACAGCCACTGCTTTATACAGAAGTGATGGGCAGTTCATTACAACCATAGCCCCAGGATGAGGTTTCAGTGCAGCATAGCAGGTTCAGCTCTGCTCCAGAACTAGTCCTGTTCTTTTCCTTTTGTGAAGCAGCAGTTTCTAGGCCTGAAAAACTGAGAGGAAGCGAAGGGTTTCCACTAGACACAGAATGAAGCTATGGGCAATCAGCTGGTCACACGCACTGTGTCTCTCCACGAGGCATTGGTGCCTCCAAGCTCAGAGTTCAAGGCTGGTGCCTGGCATTACAGAGCTTCATCCAGCTCCAGACCTAATGTCTTGTTGCAGGAGCAGCACGTCTGCCATCTCTTACCTCTACATAAAGCAATGGATCCTGTCAAGTTTCTACAAGCCTTTGAAATGCATCCATTTGCCTGGTGATAGTGTGTTTAAAAACTTCGTATATCACCACAAACATAACAGCGTGGTACTTCTGTAGCATGTTTTATCAGTAGATCAAACCATTTCAGAATTGAAGACACAACGTACAATTTCTCCAATCTAGCATGGGAAGAGACATACCCAGAAGAGTACAATATGCTCATGATCACCTGCAAGGGCAGTATCAGAAGTAGGAGCATCATGTCCTAGATCACAAGACGGTTTGTTCCAGACACAACATACAGCCTTCTCTTTGCTACTCTCCAGAAACCAAAGTAAAGAAATAACACATTTCCTCCAGTCTCAGTGACAGAGCCTGCTTTGCAGACCACGATATCACATCTGTGCTTGTAGAAATTTAAACACTGTAAGAGACCCACACTGCACTTAGAGCAAAATTGTGGACCAGTAGTGGTATCTTTACACCTCTTCCCTTCTCTAGAGCTCTTAAGTTTAGATCCCATTTCCATGTGAGCTTCAAACATTAATATCTCCATCAAAAAATGGCTTAAAGTAGGAGAAAATAAATGCCAGCTTTCCAGTCATTGCACAGGCATTTTATAGCTAAAATCCCCCAGTACGTACACACCAAGGCAAAAAGTCTGTCTTTGCTTAGTTTCACCATTACAGAACTGAAATAGGAGCTGTTATAGAAAGATCCAAAGCACCCAGAGTTTTTGGTCTACAAGATATGAAAAAATATTGAGTATTGGGAGATAATTAATTACCAGGCAGTTTAGCCCTACTTAAAACATATATGCTGCGTAAATACGTGGGGGTGCTCATGACCCTCAAGAACTGTTACAAGCAGCCATAAATAAGTGCAGAAGGACTGCATGTGCCTTTAGGAAGTGCAGTGACTGTTTCCGAAGAGCTCCAAGAGTGATACTAGATATAAAAGCAATTTCAGGGCGCAAATATGTGAATGTTAAGGACTAACAGCAGTGAAAAAAAAATGGTTCTTCTTTTACCTACCAGCAGGTGCATCTTAGCAGAAAACTCACATGTAAAAAAGTCAGAATTTCTATAGCATTCATATTTCTTTCTAACACCTCAATACTGTTTGGTAATAAATAACTTGGGCTGCACATGCACCATTAACAAACCTTTGGAATCATAAAAAGGAAGAATAAAGTTAACCTAGTATGGCTAATTAAAATTAGTTTTTTGGGAGTTTAATCAATTAGCACAGAGTTTTCAAGGCAATATTGCTGCTATTCACGCTCAGTGGAAGCACTTTCAGGCAGCCCTTTATTGCAACATCTATGTTCAGATGACCTTTACTTCATAAAGCACTGAGCTAAACATTTTATACACAGGGCAAAATCTGTTTATTGAAGGATGCCAGGGGACTGTCTTTAGGAATGTGATTTGACCTCACTTGGGTAATTTACCAAAGACAGAAGAAAGTTGCAAGCTTATTTGTAGCCTTCATTTGAAAGACTTGCCATTTCTTTGTAATACTCC
Source organism: Strix aluco (assembly GCF_031877795.1). Lineage (NCBI taxonomy): Eukaryota > Metazoa > Chordata > Aves > Strigiformes > Strigidae > Strix > Strix aluco. Next base: position 4,255,585 of record NC_133936.1, on the reverse strand, counting down.
CTCATCTCAAGATTTGCACTGTGGTTCTGCAAATAAACCTCCTCCCAGACAGATGCTATAGTGATTGTCCTGGTAAACCAAAAAACACAAAACACAGGACAAACAAACAAACAAACATCCTTCCACACAGCAGATGCTTTCTCAATTACTTAATTTGACTTTTGTGTAATTCAGACATGATTTCAGGGAATAATATTTTCCAGACAGAACTTATTTATTAAGCAGTTTGTGGTCAGGCATCAATTAACAAAAATAGGCAGCACATCTCTGAGAGGCATTATTTTCCCCATTCAGAGTGGAGCAGAGATAAGGGCGTTAACACCACCACTGGGTCCCTAATTCAGAGGTCGGTACCCTCTGCGAGGATCCACCCTAGTGCTTGTGAAAGACTGACTGTTGAAATAGCACCTGACATTTCACCCTGAACTCCCGCAGCATTTGCTGATTCATTGCCCACACAGAGGAAAAAGCACATTTACAGCTAACAGTACCCTGCCTGGGCGAGTGATGTAAAACAGATTTCTGGGCTCGTTGTGGAAATCCCAGCATTTTTTGCTTATTTGCAGTCCAATTATTAACTTGGCTTTTCTGCAGTGAATGGGACAGCAAATCCAAAAGGGTATTTCACTCAAAAAGGAAGAAATACTTAAATAAAAGATAAATAATGTGAGCTCATCCTATTGTATCACTATTTCTTTGCTGCGTTTTCCAGTCAGACTTCTGCAGGCATTTCGGCTCCTTGCACAGCACAATCAAAGCCTGAACCTAAAGTTCTCCTATACGATATCGAGGAATAGCTCAAAATGGGAAAAGAGCTTCAGCCATACCATGGTACAGCCCTGATCTCAGAAGCTAACTAAGGTCAGGCTCTGCTCAAGCAATAGGCTTTTGAGGAAAAGCCTTTTGGCCGGGTAGGATGCATGCAGTTTGGCAGGGCTCCCCACGCCCGGCAAGCTGATACCCTGGCAGGGTGCTGGGTGTTCGGTGACATCTTTTGGTGGAGCTGTAAAATGAAGTTGCTGCTGGGTGTTGCGATGCCTAAAAAACCCATGGTGTGTTTTTCCATGATCCCACAGGGACATGGATTTTCCCCAGAGTCAGCATACGAGGTCATATTCTTTTACTGGCAATTTCTAAGCTAAGGTGAGGAAGGAACCACAACTAAATAATAAAAAAAAAAATTATATGAAAGCCCCAGTCCTCATCTCCGAGTTACGCATAGGTCTGGATTTCCTTTCAGAAAACCAGGATCTAATTATAACTCCCTTCATAATTTTTCCTATATGAAACTGTTACTGGGTGTTGAAGCTGATTTCAATCTTCAAATGAATACCAAAAAAGTAGGTATTCTGCTAACAAATAAACAAGTTCAGTAACAAATGATCCAGTTTGTGAAGTTGTCCAAAATAAATTTGGGAAAAAGCTAGCAAATATAAAATGTTGCTTACTCATCATAAAGAGTCCATCCAGGACAGTCACTTCTTTTACTGTCAATATGTGATCTAATTCCCCACCCCCCTGCTTTTTCTTCACTTTTATTGCAATTTAATGATTATTATTTTTAATGAAATGCCTGGTACATACTCAGTCATAAGAGAAATATCAAGCCCTGTTTTTTCCTAGTTAGTTATGACTGCCTTGTATATGTTCTTGAAGAAAGAACACCATATAGATAGTTTCTAGAGATAAAAAGATTTTCTACTGAAATGTAAGTATTCTTCAAACCATGTTGGATTTATTTTGCTCTTTGACAAAGAGGTGTTCAACCCAACTGTGGTCAATCTGAACTGCTTAAATGACTTGCAATGCCCACTTTCTGCAAATTCTGCATCTTCTCTTTAAAATTTCTTACTTAGCAATCATTCAGAAATTTGGAACTAACTATAGTTTTCTGATGATCAAGAACAGCATAGTCATATTTTCCAACTCCTATAAATGACACATTCCCATAATCTATCAACAATACATACACTTTCATGAATGGAAAGCTATATGAAATGCTATTAAAAGGCTACCTGTGTTAAATATATATATACACACACATATATATCTCAGAATAGAGTAAAATTCTCTGTATAGACCAGAATCCCAGCAAAAAGTGGAACAGTTTTTAATACAATGAATAATTTCTTGACAGTTTCTTTCAGCTAAAGGCTTGACGATAACCAAACATGTATTAACATTTGCCTATAATGATAAATATACCTATTCTTCAAGTCATTAAAGTGAAAGCACAAGCAATATCCTGGAAAACAGTCTTTAAAAAAAAAATGCAGTTGTGATTATTCCCAGAAAGTAAACCAGACTTCCATAAGTTCTCAGCTAAATGTTGCCAAATTGAATTGTATCAGTTTCTCTCATCCAAACTTGTCATTTGCCTTCCTTTCCTCTGTTTTTCACCGAGACTGTGAAATTAGGAGTGTTTATTCAGAATAACATTCAAAAAGGCAAAGGCTGGGAAGAGAAAAAGTCCTTTTATTTATCAAATTCAGTAGCATCAGATAGGAGAGGTTCCCAGAATCCACCGAGATAAAAATCATTAAGTTATGTTTCATGTAAAGTCTTATCTGGCCTTTGAAGTTTTATATTGGTGGGAAAGGACAAAAGCATGTCTGCAGCTTTTCCACAAGTTGTGAGATGGCTTATTTTCAGGAGACTAGGAAACTTACATTTTTTAAAAATGACCGAAGCTATATACACACACGTATATATGCGTATGTATATATAAAGTATCATGAGTTATTTTAGTGATTTTGGACCAGCATCACATAAATAAAATTTAAATGCATGAAAGTCAATATTTTCTTTTTACTTCTCAACCTTTCCCGTCAACTACACTATAATAATGAGGAATTTGGGGGTTTGTTATTATAACTCTACAACTTCAATTACCTTCATTCCAAAGACATTTTCAAGCCAAAAAGAATTAAATAAAAAGAAGAAATTTCTTACAAGGTGCTGAAGTTGGTCCCTGTCCTGGAGCAGGTCCTCATACTCTTGGCCCCATGAAGTTAATTCTCCCTGCTGCCAATTGTCCAGTTTTTTTTAATCCAGTGAGAACCAAAAATACTCAGGATTGAGACACACAAACAGAAATTCAGCTCCAGATGAAGGCACTGGTATTTTGATGTCTGTCTGTTCACTGGGTAAATACACATCCACAATGGTCAAAGAAGAGCAAGTCAATGGAGTTCATGAAGTGCAAAAAGCAATTCAGAAGGTGAGATGCAGGTACCTGGCTTAGGCTGCTCTGAAATGCCTTCTCAACTCCATTTATTATATTGACTAGATCTCACTGTCATAGAAGGATCTTACATACTTAAGTCATATGAGGTATCCTGGTCTGGAGCAGAAACCAGCTAATAGTTTGCTAGAACATCTCAACAGCAACACTTAGATCTAGAAAAAAAAAATAAAAAATGTTATAAGCTTATAGGATGTAGGTTTTCATTTGGAAAACAAATACAAGAAATACTGCATGTAAACTGCTTCAGTATTATCTTAAATCAACACTCCTAACTATGTGAGAGTTACTGAATTCCTTCCCACAGCCTGGTGACTGAAAGTTGCTTACATAAGTTTCCATAACTCAATAGACCCTAAGACCAGCATTTTCTAAACTGATAACATGGACTCAGACCCTTAACTACATACATAAGCACCAAAGTAAAGGTAAAACAGTTTTAAAATGTACTGGGCACCTGCCATAAACTGTGATGAGGTCTGATATGTGTGGCTATTTCCATAGGTAAGTCCTGTCTGGTCTTCCAGGTTTCTCCTGACTTACACCAATATCTCTCTTCCAGAGGAAAAGGGCCTCAGGTCCACGAGCAGAAGGAAAGCTCCATCTCTTTCATAGATGATGCCAGTCCACAAGTTTAACAGCTGTTTATCAAAGGTTTATTTGAGGCCTTCCCCATATTCCTGCTCTGCACCGTTTGGAGATGCTTACAGTCTGTCCCCTGCTCCTAAGTTTTTAAGATGTTGTATTTTCACCTAGCTTCATACTCATTCCAGCTCATTATGTTTTCAGACCTGTTCTCTGTCTCAAGGAGTTTGAGACATCTGAACCCCCTGGGAAATACATCCTTCATGTTCAAAGCTCTCCAGGTGTTAATCTTATCTGAGATAGTAAAAACAGGCTTTCAGCTGAGAAAACACAGAAGATGATCTAGATTTTCGCCCATTCTTTAACATACTTAGCCTTATCATCCAGGGATCACTTTTACCCATAGAATTAGAAGGAGTTAAACTCAAGTAATTGAAAACTGCAAATCAAGTTCTTCCACCTCTTCTATCCTCCTTCAGCATCAATTTTAGTATGATGAAGTGAACAAAGGCCTGATTTTCAAGAGTGTTAAACAGAAACTGCATTGACATTTAAGAATATTTCAGTTACCACTTTGACATCTAAATAAGTAGTGAGATTTGCAGACGTGCTTAGAGCAATAGGAGCAGCAGAAGGCTGAGAACATTTGGAAAGCTATGCCCGACATTCATAAAAATTAGCAAGACTAATTATAAGCAACTTCACTAAGCTTGACGCTTAAACATTTCATTTGACATCGTGGTGAGCAAGGATTTGGAATTTCTCAAGAGCACCCAAAAAATTAACTGTTCATCTAAAATTCATCTGGCTCCTAAGCCATTTTTCAACTCTTGCAGTTAGAAGTCTGTTTTTTATGGTGGTTACAGACATTGCCACCACGGTGCTCAAGATCACTGTCCCTTCACTGATTAAAAGGTTTTACATGACAACTACTGCTCTGCTTCAACGTGGCTCAGTCCAAAGTGTGACTGAAGGATGCCGTTGAATGAGACATCCAAAGTGGACAGCAGCAAGCAGTTACTTATAGAGAATCAATGAGTCTCTGATGTTGTATATACTTGTTCAATTTTGAGAACTGTAAACATTATCCAGGGAATCTGCATGGTCTTTTATTTCTCACAATTATACTGGGGTCTTACTATCTTTATATACGTGTATTTCCATGACCACAGTAACCCATTTAATTTTCAGATACATGCTGAAAAAGCTGTTTCCCTGCAATTTCTTTCTATTCCTTTTCTTATTTTTATGTTTTAAAGCTTACCACTTTAGTCAAATTTATGAAGAAATCTGCCTGAAATAAGGGCTCAGATTTATTCCTCAGCTTTATTGATTGTGTACCTGAAAACATACAACCTTCAGTAACTGGAAAGCAGATGAATGAACTGACTCAAAAAAAACCCTCAAGGATGAATAAATGGCAATGCACTTGCGATTCACCCCTGCAGTCTGACCTGAGCATCCTGAGGGAGAATCATTTTGTTAAGAATGAGTACAGCATGTTTGGGAAACGGTGCATTGTCAATATAATCTTTACAATTACAGTCATATGATCAGTAAGTACATCTGGAAAATAACAGTCAAGTGATTAGTCTGAACTTTGTCTGGATCAGGCAATTTTTACGCGGCTCTGTCAAATGTCAGACCTCCTTCTCCCTCACCAATTTCAGAAATGTTGCACCATGATTTCAAGCAGTGAATCATCCTTCCCTGTGCCAACCATCTGTTTCGTCTGCCCCCTCAGTGTCTGAAATTAGATGACGGAGGGCAGGGCAGGCTTTCTAGAGTGGCCATTAATGTTAGTGGAGGAGGGGCTCTGGCGACAGATTTTCCATCTGAAATCATGGACTGTTAAAACTGGCAAGGACTAGAGTGGAGCTAGTAGAAAAATAATGCGAGGAAGAAGAATTAATAAAGGATCAGGGAGAAAAAAAAATAGAAGAGAGCAAGGGACTGGGGAAAGGATATGGGAGAGAAAACAGAGTGAAAGTGATGACATGGAGAAAAAAATATTTTATAAAAAGAAGAAAGTAGAAAAACCCCACAAATTCCCCTGTCGTTTTTTTGTTTGTATTTTTAAGTGAAGAGCAGTGATAAAAAAGAAAACAACAAAAAAGGTCTTACAGTGCCGACTAAAAATTTCTGCAGTCTGGTTAGAAGTAACAGGAGCACCAGAGGAAAAAATGATGAGCAACATAAAAGAAGCAAGAAGACTCCCAAGAGCTACACTTTAACCCCAGGGCTGGTTACTTCCAGAAGGGAATCTGCAGAAGAGGAGGGATTAAGAAGAATAATACTGGACCTTGGAAAGGTCATACTTATGCATGTTAAAACAGAGACATGGATGAAGGACTCTTGCAGACATTTCATTTCACTGGCCATGGCCTATGAATTTGATTTTTACTCCAACACGTTTCTGAGAGCCCTTACAGCACCAGGTCTAGATTTGGTTTTGATAGTTCATTCTCCATCCCCAGGAATATTCGGATGACGAGAGCAGAAGATTACATTATTGTGGTATCCCCACCCTTTTTACAATAATAAAGTCTCAGATCTAGGAAAAAAACAAAAAAATAATATTTTGGGAATACTGATGCAGCAAAAACCAAACAGTGCATAAAACAAACATACAGACACCATCTTTGCTTTCTATTTTTTAACTTAGATCAAATGTTGTCCTACATCATCCCATGTGTATTGTAATACTTAGCACAACACGGAGGCATTAACTACACCAACTATCTCTGGTATATCTTTCATCAGTGCAAGCATACAATGTCCCTTAGCATAAAGAAGGGGTTATGAATTGCATACAAATGAAGAGAGTTAGATCAACAAATTGGTCCTCTGCTTCAGTAATGAAAGAAAAATATTGTTGAAGAAATGTATTGTACTTTCATAGTTATCAAAAATACAGTAAGAATCTTAGTTTATAAAAGTAAAAGCCTTTCTCTGAGTACTAGTTTTCTGAAGTTGACTAGCTGGGAAATCCTATTCGCTGCTATCCAGAAGTAACTAATTAGCTGCTGTAAACCTAAATTATACCAACCATTTGACCTGTGGTTAGAATATTTGACATTAATCTAATATATGGTTGAAGTGCTTGTTATTATAAGAAAGCAGTGACTGAATTGTATTGCTTGGCTAGCACAGGAATATGATTTTGCTGAATTTGGCCAAATAGAAACATCACTGACTTTGTCAGAAGTCTAAGAGTTTAGTATTGCATACAGGCCAATGACCTTTTTGCAATACTGCTGCTACTGAACAACACATAAGTTTATACAGTGTCTAACAGCATCATCAAAACATTTGTTAATATGTGTATTTAGACACAAAATATAACATCCAATTTGCATAATATTCATAGCTTTCTAGGGTGGCTATTATAAAAAAATTTGTTTTAACATTTATTTCCATGACAGGATTTTTCTTAAAATACTGTTTGCATACTGTGTTAAAAAAGCTTTAAAAGAAAAAAAAAGGCAAATGCCAGCTTATCTGGGATAAGTGGAACAATATGTTAATTTGTTAGTTTTTGGGGAGGCTAGATAAATGCTATAAAAACAGTTTAAAGTAAAATAACTTTTTATTTGCATTCAGGTTTAGAGTATAAATATAGCATGTGCTTGCAGGTGGATTATTTATTCCTAAGGTAAATTTTGGTGAACAGCTCCAATTCTGAAAAAAATCCAAAATATTGTATTTTACATGACAGAAGTTAAAGGCTTTCAAACAGTAATGGACCAAATTTTTAAGCGATCATCAAGTTGTGCTCTGATTTTGCATCCGTGATTTTGCACCTGCAGTCAAGCACAAAATTGTGGGCACAGTCAATTGTAAGAGCGTCTAGCTGTTTGATTGTACCAGCAAATTAAATAGTAACTGTTGATGCCTGGCTGCTATCTGCTGCACCCATCGTGAAATTCAAAGACAAAATTAGATTGCTTTTAAAATAAAATGGTGTTCATATCTGAGCAAAGTTAACAGTATACTTCTTGCATTTAAAGACACATTCACACATTAGATTGGTTCAAAGTGGAAAACAGCCTCCTTTGTGAACTGAACCTGCACTAAGATAATTTTGAAAAACAAACTTACTTTGGATTTGCAGTTATAATGCATGTTTTTCTTCTGCATCTTGTTCAGACCCCTAGATGATTTTCAGCACCTTTTCTGTTGTGACCATGCTGTCCTTTCTGCCCTCAAGGTTCACAGCAAAGGTGGGTAAATACAAATATCTCTGGTGAGTTATTTACCCACCTTCTGGGAGATACAGTGCAGTAAGTCTGTTTAGTTTGCAGTTTTGAAACTGATGGACTTCTGACCATTGCTATGGTTCACCCTTGGGTATCTGTATATTCAGTGCTGGATGCTATTTTCTTATCATTCCCCCAAAGATGTACTGTTCACAAACAGAATAAAGTTTGCCCATTAGTTCAGCTTGACGTTACGCTGTAGAGCCATCTCTTTGTCACAGTTTTTACTTTATGACAGCTTTCAGGGGAAGCCATTACTACTCACAGCAGTAGGTTTCACAAAGAAAAATATTACTTTCATAATTAAGGTACAGTGACTTTTCTTGCTCTTATTTTTATCCCCTCACAGATATTCTTAGCAGTCAGGAACAGCAACAGGCTGACCCATAGGATAGGGTCCTGTTTGAGGCCTCTTTGCCATCCCCATATGTATGCTTGCAGTTTTGGGGACATCTAAATTATTCTTGCTTCCATTTGGAGTATAGGCATTCATCGTGTTCTGATGCCAGGACACTTCTATCACTTCCCTATATCTTCTATACTGTTTAATTTCTTCAGGACCCCTGTGTTGCTCTTCAAGTCTCCCTTCCTTTTCTCCCCACCCAAAAGGAAGAAGTACTTGAAATTCTTACAATTCATGGGCTGACACTTTGACAACAGCTGCTCCCTGCATGCATTCATAATGTTTCGTCTAATGTTGGTCATTCCCAGTAGTTTGTAAATCTTCACAGATGAGACAATGGCTTTGACTGCTTGCTCAGTACCTCTTCCACTGCTGCTGCTACACTTCATTAAGGCCAGCCCATAACCCTCAACGGGGGTATACAGAAAAAAGAAGACAACTTCATTTCTATGGAGCAGTGAAGAGAAAAAAAATACCAAGGGGAAAGGTGAAAGATTATTTGCATCTGTAGGACTATCAGGAGATTATAGTGCTGTGGGAAGACACACTATCTTAGGAGAGAGTAATCAATGATACCTAAAATTTCATTAAGATGGCCTGTAGACTTTAATGTACAGCCAGTCAGAGTTGACCCAGCTCTCATCTGGTTTTAACTGAATATCATGTATCATTTGATTCATATTAATAAGAAAATAAATTTCTCTTTCCACCCAGAAAGATCAAATAGCATATAAAAACTATTGCAGATTCTTTTTGTTATTATTTTGTGAGTAAGACTGATGAGTTTGCTCTATTTCTAATATTAGCCAGAAGTCTTAGAGAGATGAGAAAGATGCAAATATGTCCCAGAGAATTAAAATTAGTCCAGCAAAACAGTACATAACTTTAAAACGTTGTTTTGTTCTTCCAGAGGTTGAAAAAAATAAAAGATTCTTTCCTTTCTTGTCCCCCTTTCAACCTCTGGTGGGTGAGACTACCCATGTTTGTAGTTAGGCAGCTGGCTAAAAATCACCGATAAAAGCAGATGTTGTAAGTACAAAGCGCAGAAAAGCCTAAGTCTTCCTTTAATGCTTTACTAGCACTTCACTAATAGGCCCATGGGGTGCAGTCAGTCAATAATAACCCAATAAAATCAATAACGATAAACAAGAGTCAGTGTTCTAATAAAAATAGAATTTTTAAAATCCAAACCAGCTGTTTCAGTGTTATGTACAAACATAGGCCTGGTGCTAGGGTTCACGCTGTTTCCAGGCATTGGTGTTCAGCTGCCAGTCCCCCATGCAGTTTCCTTGGAGGAGATTGAAGTGATGGGCAATACTCAATCACAGTTTATTGCCAAGGTGAACGCACACATTTATTGCTTGCTTTCTTCTGTGATTTTATTGATACTCTCGAAGTTTGGTTTGTTTTCTTTTTACCTATTTTCTTCATGTGTTTTGACACAAAAACTGGGAAGATTCTTCCTCCAGTATTTTCCAAGCAGAACAGAAGACTATATAAAAAATTTGGTCACCTGTTAAACACCTTCCTTTGGTTAGATTGGGCCCTTTCTTATATAACTATCCAGGGAATAAATTCATTGTTTCTGTCCCCAAAGAACTAGCCTCATGCTTTGGAAAGTTATTTGGAGAGTGCATATAAGTTCTGGGGAGATGAGGAAGAGCAGGACTGAAGAATCAGAGGTAATATCTCAGCTTTTGTACAGTTAAGAAAGATCTGCATTTATTGGAATGACTTAGGTCCAATAATGTCACTCATCATTCAACTCAAACATCTAAAAATGGAAGTATTTGGAATTAAACAGCAACATGTATGTCAAAAATTAGTCATAAGTTACTCTGTACTCCCCAGAAGAGGAGAGCTAATTCTTTCCAACCTTGACCATGAACTATGGCCATGCTAATGCAGGTTTGAGACCAAAGGCTCAATCCATCTTTTAGGGAAAAAAATAAAGAAAACACTTTATACAGCTTTTAAGACTCTTCAAATATGTTAGGAAGATTAATTAGAAGCTGCTGAATTTAGACCCAACTCTAACTTTATTTAGAATTTCTTTGTTATGTAGAGTTTTATCTCATTTTACAGGGACAGAAGTGAAGCACAGGTTTGTGGAAAGACTCATCCCAATCCCATATGTAACACAAAGCTTTTGAGTACTTTGATCTTCCCACGAAGGGGACCTTAGTTTCCAAAAAGAAATAGAAGGCATTTGAGACCAGGAGTGGTTCAGCCTAGTATAGATACCACAGATTAGAAAGAAATTACTGCTAGATAAGTGTAAGCTGAAGATGGGCGACATCAGAGAACAAAAAAAAAAAAAAAAAACCACACTTGAACAAGTGCCAACTGCCCTCATGGACACAGAGCAATGTTCAAATATTTTAGTACCACAAAGAGGAGAAGGGAGTGAAAGACAGGAGAGGACTATTAGCAAAAGGATAACAAGGTACATGGGTTGCACACATCCATCTTTTCCTCTAAGTTGCTGTAAGACAACTTCTGGATCTCACTTGTTTTGATGAGCAATGTGGGCAGTGCACAGTTAAAGTTTGACCAGGTAGTGTTACACAGAGATCCTACCAAGAAGGTGCATGCAGATTTGGGTATCAGATCGCCACTCACCATCTTATCAAAACTAAAGTTGAAAGCAAATAAAGATAATTTTAGCTTGACTACAGTCACACAGGAGAAAAAGGAAGTCACAAAGGCTACAGCTCCTGAAAAAAGTCTCTGGCCAAAGGTAATTTTCAACAATTACACCATAGTTAGATATCCTGATGTAGATAAACAGAGAGAAAGTTTTCCATAAAACAGATTTGGCTCTCGTTTACACTCAAAATCCACCCCTCTAATGGCGTGAAGAATGCTTCCTATCTTTTTCCTATCTACCCTTAGACATATTTTCTTTACTGTGTGATGAAATTTATCTTCTAATATACAGCTTCTTCTGAACGCTCTCTGACAAACCCCATCAAAAAGTGCTATGTTATGCTCCAATCATATGTAGAGTAATGGTTTACTCATTTTCTGCATGAAAAGATGGGCACAGTACTTTGCAGAAACCATCAAACCTCTCATTTTGTGTGCTCTTTCTACAGTGCTCCTTTTGCCAACATCATTAATTGCACATGCCTCTGCCGCATATACGAAGAAACACAGGCCTGGCCAAAAGCAGTTCCTGGCACCATTGCCATTCTGATATATGCATTTCAGCTTAACAATATTATCAACACATGGTTTTGAATCTTACTCAAAAAAAAAGTTTTGCTATCTCCATTACTAGTGAAGAAGGGAAAAGTTCTCCAATTCGAGGTATTATTTAAGAGAGAGTGGAGAACATCTTATTAGCAAGAACCGAGAGTCCACAGCTTATCCTTTTGGCTGAGGTAGAATCGTACAAGGTTTCTAATATCCTTCAAGACAACCATTATTTTACCACAGAGACAAAAGACCATGCTTTGTGTACATTTTTATGAGAGAGAGGTGTGGACATCCAATCAGACGGAAAGGCCTAGTTACGTGCTTGTGAAATGAATTACACCGACGTCTGTTATAAATCTTTAACATAGCTCATGAGATCAATTAAGATGTTCAAGCAGCTACAAAAAGGATGATTGAGGCAAATGGTAACATCAGGATGACCATATGGTAAGGGAATGCTAGAACTGCGTGGACATAAAACGCGAGCCATTGGAGTGCCACCGCTAACCGCGCACGAAACAGCAAGCGGGTAAGCAGCAAGATATTGAGAAAAATACCAGAAGGAGAAAAGAATAGCATGGGAACTGATGCTCATGCAGGATCCAACAATATGAGACTCAAAGAAAGATAAGGTGCTTTATTCCTACAAGTTGCAGGTGCAAGGTTTCAACATGCCGCAGTCAACATTCCCAACCCCAACCGGTGCTGGTGGAGAGTGCATGGCCCAGCCCCAGCACACCACATGGAAAACATAGATTAACATTTAAAATAATTATATTTAATATGAGACGATCAGCTGTAAACAGCAGTGATTTTATCTTTCTCCTGACCTGCAGGGATGGAACAAATTAATTGACTGGCCCTTTTTAAGATCTCAGACAGTTTCTCTCGAGATTGCCCATTGGGTTGCGTTACTGCGAACCATCATCTCTGCAGGAAACAATGGCCTATGGACAACTCGCTTCACATGCAGTTGCGTTATTATAAGGTGGTAATAGCACCATTAAGTCATATCACTGCTGTACTAAGGTTAAAAGACTTTCATTTCCTAAGGTTGCTCAAGCTGCTGAACTGCAATAGACAATTTAGCCTAACCTTTCACAGCAGTCCTAAATCCATACTTACTAATGAAGGTAGTAGCGCATGGGGGAAACCGCGTCCTCAACACCTGATTATGAATGCGGAAACTCAGTGCAGGACTCACCTTTTTCAGAGCCCTATTCCTTCTCAGAGTAAAGGAGGATTTAAATAGAGTATTAGACATCTAGCTTAAGAATATAAAAGATAATGGAACTAAAGATGAAATTAAGTTCTGGTTGTTCATTTCCTTCCCATATTTACTCTAAATTCTTACCTTGAATAATAATAAAAATACTTCTATCACAACATTTTGTAAGGGTGGGATTTTTTTCACCCTCTTTACTGTCATAACAATTAACATGAAATAATTTATGTTACATCATATTTAAGCCCATCATTAACAATAATTGTCCTCAGGTGCCAAAAATTCAAGAGTATTCGGTGTTTTTTATTGTGTTTATTCTGCAAGTGTACATTTTTAGATTTGGTTCTTTCTTCTTACTGAGCCAGTATTGTGTGTTAAAGTCCAGAAAAAGTTATTTTCCTGGTTAAAAAACACAAGAAATATTTTGATAGAAAAATCAACAAATGTACAAGATAATATTACTGTCCACCCAATATGCAGTGCTTTTGAAAAACGTGGAAAAATTGAATAGGTGGTTTTGCTTCCCGATCTGGCTTACAGAGTGACTAGAGTCAAAACTGGTGAAAGATGAGGCTGTCAAGGCAGAGAGTAAGAAGTTTCAAAAATTAGCTTCTATGTATAGAAAAACAGCTATAAATATTTTCTTTGATAAAAAGTTATGCTTTTTTACTTTCTGTGCATGTTCTACCATCAGAGATAAACGGAAGGATTTTATGTTGTTTTGAGTCAGTTGAGATTTATGTGAGGACCTGCTAGAAGTTCAGCAAAAGACCCAACTAATTCTCGTTTGATCTGCCAGGAAGTTGGGGGGGTGGGTCACATTACTGTTTGCACAAATATTTTGTGTCACAACTTGAAGTGGACACATATAGTAACTGTATATGCCGCAATCATAGGCCAGAGGTATCTCAGTATTCAGAGTCCAAAACCCAAATCTGCCCATTCTCTCATGAAGCAACACCCTACAAAGGGATCAAGGCCACCTGATTTGGACCTCTTACCACAAAGTAACCAGCTAGTTTCTGCTACCCCTACAACTTGAGCAGAGAGCTCTGATGGCAGCTTTCCTACTCTCTTTGATAGGGAAAAAGCTGAATTTCTGCCTCTAGTGGAGGGAGAAGCAAATAAGTGGGGGAAATAGCATCCCTTGAGTGATTGCCAAGAATTCCCACAAAAAATAAACACAGTCTGGTGGTTATGTTCTTAACAGCTGTGTTAATGGGGTTAAAGAAACCTTAAAGAAACTGTCTTTTTTTAAATGAGCTCTGTTCTTAAAAACCTGATACGGTACAAGTTTTGCTTTTAAACCCAGCGTGGTTTGCAACTGAGAAAAGTGCCACTCCAACAGCGATTGCGATTCCTGCATAGAGGCCTCTGTCCTGGGAGAGCCATGGGCTGCAGGCAGGACAGCGATTGCCAGCGCTGTGCAAAGCTCAATATGTTCTTAGAGAGCTCGTGGCAAGCAAAATGCTGCGTTTGGGTATAGCAGCTATGTGTGGCACCTCATCATACTCTGTTTCCTTATATAGCTTAACTTCAATGATATAGATTAAAGTCAGAGATTTCTCTCAAGCATATTAAAGTTCCTTCTATTAAAAACTCCAAACAAAAAGTCCCAACAACACAGAAACAAAATAATGTAGAATAAAAAAGGATTTTCACACTTAGGTTTTGTTTCTCTTGGGCAAAGAACTCACGGGATGAAGTTTAGGGATGAAGAATTACCACCTCTGATCCTGTCCCCAGTCCTTTCCCAAAATAGGCAAAGGTCCCAGTCCAATGTCAATATAACTATTTTTCTTGAAATAATGTATAGCAGGGAAATACTATGGAAGGCACCAAGGCAAATGAAAAATGACACTGTGGATTGCAATCTGTATGTACTTCCCCATGGTTACAACATTAGCTTTTGCTTTCTCAATTTATTTATTGGTATTTCAGTTGATATTTCAGTAGCACTTAGGTTCCCGTGGCATAAACTGTGTCCACTACAACAGCATGTTATTATTGTGTACACTGGATTTCTGAAGAGGAGAAAAAGTAGCTTTTACTGAGTAAAATTGTCTCCTTGACATAGTTAACGCTAGTCCAGAGCCTTAGCGTAACTTCACCTCCACCACGCGCTTTGGGCCTTGTGAAATACATAGGCATGCAATGGGGATGCACAGCACCCAACAAAGTTAATTACTCATTAGCTTAATCTTATTTAATATAATTCAGATGAGAGAGTACAGCTATTGGTACTTCCCAGAAAGAACAAGGACACAGATTGTTTGCACACTGCGAACCTTTCTACTCAGTTCACCATCCTTTACAAGAGTCTACCCACCTCTCCATATCCTCATCCTCTACCACCAACTCCACCTCCCATTCATAAATATAAATAAAGGTGGAAATACACAATTAACAGTCCTTGTGGCTCTTTCATCTGGTCAGACTCCCCACCTGACATCTCATCCCCGAGACCTCCTGCCCAGGCACAAGACAGCATCTCTGCCACCTCTGGCGTGAGGCCAGGGAGAACAGGGCAAGGGAGGTGGCCCTGGGGACATGAAGGGACAACCAAAGGCATGCAAGAGAACTTGCTTTATCCCATGCTCCTTGCTGGCTCACATGAGCCTGGCTGCTAAATCCGCTGTCTCCTTTGGAAAGGGCGACTGCCTTCAGATTACTTCTCTGTTAGCACCGAGTTAGTAAAATAGCCATTACCCAAATCACATACACATTTTCAGATCAAGGGCACCACTGCAGCCTCACAAAAGGCGGCCAAGGAGATATTTTTCAAACTATAATCAATCTGTCAAAGGAATACAGTAAGTCTACAGTATTTAGGACAGAAAAAATAAAAAAGTTAGCAGCATGAAAAGCAACAGCGGTGGGGGTCTCCCTGAGTAGTGTATTTTTGAGAACAGTGACTCATTTCAATCTCCTTGCAAATGTCAGACGCCTGATTCTCCATGTCATCTGTGGCTCTGAAACTGTTTCAAGCGAGACCTGCTGTCACTGCAGGGGGTTAGAGAAGCCGTTGCAGGAGGGACTGCAGCGCACAGTGCTTGGCACAGGCAGCAGCCCGAGATGCCTTTGCACCTCACTGCAATCGGCCAGCTGCCACAGCTGCATGGCCACGCCAGGTCCGAGCTGGGTCTGCACGTGAGAAGGAGCTGCTGGAGCACGGCAGAGGGATGCAGAGCAAGGTATTTGTTTCATGCTGTCTGAACATATACAGATTCTCCGTTACAGTACCTGATACAGGTAGCTTCAGGTCTCCTGCTCTCAGAAGCACTAGTTGCTCCTCTACTCACAGGTACAGTCTACTGATGGTCATGCTCAGATTGAGGTCAGCATTGCAGAGCCCCGACTGCATTTCCCATAGCTGGAAACAGGGGAAACTGCAACAGGGGAGGTTTAGACTGGACATGAGGAAAAAAATTTTTCACAGAATGAGTGGTCAGAGAGTGGAATAGGCTGCCCAGGGAGGGGGTGGAGTCACCATCCCTGGATGTGTTTAAGGGTCATTTAGATGAGGTGTTGGGGGATGTGGTGTAGGGGAGAACTTTGCAGAGTAGGTGATGGTTGGACTCAATGATCCCAAGGGTCTTTTCCAACCTGAATGATTCTGTGATCATCTATCTCCCAAGGGTAGGCGTGGGGTGTGCAATATACACCTGTCCCACACATGCGACTCCACCTGGAACACAGCAAAGAGACAACTGCAGAATAAGCATCACCAGCTGCTGGGTGACACCAGCGCAAGACCTTTTCTTTACAAAGCAGAAGAAAGGAGATAATAGAAGAAAAGGCAGAGATGATCTTACTGTAACTTGTGGATGCATTTGTGGCCATGTAAGAATTAGAATAATCTCCTTTCCAGCTGGATTGTAGAAAAGCTAAAGGAGAAGTTTAAACCTCTTTAGACACATCCCTTAACTTCTACTCCATGAACATTAGATGCCCTCTGGGATATATTGCTGCAGCTGTGCCTGATCCTACCTTCGAGCATGCTTTTTCTTGCTGCCTAAAACTGCCTGAAAGCAGCTTCTTGTAACTATATAATTTGAGGTGACTGCCATTGCAACATGTGGGTTTGGGCAATAGTAATTTTTATTTTCCCACCTGGCACACTAGGTTGCTATCATCCCAAGCATGGAGTTCCATCCAATGCAGCCCTGCTGGCAGGGGAAGGGCTAGCAAGGCTGCAGGAGACCCCCAAGCCAACCACATCCCAGCCTCTGCAGGAAGCAGAGGGCACCCAAAACGAATCAGGTCCCTCTACGTTTGTTCTGCTCCACTCTCTGTATTTCAACTGAAACCATAGGTTAGAGGTGGGCAATATCTCAGCCATATCCTGCTTTGCTCAGAAAAAAAAAAATGCAGACTTTGCAAAAGTGTTATATTGTGTGAACTTGTCTTTAAATAAATGCACATGACCTGAAAATTATATTCTACAGAGCAAGAAACCCTTTGAAATTAGAGTTTCAAAACAATCTTGCCACTTTAAGTAACTTCTCATAGTGAATATTTTCTTTCAGTCTGAACACAACATTCAACCAAAACTTTTTTCTCTTCTAACTTTGGTTGAAATTTGTGAACCAAAGTAACTATTATATATTTTTTGGGAAAAAAATTTGGAACCACCCAAGAACCTAAGCACCAGCTGTAAGAACAGGCCTGCCAAAGAGTGTCCTCTGACCCCCAGATTTTGGTCCCCAATGACCCACCACTGCCCTCCCATCGCATAGGTACAGATAGAGAGTCATATACAACCTGGTGCGAGAGAAACCTGGGGAGGAAAATGAGCAGTACACCTACGCAAGGGCAGTAAACACTATGTTAAATTCTTCAAGATCTGGAGACAGGTTTATTTTGCATGTGGATAGTGAAGGTGTTATCGTAAAGCTGATGAGAAGAGTCAAAGGGAAAGGGAGACCCCAACAATGGGCAAGGCAGGAAACGGTTTAGTCAAGGCAGAAGGCAGTCTTGAGTGTTCAAAGAACTGTACTTTGGCCCCTTCTTCTCACACCAGATGGATTTTCTGGCTGAGACTTATCTGTAATTTTCCTCATAGCTACTTTACAAAGGGAACAGAGCAAAGAAACCACTTGGATCTGGTTTCCCTAGAACAGGGGAGAGAATATCCTCAGTGCTGCTTTGGATCTAATAAGTCACAGGAGGCACCTTACCCCTTACCTCCCAGTTCATGCATTCATTACATTTCTCTGATTACAATCCAGTTTTCGCACTTTCCACTTGACTCTAAATTCTACAAAAGAGCTTGATTGGGTTCAAAAGTGAAGCTCAGGAAAGCTTTGGAAAAATCATCTGAGTCTCTTTAATATGTACACTAGGAAACCCATGTGTTCAAGGTCTTCACGCCCAGAACGTGGGAATACCAGCTTGCCCTAAAGTTGGAACCAAAACAGCCACCTAGACGTCATCAAACTGGGGATGCTGGGAAGAGACTCTAGATCCAGGTTTTTCATCTGGCCTCATCTCAGTGATATTCTGGCCCAGACCCAAATGTGCCAAAACACTTTGGTGCTCTAATCTGCATTAAAGTCCTCACACACAGCTCTATTCCACACTTCCCAAATCCTCTTTTCTCTTCAGCAGACAAAAATCCCAATCTTCATAGATTCCAAAAATGCTTTATGTTTGATCCTAAAAGAAATGATTACTCCACTGTCAGTTTTTTGATGTCAACAGAGTGCCACATATCGTTGAAGAGTCAGGTGCAAAAAAATGAACTTCTCACCCAATTGTTACATAGAAAGCAAATGGGCTACAGCAGTGCTACACAAATGGCTTCCAGCAAACATAGCCTTCTGCCTTTTTGCAATAAAGTATAAGAAGTCAACATTCCTGCACTTTCTGGGTCTTTAAGGATAAATTCCAATTTGGTGGGTTTTGGGGGTATAAACAAAGACCTGACTTCCATGCATACACCACTCTAGATTTCTGAATTTTATGAGCACAAAAAGAGAAACAATTCAACCACAAAAGTGACATATAGGGGGCATCAAGGGCCTGATTTAAAGTTGAAAAAGGAAATATATTCAGAGTTAAACCTGAAAATCCAGGCTTACATGGGTCTAACTCATGTTCTTGCAGGCTGGAGGGAGAAGTGGAGGGATGAAAGAGGTGAATTCATGTAACTTCAGCACGGTACTCTAATCACAGTTTTTTAATCCTAAACTTGAAATTGCTAATGGTCTTTCTCTTAAGACACAGTGATGTTGTCTGGAGGCAACACGAGAAATGTTTCCCCCACCAGCCTCTGCTCACAAGCAGAGCACTGTGTGGCCCCACATGCCTGCATAGCCACATGGTGAGCACCGGTTGGGGATTTTGCTCTGCCTGGTAGAGCTCCTGCACCCACCCAAAGCCTCCTCAGTACCCCAGAGAAAACTTTTTGTAGGGGTTGCTTGTGTAGAACAGCCTCCTACAATCAGGCTCAAGGCAGTCAGACAAAACTGAAGTGAGAGTTATTAATGAAAAAAAAATCCATGTGCTTCATAAAAATAGCCATAGCGTAATTTCTCTACCAAGTTTTAGCTAAAATATTTTTTTAACAGGCTACTTACAAACCCATGAAACCAGTCATGTATTCTTGCTGCCCATTTGCTTATGCATATAGAAGAGACTCATGTTTTTCATGGTGTT
Organism: Strix aluco; assembly: GCF_031877795.1. Taxonomy (NCBI): domain Eukaryota; kingdom Metazoa; phylum Chordata; class Aves; order Strigiformes; family Strigidae; genus Strix; species Strix aluco. The sequence continues at coordinate 4,236,008 of NC_133936.1, read as the reverse complement.
ACTCCAGTATTGTAGTTGTCATACTTTTCCTCCAAAGACTCCCAGAATCCCAGTTGACATGAATTTTAATACTACACATTAGTAAAAAGATATAGTCAGAATACTGAATCCATTAAATTGTTTTTGAAAACTCCTGGAAAATTGTCACACTACTGAAAGGAACATGAAAAAATAAGCAATTCTTAAAAAAAAGACACCCCCCCACACACACACACACTTTCTGATTCATTCCCTACTACAACAGAATTCAGAGAAGATGCTACTGTAGAAGAAACATACCTTCACTTGTGAAGCCATTTTCAAAATATACAAAAATACTATACTTTTTTCAATGTCTTATTTTTTACTGATGCTTACAAGTTCCTTTCCCTCAAACCTATTCAGTGAAAAGTTTCCTAAAAATACAGAGGTGGAAAATTAGCTTGTATTTTAAATCTATTATGTCATTGGGAAAGGAGAAATAAGGGAGTTTGGAAAGATACTCTCAGGCCAAAAAGAGATATTCATCCATAATACAAGATGTGCAAACACACCATCTCCAAGAGGTGTAATAAGGCATAAAGCAGTTTAATGATACAGACAACATTTTGCAAGCCCAAGTTTGTACGGAGCCATTGTAGCTTCCATCCTACCACAGAGGTTACAGACAATGGGGCCAAAGCAATTCCTGAAACCTCAGAGGTGATCTCCAAGACTTACATGCATCTCTTCCACTCCCCTTCCAGCTCCTGTGCAGCTGGGCCAGTCCAACACCCTTGTGATCCACAAACCCCACAACGTGTCCCTTCTCGGAGACAGATACCATGCAGTCACCACTGGTCCCAGCAGGGCAGGAACTAGCAGGGGGGGCCCCATCACAACTTGCATGCCTTTGAAAATCAAATGCTGTCTCCCAGATTTGCTCTTTATGCACACAAAATACTGTGTTTTGCAACACTTTCAGGATCAGGTCCTCCAAGATTAAAAAAAGCAACCCAACTTGTAATGATTGCAAACATATTGATTTTTATCTATGGAAAAACTGTATAAGCCAGGAAGTAGCAGCACGGGTGCATCAGCTTCATTGAGCTCACCGACAGAGCAGCTTTTTAGAGTTATTACAAAACTTAGTTTCAGATTGACTTGCAGGAAGACTACAAACTTTAATTAGTGCAATAAGAGGGGAATGGGTGAACAAGTCCAAAGCCTCCTTCTGAATAATTTTCTATTTGTTTATTATTGTAGCTTCCACAGGCTAATTATTTGCTTAAGAAAATACCTTTAAAAATCCACACATTAAAAAAACATAAAATCAGCCATTTGTTTTTCCAGTGTGGGGTTTACACTTCAAGTTTCAGCAACATAATGTACCAGATATTTGATGTTACAGATGGTTGTGGGGAACCAGAAATACTTGAGGGAGGCAGGGCAGGATGTACTTTTTGTATCTCTTACCAAGAGCTAATGCCTTTTCAGTAGCTTTTTAGCAAGAAATTCAGCAGAATTGCATTGGCTCACAAGCACTTCTCCAAACCTGAATGAAGAGGCAGCTACGGGGGCCGTGCTAATTGTGCTAAAGTGCATGCTAATGTCATGCTGGAAGTTGCACTCATGGTTCCAAAAGGGAGTCTAAAACTTTAGAGTTTCATTTAAAACTTCAGTGGCATGCAGGACCCTCTTGGGACTCACCCTGAGAAGCACCGAAAGCCGGAGCTGTTTTTTGCATCCCTCCATCCCTGCTTTTGCACAGGTACCAAGTCTCTCTTCCCCTTGTTCCCACTCTCCCATTTTAGTGTTAACAGTTAATTATGACACATATTTCAATTAGCGTTCCAGCCCTGTGATCAGTGACCCACGCGCCTTTGAAATGCGGGCAGCACCGTTCCTCCAGGAGGAGCCACCACGACACTCCGTGCAGGTTCCAAAGGGTTAATCCCAGAGTGAATTCTTCAGATGTGTAATTTAATACTTCATAACTGCTGAAAATTGGAGCCCACATAATTTATTTTCTTTGGTCTGGGCACATTTGCCTCATGCTTGGCTGTGGCTGACTTCAGAGAGACACACCTAAAGCCCTCAAGTGTCCCAAGTGGCCCATGTCAGTTGTGCAGAGCGATTGTGGTACTTGGAGGAAGCCCAAGGATTAGGTGTTCCTGAGAAGGTTTTTTTGGCTCTACAAAGCCCACGGATGTCATGGGAATAGGCTGCACTCCTCCCGCCGCCTTGAAGGCCACATATCAACGGGGTATCTAACCACTCAGAGACAGGCTTTGCACAAAGGTATACATTAAAATAAATAGAACATGCGACCAAAAAGCACACAGAAAGGGAAGGAGGAATTGCCGAGCGGAGATGGGGAAACAATTGCTTCATTGTGGAGCCGGCAACAAGGAATTGCAGAGCCGAGCTCCACCTACAGTCCCCTTTGCAAAGCTGACTCCGGCAGCTGCAAACGGCACTGGCTTTCCTCCGCTGGCTGCTCCAGGAGGCTTTTTGTTTCAATTATTTTTATTTTAATTTTTTTTATATAATTATTTTCACTGCAAAGATACGTGCATTCGTATTTTGGCTGAATGGGAATGTGGATAAAGCTACTGCATTGTCCAAATACTTCCAAGGTTAGTTTGCTTTCTGTATTTTGAAAGTAAATAGCCTGCTTTTTCCAGGAATTTATTTTAGGATTCTATCGCTGGCTTTCATTTGCACCAGCTTCATATCGTCTGACAGTATTTCACATTTTTATTGCAGTTTGATTGCAGTGCAGTAGTTTCATCATTCTAGTAAAAAAAATAAAAATGTTTGTCTGAATTGTACTCTGCCCTTCTTTAAAAAAATTCAAGCTTCAAACATGATTGGGGTTGTAACTTTTAAAAGGAGTAGCCCGCCTCTGAAAGCATAAAGTAAAATCAACCCCATTTTCTACTTAGTCAAAAAAAAAATTGCAGACACTAATTCAATCCTTGACTTTTGTGGCATACAATAGTGTATCTCCTGCAGCAGATACACATTTGAGGCAGAGTACGGGATCACATGGGGGGGCTGCATGCCCAAGTAAACTGTAACTACATCTGCAGTCCGGTCACCAGCCTGGGTCACCCTCGTGGCCTCACCACATTTCAGCAGAGCTCCCAGAGACAACAGGGCCCAGGTCAGCACCAGCCAGTACTGTCTGCCCCATGGCAGCTTGCACAGTGGGTTTTCACCCCAGGGGGTTCCTGCTGCCTCATTACCTGGGATGCAGCTCCTCTGTAGAGGAGATTACAATCCTTCCCGAGAAAAACTGGTGACAGCAACCAGTGGCCTTAAGAAGGTTATTTGGTCAGGTCCCCAGCTACAAAAGCAGTCTCCCCACACCAGGCATGAGAGCCTTGAGAAGGAAATGCTACCAACTGTGCAAACAGTACATATCTACTGCCAAAACTCATCTCCCCCAGATCCAGAAGGGACTGGGTTACAAGGTTACCTTCATTCATCCTCCATCACCTCATAGAAGGACTTATACAAGGAGCTCTGCAAGTACGCTGGGTGTCCCTTAGTGATAAAAGGAATAAAAAAAGAATAAATAGGTACTTTGTGCATGTTGCGTTCCTTTGTGTTAACTCTGACTTGTACAAACACCTATGCTAGATCAAAGCAGTGTGCTCCCTTTGATATCCAGTCTCTTGACATTGACAACACCAGGTCTGTTAAGAGGTAGAAGCCCTCTTTTATTAAAGAAATTCCTACGTTTGGATTCCTACCATAATATTGTTTGGAAAGATAAAAATTAGGATGTACACCAAATCCTGGAAGAAGGAAAGGAAACGAGCCTAAGTCACTCCAGGGGTGCTCATGAGCAGCATTTCTTTTCATCCTAGACACCAAGGCCAGTCTGATTTATATCAGTCGCAGGAGTACGCTTTGCAAACCTCTGCAGAGCAGGTGTAATCAAGCCATGATCTCCTAACTCCTTAGACTGTTGCTTTAAAAAGTCACAGAAGCAATAAGGGCAATAGGGGTGACTAAGGCTCAGAGACAGCCTTGATGTTTGCCATGGACTCCCTGTCCATGCCCAGTGAAGATGAAGGGGGACATGGTCTTAAGGGGGAGCAAGAAGAATGCAGCGAGACACAGAAGGAAGACCTCGCTAAGAATAAGGTAGGAGATCATTAATTTGTTAATTTATAAAAGGTTCATAAGTGCTATCATGATCTACTACTAAGACAAAAACTCTCTTATACACTCAACATAAGAGAAATGGCAAACAAGCCATTTAGAAGTTCTCCATCTCTTGCAAAAATATAATGAGTATTATTATCATCTCACTTCATGGTCCAATACGTCTAAAGTTTACATAACTTTCAAATGGTAGTGGGTATTAACATTCTTGCATCCTAGGTGAGAAAACAAGTAGAAAAGATTGAGTGATTTGGATGTCAACAGAAAATAGAAATAGAATACACTGTTCCATCTCCTGTGCAGCGCTATCACAACAGTTCATTCTTGATGCACACTTTTATAAGGAAGATATTTGACCTGTTACACTATGATGCATAAAATAATAATAAGTAATGAGTGGGTGGGTGATCTCACCAGTGTCTTTAAACCTCCTGCAATGTGTGGGTTACAAGGTTTGAATCACACAGAAGTAGTACCAAATTTGCATGCTGTTTCAAAGAAACTGCAGGATAAGGAGTGCCTAACTGGTAAAGAAAGAAGAAAATTAAAAACCTAGAACAAGAACGAGCAATGAGTCAAATAGAAGCTATAAAGAAAACATAAAGCAAGACTATCCATCTGTATCAAAAAAATCAAAGACTTGACTCAGTCAAGCTTCTGAGAATTTTTGTCCTTGACAAGCTGCTTCCCATTTAAAGAGAAATATAGATAAATATATATATAAACATTGATATTGATATCTATAATGATAAATGTGTATTTAAACTTATTTGAAGAAAAAGCACAGGTGTGACATTGATAACTCCCATCACTGGCAACCAGAGCACCTCCCCTACCCCAGCTCCCACCCGGCTGCCAAACCAGTACATACAAGCTCAGAATCAACTCTAGAGTTCATGTTGCAGAAAGAAAGATATAAAATTCATCCAAACACCTATCTGTGCCTTGAATTTCTGCCCCTACATTATCCAGAGCTCTGAACAGCCGGGAGTCTCAAGAGGTGACTCTGCCATAAGACCTCATGGCCAGGCCCCACATTTATGAATGAAATTGCTGAGTTTTTCCAAATGTAAGATCGGAGACCATGGATGAGTGCCACTTTTTCTTTTTTTTCCCTTCACAAAACCCTTAGGAGAATGAGTACACTGTATTTCTTCAATTCAATGCTGATATATCTGATTTCCCTCCAGGACAGACCAAACATTAAATAACATTGAACAGGCTGAGCACATAGCTAAAATACTTGCAATGAAAAGTTTTCATTCTCAGCTTATTTCCTAGTTTACAAAAGCTCTTATCAAAAAAGCTCTCTAAATTGGAATTAGTTAGTGATCCAGGTCTCTAAAGCACAGGGACTGGAAGTGAAGATTTCTTAATTATACCAGCAGGGGCTTGATTTCTATTCTTAGTGCAGCTGGGTAATGTTGTTAGGTTCTTGCAGAGCACTGTTTTTCATTGGCAGGGATAGCCACTAGTTTACTTTGACAAAAATATAGAGCTCTTTAAACTGAAGCATCTTCACATATGTAACGGAGAACGTACACTTTAGCCACACACACAACCATCACTTCAGCAGAGCCCACGTTCCATTAAAGTTCAATAGCTCCTTACTTGGGAATCTCATCACCAGTTTCGGAGTTTTAACTAATCTAAACTTTTAAGAATTTTTTTTAAACTTTTTTCTCCCAATGGACCTTTGCAATACCTTAGTTCCCCACTTCTTCCTGAAGGAACCAGCTGCTCAGCTGCAAATTCACCCACAGAAAAGGCTAGAGACCAGCTCCATAAGAAGCTTTTGAGATCATGACCCAGAGGACGAGCAGTATTACAAGAAACCCCAACATTAAAAACCTCCATTCACAGTGACTGAACTTCTGTACAAATCACTTCCCTCCTCTGTTACAAGGATGTACCCAACATAGAGAACAATAACCAAAACCATACTCACGCTTTATATAGAATAAAAGAATTTTACCCCAAGAAAGAAATTACTACAGACTAAATACATAGCTCTAAAATCCTTGAAATACTCTAATAAACAACTCCCTGAATAAAATATGGTGCAAAATATAACAACACATGCCTATAGCTGCATTTATGTGCATTGGGGGTAAGGCACATGTGAAGGAGGCATATTAGTTTATCTTCTTAAGGCTCCTGGACCAAATCCAAAAAATTGGGTTCAATCCCAAGTAGGTCATATTTTTACTCTCATTAAAATACTTGACTCATACTGGCAGTGTTCTCTGAAGGAAAATGAACTCTGAACTCAGAACAAGATAGAGCTGCAGTTGTTAGAGCAACTATTTAAGTCTCAAAATCTGATGGTTGCTAGTCACCTTCTCAAGAGGTGGCTGGTGGTCATCCTCAGTGTCTCTCTTTCTTGCCCACACAACACAAACACACTTGGAAAACTCTTGCAATGCAAGTCAACTGCATGTCACAAGGCAACTGGTGGTTACATGCAATGCTCTTTTACAAAAAAAGAAAAGAGGCATAGAAATTTCGCATCTTTACATTCCTATCTGCTCAAGCTGTTTTATCAAAACTCAAACTTTCTTGCTGGGAAACTGTTCTCTCTTTGGTACCTTTTCTGCCAAAATCCAACTGCAACAACAAAAGTTTATAAACAATGAAAATTCCAGCTGCTTGACATCAGCGATGTGAAGCTTTCACTTCACACTGATACAAATATTTACCCTGAGCTCTGGCAAAGCTTTCCTTGCCCATGTCGCCCTTAATCATACATTTTTCCTTGATTGAGTTATGCTTTCCAGTACGTGATTTGCTCTGGTTTACTTTTTAACACATCCCAGAGGCTTCGTCAAAATCAGCTCTGTGCAGGCCATGTCATTTGGTAGCTGCCAAACATGCTATTCAGAAGGACCTTGGCAAATAGCAAAACAGTGTCTTTTTCTAACTGCTCTAATAAATGTGTTTGTTCTTTTCTGACCACCATTTATTTTTTAGATCCCACATATCCATAAAGCAATGAGCCAAGAAAGTAAGCAGAAACACACTCATTTTCCCTTTAATCTACTCCCTTGAGGCAATACACTGACTTCTAACAGACACCTTATAGCTAAGAAGCTGCAAACTATCGATGACTCACTTTTTATTATTATTTACGAGACAGAAAGGTTATTATCAGAGGGAGCAATAATAAAGAATCATTTGGTTGCTGTTTTAATACTCGCAAAACTAAATATACAGGAGTCAAAAGAAACATGACTACCTGAACAAATAGGATCACCAGACTATTTTGACAATTATAATTAAATATACTCTTCCAAAAGAAAGAAAAATTGACAGATTTCTCAGTTACATTCTTATAAAGCCAAGTGCAACAAGGAGACAAATCTCATCTACAATAGCCAACATGGAGAGGAGAAACTTATTTCAACCTTTTCCTAAAAGAGGACTCAAATCTCAACCAATAAAAGATATTTTTCTTCCATTTCCTTTTTGATTCCTCTCTACATCTCACTTTTCACTGGTAAAGGAAGAAGAAAAGCAACAAAGACAAAAGATATCAAAGAATTTTGGGCCCTGGCCAGCAGTCATCATAACTTTGCAAGGAAGTTTGTTCTTACAAGACATAGCTCAAGCTCAGGTTTATCTTTCTGTGCAGGGATGTTGATAGACTGGTCTCAGTTAAGCGAGATGGGAATTCTGCTACCAACTCGAATATGAACAGGATTTAATTCAGAACATGTATTTACACAACATACTTGGCTATAAATGTGATTAAACACAGACTTGGGACAAATTTCTTGTCATATCTTTTCTCAATGTCCATTTCATAGTTACTCTCCTTTCCCAGGATTTAGTCTAACATTCTACTTGCAAGAAGAAACAAAGAGCTGCCTTTTTTAAAAATAATTATTATTTGAAAAAACCAATTTTTTTTAGTTAATTAAAAGATAAATCTTAAAACCAAGCTTATGCTTAGTATACTACTAAATGATCTGAAACCAAATCTATTTACAGCGTTGATCCATCGTACAAGTAAGTCAGATGTATGAATTGGGTCCCAATTCTTCCTTAAGGTGGATCAGTCATCCCTGGGCAGAGACAGTAAGTTGTACCTGAAGTAGCTCTAAACCACTATCACATGTAACTAGCAGCCTATTAAAGTAAATCAGCACCATTTACAGGTTGCAAACAAAGAGGAAAAACCTAAAGCCTGCAATCAAAAATAAGGGTCAAGGATGAAAACAAAGAACTCCTGATCCACCTGAAAAATAACTCTGATGTCCCAAATTTATTTATTATTTCAATAAAATTTTGGTGCATACATTATAGATTCCTAGATGAGTTGTTTGAAACCCAAATACTTTAGTTTTGAGTTTCAAGAACACTACATCAAAAGAAAGTTAGTTTAGAGAAAATATTTTATGATCCTAACAAATCACTCCAGGTCAAAACTAGGCAGTAGGTTCATAAATCTTGGTGTAACCTTTATCTAAAGATTAAATATTTCAATAAAACATAAATCCTATGAGAATTTAAGTATTTGGGATTTAATTAAGAAAATTTTGCTTAGTTCATGTAAGACAAAATTATATTGAAATATATATTCACAAATCTTATGATGCTGGCATCTCCTACAGGTTACCACTAGGGTTTTGGGGAAAAATGGTTAAAGGGAAAAAGCAATCTGTGATGACTTTTGTATAGCAAATTGTTAAGCAACTGACAGATTCACACTTCAAGCTGGTCACTACACATGACTTAAGTACAGCATCTGCACTGAATTTTCACCTCTGGCTGAAGGAGGAGAACCACCCAGGGTGGCCACTTCACCAGCCCCAGCATGGCAGGAATAGAGAAGACTGATACTTGTGACAAAAATCAAATCAGAAAAATCAACCTGGAGAATTTAGAGTACAGATTAGATTTAGTCTCTCACGGTTTTGTACAATGTCTCAGCTAAATGTGACATTTACATTACCTAAGTTCAGTCTTTAAATACAAAATATTTTAAAGTTGCTAGGTGCATGCTGAGTGTTTTGAAATCCTGAAGTAAAACCACACTTTAATGTCAAAGTCATTTAAGAGCCTGAGTCTCATATATCTCTACTCATAATACACATTTTTAAAAATTTTATTTGTGAATCACATTAGGGATATTTTAACACTTATATTAAGGCAGTATAACAGGAATCCAATAATTGTACAGACTGTGGTTACTGTCAACCTTACAGAAATGTGTATTCATTGCTTGAGTTTCTGGGTTCATTTAGAAATATTATGACCTGGTACTAGGGTGCCAGAATTCCCCCAGAACAACTGGAGAAATGAATCATCAGAAAGAGCTAAAATTTAAAGAATCTATGAACAAAAAAACCACCCCAAAACACAGCAACTTAACACATTGGCTGGTCTCACAGACAAGTGATGAAGTTTCCTTTACCTAACACAATATCTGTCTCAATATTCTCAGTCAACTGACAGAAAAAGGTGCCTCTAGGAAGTCATTTATTTAATTACAATAAAGAAACGTAGAGCTCAATTCAGCCGCCCAAACCAAATGATCTATGGGTCCTCCAAATTACAGGACACAGCACATATGTATGGAGCACATGACCACCAGCAGTTGCAACAGAAGCCTAGACAGGAGCTCCTCATCAGATAGGTACTTGTGGCCAACTCAACCCCAAAATGCATTTTATTAGCCACAACTTGGAAGGTAATACTCCTCTCTGCTGACTGTAACAGTAGCCTAGATGACTAGCTCACCTATAGGCATGCACAATACAGACAGATAAGTCAAGGAGATGAGACCTCAGCCATGTGCCTCCCATACAAAACACACAACATGTCCCAGCAAACTGACCTGCAAAGCAAAGGGGAGTTTCACATGATCTTGCAGGTAATGAACTCATATGATCAACAAGCTAACAGAAAAATATACAAGAATTACAGCTTTCTACAAATGAAAATGGAAGTTCAAATGTAGTACTAATAATCCAAGGACAGATTTACAATCCCCACTTGCAAAGTACTCTTATTCCCAGAATTAATCCCATCACCAGTCGCTGATCAGAGGGGAAGAAAAAAAAATACCACAGCTAAGAAAAATAGAAGTGGAAACCACATGCTTTATTTTTCAAATTCTTGAAATTAAAGTTTTTTAAAATCACAAGTGAAATGAACCATTTGGACTGAAACTACCTTCCAACGTCTCTGAGGCTCACTCCAGAGTTAAAATCAAGAACCCCTCAAGGTTTTTGACCACATTGAGGAAAATATGAATACTATTCAGATAGGATGTCTTCACTAAATGGTCACTTACATTTTACATAATATTTTTGTTGACCAAAAGCAGCTCAGGTCAAAACCAAGTAGGAGACCCTCATCTTACATGCTTATGAATGTAAAGCTTTTCAGTCACTGGAGTGAAATAAAAGGTCATCCTCACTCCAACATCAGAATTTCACTATGGATTTCAATGACTGCTCTGAAGATTTTCCTGGAGTTTGATGGGACTGAATAGACACAACAAATGACACAGCTATTCTCTACACACACTGTGGACTTGTTCGAACAGCTCCTATATTCCTTTACCTCTCCGTCGAATCTCAAAGTCAATTATTAATGGCTTTTGTGTCTACCTGTTCCCTCAGCGTTCACATCTTCTTTCTAGTATTGAAAAAAGTGGATGCTTTTCTCCAACTGCAATCACTGACTTATTTTCCCTCCTGTGTTTCCAAGACTGCAAGAACTGAAGTGGAACTCTGCAACTAAGTTGTTTTTTATTAAGTCAGATTGTTTTTCCCATGTCAATGGGAAAGTTCACTGCTCTAGCAGTTGTCTGTCATTCCCAGGTGCAGAGTCAGTAGAGGGAGCACAAGAGCACACAGAAAAATGGTAAAGAGCTACAAAAACCCCTCACTTAATATTCTATCATAACTATTATTATTTTGGGAGGGGCTGTTTTCTTGAATATTCCCATCTACCTCACCAGGTAACAAGTGCTTAAAAATTATGTAAGACTATCACAGTGCTCTGAGAACACAGACCTAAACCCCGAAGTTTAGCAGTATAGATTAAGATCTGGAGAGCATGCTCTCGCTAAGCGGAAAACCAAACTACTTTAAGAAAGTAGGCATCTTGATCATAATGCTGAATACCTTCCTGTTTTAGTAACTGCTACAAAGTATTTCTGACCACATTCAGTGCATAGTTTGTAATAAAATATAATAATCACAACATAATTCACCAGGATCCACCAAAAATTATCAGTTCTGTTGAGATCTTGTTCAAACTTGTTTATTACATAACTGAAAGCAAGACAAAATTTGCTTGGATTTGGATTCTGTCATTAAACACAAATCTCAGACCAGGTTCATCCAAAATTTGCTGATTTCCCAAAGTTTTTCAAGACTTCCTCATGTCTGGCTGCCGGAAATCTCTGGACTCAGCTGGAGCGAACTTGGAGCAAATTATGGGTTTTTTATCAAAACTATGGGAAATTCAATTATTTTTCATGGTTTTGGCTTGATATCAAATACAACATTGCATTTCTAAGTGTGCTTCATTTTAATTTTTCAGTTTTATTTGAACCTCAAAGTAAGATCAGGAGGACATAGTCCTTTCTCATATTATTGGATGTAAATCCAGAGTAATCACACTGATTTTATTGGTGCTATTCCAGTGTTACACCATTTTAAATGAAAGCTTTCACGGTCATGTCAAGTCTGAAGGGAAAAAAAGACACACCAACAGCTTTTTCCATGAATCCTCGCAAACCACTGAGCTGAACATTTTTCTCATTACTGCGCATACAACTGTGCTACACTTTGGGGTGCAAATGCCTACTAGAGGACTCAGAGCAGTTGCATGACTAAGCATACGCAAGATTACGTTCTTCCATTCATTTCAAGTTAGTTACACAACTTTATGTCCTTTAGTTATGACAAAGTTCTTTGAAGACCCAGTAACTCATTTGAAACAGCTTTAAAAAAAAATCACTGAAGTACCCCACTCTAGATTAATTTTTCCAAAAGTACAAAATTCATCAAAACAAGAGATTTTATTATTAATTTTATTTCCTATCCAAATGAACCAATTCTCTGCAAAATAGAAGATACTGATCTTCTGTTTCTTACAATTTCAGACATGAAGTATGGAGTAATATGGTTTTGTAGAAGAACAGGAAAGAAGAAACAGGAAAATAAGAGAGAATAAGAATAGTAACAAAAAATTTCAGTCAGCTTCGTACATTAAGTTTAGTATGCATTAAACTCGTCCAGACCTACTCTATACAGGCCCTTGATTATTACCTTATACACCAACACAGCTCCCACCTGAAGTCCTGAGATAGGTATTTCACTATTTAAAAAACAGAAATCCCTTCCAGCCTTTCCATCTTTGAAAGATTTTAACTTGGCCACTGAATATGTCAGCAAAACTTTTCTTCCTTCTGCTCTTAGACAGTCACTGAATCAGACCCCATATATGCAAATTCAAGGGTAGGTCTGATATTAAAGTCCAACCAAGCATTCAAAAGAAAAGGAAAAAAGAATCTTCTAGAATACTTAAATACCCTAGCATTTTCAAAGACCATGAAATGCCTAGCAGTTTCATACAATTCCTGCATTTTATATGTTGTCTATCTGGGGTCTTAACTGCTACCATAGGACTTCAAGAAATTCCCATGTAGTATTTTAATATTCTTTTGAATCGAGTTACTGCACTGCTCAGACTATATCTTTTTTCATTCATGAATCATTTTCTTCTGCTGTCTAGTTCCCATCTCGTGTGTGCCGAGGCTAATATTTCCTTATCTATATTCAAATATTTATTTATATACATTCAGCAAGTATGAATCTGCCCGAGTGTCGTTAAAGCACTATATTTCTTACACTTGTTTAAAACAAGGACCCATTCTGAAAGGTCAGAGTGTATAAACAGTGTGTTTATTGGCTTCCAATTAGCTCTATATCACATTTGTGCAGCTGAAAGTTATCATTCTGATCACTAAACTTTGAAAAAAAATCAAGCTCGTTATATACATCATACAGGTTATATAAGCAATCATGATAACAACAAGGCTACCTTGTCACATCTAGGTCATTACCTTTAAGTTAAGATTCCTGCAAGCTTATTAATTATATTAGGGTTCTGAGAAGCAAAAATGATTCCTATTATAGGTACTTCCAATTTTTTGCCATGTCACAGCAAGACACCAACATCTGCAAGAAACTGACTTTTTGAAGTTAATGGCCAAGAGTTTTCTGAAAAATAAGCTCCTCTCCAAGAGTCCAAAATCAGCACCCAGAAATTGAGACCCACAAAATTAAAGTATCACTGTTTTACACATTAAATGGATAAATGGTTTACATACCAAGTGAAAGCAGAGATAGAATCTTGACTGATAAATACTACCTACACTAAATTATATTTCATATCATTAAATTGGAAGAACCAGATAGTGTCTGAGTTACAGAAGATTTTGAAAAAGCCCTGATTATAGAAGACATTTCAATATAATTTTTATTTGAAATAAGTTAATATCAAAACTAGTATAGGCATTTGAAAATGCTAAACCAAGAACATTGAGGTATTATCGACTATAGGAGTATCCATGTACACAGGATACCTTTGTAAAATCCATGAGAGATGGCACTAATAAAAGATACAGCTAATCTTACTTTACAGAGACTCAGAAAAATGCACAATGCTGTACTACCGTACTGTCAGGTAATCTACTGCCTCTTTAAATAAATCTAAATATTAGGTCTAGGAGGGATCAACCTGAGAAAAATGCTAAAATATAACTGCTAAAGTTAATACTTACTTAATACTTGCTTTTCTACAAGACTTAAAATGAAAAGACTTTCCAACTATTATAAGATGTACAGTCTTAATCTACATTTCAATAAGATATTTAAAGGCAATGCTGGAACTGTCAAGGACCCTTTCTTAAGCCTGAGAGAGGCCTACAAAGGAATGCTGACAGTTTCGTTTTCTGTGACACGGAAGCATTATTTTATCAAGAAAATGTTATTATATTCGTATTCATTTTAGCACTCCTCTTTGCAGACTCTTCAAAACCCCCAGATGTATTTGGTGGCACAAATGCTATAGTACCACTTGTGTTGTCAGGAGCTCTTAAGATAAAGGTAGATGAAGAGATTAGCATAAATGTACATTCTTCTGTCGCATTTTATACAGAAAGGCTAAAAATGAAACTGGAATGAAATTTCTCACTGAGATACCCATAAACTGCAAATCCACTCTAAAATGTGTCATTCAACCTGTTGTTTTCCTGTAATGGCCAAAAAACCAAATAGGTTTTAGAAAAGATCTTCATTGTTACAATTTACATATCTGTCACTAATATATATATTCTTCCTTTTTGTTAAAACCACTTTTTTGTATTTTTACTTTTTTAATCTTTGTTGTAGACATTATAAAATAACATATCAAGCACCTTGTTAAATTAACTTTCATTAATAACATGGCTCCAGTTAGAAAAAAGCTTTTATTCTTGTGTGAATGTATACATACAGACCATAAACAGTTTCTAATTAGTCACATGTGGATTCAAATGCAGACTTGTATGCCATAAACCAACACTGAAGTGTATAAGAGACTGTCAGTCAGATCAAAAGTCAATCCAAAATCATCCTATTTGCAGAGCTGAGATGCTGTCACAGTTAGTTAGCGATAAATGTTTAAAACAGCAACCAAACTTTTATTCTAATTGAGCACGAGTTGAAAGGCTGCACACTTTGATGTCTTTGCTTTTATCATTTGTTTTTAGCTAAGAACAGCAGGGTATTTTTTTTCTTTTCTTCTCTTAGAAATAGGAGACATTACTTCTTCTTGAAAATATACAGGTAGGTCAAGCTATATTTGTGGAGCCAATGTATGGTTTTCAATAATGCGTGTAATCACTTACAGCACTAGTCCTCAAAAGTGCAATTACAGTAGTTCCTCACTGCTATTTAACCTTTTCTTCCTGTCAATTGTTGACCAAATTAAAAAAAAAAAAGCATCTTCAGAATATTATCTGGAATGAGATCCTACATCTCTTAGGGAAACCGATCCCAAGGACTTCAGTGCCACTGTCATTATTCAATCCTTTAATTTTTCAGGAGGGGAGAGGGCAGCAGAGCCCGTTTGCAGGAAGCATATTTGAGCAGATGCCTACAATCTGAGAACATGTTAACAGAAACTTGAGAGGCAGCAATGAAATGTCCAGGCCTAATCTTATTATAGAAACACTCTGTCTGTTATACAAGGGAAATACACACAAAATGCCAGTCGGGTGGAGCAAATGAAGCAAAGGAGCCCCTCACTGCTGTTCAAGGCAGAGCACAAACGCACCCAACACAGGATGTCTCAGACTACCCCCCCTCTTTGAGACAAAAAAACCCTCTTGCAACAAAAATTTAACAACATTCACACCTCTTGCTTCATAAAAAAAACGGTCTCATCTCCAATAGACACTACAACATTCTCAAAATCTTGTCTGACAATATTTACCTACACTGGGCAATCCAGGAGTTAAACTTCATGCTGTAATTTTTTTGTGCCCCAGCAGGGCTGAGGCTGGGCAGTATCGCTGTACCCACGCCTGGATTCACTTCTCCCCAGATAGTACACAAACCTCTATCAAAAGCTATGCCAACTGCCAGCAACAATGTGTGCATGAAAAGGAGGGGAGGCAAAGGGGCAGCAAGGAGACGCGGCTTTCTCCATGATGCCGGGCCTTTCCTCCTGTCCCGTGGTGAGCACCGCACCTTGGATCGGACAGAACCAGCCCCATCCTGCACACCAGTGTCACTTATTAGCCTTGTTAGAGTGGTATTAGTTGGAGAAAACCCACACAGATAAATTCACCAAGCTCTACCCATGGCCACCTGGCTTTAATTACCGTAGAACAACAGCAACAGGACAGACCCACTGACTAACGAGCCGTGCCTCTGATGAGCTGGCTCCTGCTGTAGTTTCTGCAGCCCTGTCTAATCTGCTATAACACTACATGCCTGAGGACAGGCTTGCAAATTCTGTTCCTGAGGACAGCCGTCCTCCTCCAACCTCCACGGAAGTTCTTAATCCCCAAAAAACCTCACCACTCACGTGGCTCAGCATTTGTTTAAATGCTCGCTCTTTCTCCTGAGACAGGAATTTAACAGGAATTTATTGCAATATGAAGAAAGTAGCTTCAGCATACTACTATATGAAGGAAAGGAGGAATTTAAGAGGGAGTTATCCCTTGGCCTAGAATTGCAACCTTCCACGTTTAGGCTTGCATATGTTTTGTGCCAAAACTCACATGGGTGTATATGTAACCAAATCATTATCAGACCCTCACTTGTGCTGACAGAAAACAAAAATTTACCCAACTTCTCAAAAGGGACTAACAACTGGAGATGTCAGGAGAGGAAGCAGTGCACGATCTACCCTTAAGTCTTCACAGAAGGCACTTGACAATGCAACAGCTTCTCTTGACAGAAATTGCCATCAAGTTTCTAGGACCTTTGGGTCATAGCTGAGACCAAGAAACCATTCTGTTAGGGACTGTATGAAAACATGCTAAGGCACAAATTCAAGTACCTAAAGATGGGAAAGATTATCAGAAAATTATGATTCTTATTTTCCAGATGAAGAGCAGAGGAAAAGGAGACCTATTTTGTTCTCACCTTTTAGTCTTTAAGGAATAGTGCAACTTCACTGCCTCCAACAGGAGATAAAGCAACCTTTGATGGTTTGTCCAAGGACACCCCAGAAATCTGTGGCAAAGCTGGGAACTCTACACAGCCAGAGGTCCATTCATAACACCATCCTAATTCCCACGAACTGTTAGCCAAAAGGTGATTAGAGAGAGTCTCCTCAAACATTTTTCACATTGAAACAGTGCCCAGTGTATTCCCTCCAGATATACAGTGTCAGAGCTTCTCCTCTCCCTCCCTGCCTTGCTGGACCTGGTGCCAGATATATTGGGCATATGGTGGCAGTGGGGAAGGTAGTTGTTCATACAACTTAGCTTTAGTTTGAAATTAAAAAAAGGCTGCACGATCTGTGGGAACAGGGTATCTAGCAGTGACTGCGGCCATTATTTTTCTCTTTTATAGTGCTACCTTTTAAACTATGCTTGAGATCTTTGTTGTTGTCTAGTACCCTGTGGCACTGGCCTGGCGTGATGAGACTTCAGCGAGATACAGCACATAAAAGCATACACTGTAAGTGTGACGAATTGCAATGACAAGGTTGGGTTGGAGGTAACTTGTGAATGATCTAGTGAATTGAAAATGCCTGCATGCTCTGCCTAGTAGCAGTGAAAAGAGAATATGGGCAGTGCCAGTTGCGTGCTACAGGCAGGAGCCTTGCTGAGAACACAAGAGAAACACACCATACCTTATTAACACGCCCAGCTTCTCAACGAGCTCTTTAGAAAACAAATATATAGCATCAGCAATCAACCATATTATTATTAATAATGCAGTTAAAATGTGTGGAGGAGGTGAATTTGGTATGAATCCAGCATTTGAATTATGTAGTATTAAAATGAAAATCTCTGCTTAGGTACCCAGAGAACACAGACATTGCTATAAAAACCCAATACACAGCATACAAAGGCATGCAACTAACTAAAACCCAGCTCAAGTCATGAATAAAAACAATGCAATAATTCTTTGCACTCTGGAGCATCTTTCAAAAATCATTCTGCATGCATTCCCTGGTAAATACAACATCCTTGCAAGACAGATGAGGAACAGTATCCTGGGTTTCAGGATGGAAGACAGTCAAAAGTAAGCCCACACCCCAACATCAGTGGAAGATTATTGATAAGAGCATGCTATGATCAGAATTTATCACACTTATATGGCATTTTAACGTAGAGTTTGAGATGGGAATCTCTTCAATTCCTCCTGAAAAAGAACGCCAAAGTCCCTTTCCTGGACCATCAAACCACTGATGCTGACCTACCGTAGACACTCGCTTCCTTTATTGTTCTTTCATTTTGTCACCTCCCCTTATGTGTGTCATTTTCTTTATCTACATAAACCTACAAGAATAAAACTATATAGTATCTGTGTTTAAACACACCTCGGTTCAAATCAAAACTTAAATTTATCATCATAGAGCTCATGGTGACACAGTATGATAGACACAAATTCACAAAAAAGCACACAATTTTTGTTTTTACAGTTAATTTCCTGAATATACAGTCAAAAACACAGGCTTAAACCAAAACGCAGTCATGAGGTTTCAGTGTTTGCCCCCTCCAAAATGTAAAAAACAATAGCATTGTATAAAACAGACCTTACATCTTAATACTGTTATAACTTACATAGATCTTCTTTATAGTACGGCATGTTCAGGACCAGATTTTTAACTTGTTGCACCACTGTAATACTTTAGATATTTTTCAATAAAAATCAAAGTGTAAAAATAAGACATTCACTTCCAGCCTAGAGTATCAACTGGGACATTCATTACACCAAAAAATCCCTACTCCACAACACTTCTTTTTTCTTGATAAGCCTTTCCTGGAGCACAAATAAAGTACTGCAACTCCAGGGAAGGTCTGCTATTTAATAACAATTTGATATCATGTACGTGTGTGTTATATTTTCCCAAAGTTGTTCAACACCTTTACATTCCCTCCACCCAACAACCAATAGGCCAATATCCTCCTTAGAAGCTAAATACTATAGCTTTTCCTCTATTTAACCACTACTGTGGGATTTAAATTACTTCCAGACATAATTTTAATATTAACTCACTTTAGATTGAGGCCTCTACATACTTCACCCCTAATCTTTTTTCATTCTGCTGCTGATAACCTCATCCCAATATAGGATGTACCTTTGCTTGTGAGTCAGTGTTTCATTAACTCTGTTCAGGTTTTATATTGAATCTATGAGATATAAATTTACCTGGTTTCAACATTAAACTTACTGTTTAAAAACGGTTTCAAAGAATATTCTTCTAAAACATGTAATCTGAAAGGGATAGCCAAATAATGCTTTAATTATTCCATAGAGTGCTTGCCCTTAAAAACCACTATTAATAGGTATCAAACAATCATTGCTTTTCTTTTCCTTGAACTAAAGTGAAATTATGTATTCCATTATAAAGAATAACAACCACCACTAGATAGTGATTTAAACAAAGAAACACCAAAAAAACCTTGGAGCTCTTTATTTTGTTAAGACACTTTTAGATAAGCAGCTTTATTCCCTCTCATGGGAGCATGTGGCTCTCATCTTTACATATATACACCATTTTTGTGGCCCAAGAGGTACAGGTCTGTGTCATACAGCTGTAAATGGACATTTCAGCTAGGTGTTTGCCTTCCACACAGTTTGGCTAAAGAAGAAGAGAGCATCATGGATGCTAAATGAAGACAGTGAAATGATTTAAAATCCTCTGTCAAAACTAGAAGACACTGTGAATAGTACAACAGGTTTAGTCTATTTTTCCCCACCAGTTTGAAAAGCAGGTAGTTGCAAGTGGAAGCAGAGTCAAAAAATATCTATCGTCACTGAATAATAAGGTGTCACGCTTTTCTGTAGAGGAGAGGATGCACCTTTGAGAGGCTCTTGAACACCATGCATTGTGCTGTTTTACCTTGCTCAGTGTGCACAACACACTTGTCCAGGTCACCAGCTAAAAAAAAAATAATTCTACATTTCTGAACAAGGACACTGCATCTCACTTTATTTCCAAAATCATATCATTTTTGGTAAGTGAATGAAACTTCAGAGAAGGAAAAAACAAAAAAAAAAAATCAAACAAACCTTCTGAAAACTTTGCCAACATAAACCACCTACAATCCTCAAGGTCAAAAGACACAATGCCAAGGACACAATATTAATTCATTCTAATTATCAGGGGAATAATTATCCATCTAAGATAAATAGAGAGTCCATTTTTGAGGAATGAGCAGAAACAAGGAGATAGACACCTTTTATTTCAAAGCTCTTAGAGCTGACCAAAACTCTTACATGTGACAGATTTAACATCATAACTTTTTTCCTTTCTTTTATTAACATGTTTCAAGCTGATCTGAATAAACCACTGAATTACTGAATATTTGTCAAATTTAAACCTTTATATATTTCTAGACTGATCTGGGGGGGGGGGGGGGTATTATTTTTAAATTCAATATGTTCATTGTGGAACAAACACTTTTTCTCCTTTAGTCAAAAATTCTGACTTAAAAATTGCTATAAAAACCAACAGTAATTTTTTTTCCACCTTTTTGTTGTTATAAGCCAAGATATCTTATCCCTGTTGATTAATGATGCTAACCAATGGCCACTGACATCTGATTACCATCAAGAATGTGTTTTCTCTATTAAAAAAATTGGCTGATACTTTAACAGAAACATTATTCAGAAGTTATACTCCCATATCTTAAAATTTGAAGTATTCTGTCAGGCAGAAAGAGAGAGAAAAACATGTTTTTTCCCCCCCCCTTTGCTTTTTATATAGCTGATGAAAAGAAAAATATTTCCAGTTTTGCTGTGCATTTTGCTGTAAATTTGTCACACATCTCTAATCATTTCTACTAAATGTGGTTACTAGCTTCAGTGACAGTTTTGTTGGGAGGAAATCATAAGCCTTAAAAAAAAAATGGTGTGCACATTTTATTAGTTTCTTTTTGAAAATTGTTATCATTGCTGCAAATATGTCTCCACTGGAGAAGTGGAACACTAAGGAAACCATCGGAAGGAGGAGGATGCGAGGCATCTTATCACAGCAATGAGTGGGAGTGCATTTCCTTGTAGTTGCTGTAATAGTAGTGGTAATTCTTAACTAAAAGGCCATAATGATAACATCTAGAAAATGGCACAGTGCTCTCTGTAATGTAGCATGAATATTCCAGAGCAGGATGATAACCAGCTGCAAACAAAACAAATTAATCCATAAAAATTATATAGCTTCACTTTGCATTGCTTTAAAGATAAATAGGTGAAGGAAGCTTCAAAACAGGATTTCTAAGCTGGGTTGGACTCTTTTTTAAAGCATCTGAAGGAGGAACAGCTTTGCAAGGGGGAAGCTCAAAAATTGCCATTTCAAGTGTTTTGTTTTGTTTTCAAAACATATTTGACTTAAGACAAAAAGAAGACAAGGAAAGTCTAAGTAGCTCTTTCAAGTAAAAAGGGACGACCAGGAGGGCAGAATTTTGGTTGAAGACTTCTGTTACATCCTGTACATCTAGTCTCCAGGCAGAGCTGGGGCGAATGAGCCAAAACGCTGAACTCTATCAATGCCATTCTGGCTTTTGAATGAATGTGACAGTGAGAGACTGTGGGAAGCAACTTAACACAAATGGAAAATTTGCAAGTGAAGAACTATAATAATCGTCTCCCATAACAGTCAGATCAGGTTTTGAGGGGTTTTTTTGTTTGCTTTTTTGTTGTGGAGTTATTTTTTCTTCCCTCACTCTTGCTGAGTACAGTTTAGCTGGCACATTTTGTTCAGGATACTTATGAGAATGACTAACAGTTTGCTGCTACCGATAAATAGGTTAGGTCACTCAGACTACAGCATGGGCAAACAGCAGCAAGTCTCAGTGAACTCTACTGTCATATACCTAGAAAAGGACCCAGACAGGTATGGAAAGTTTATCTTTTAATTATTTCCACATCCACAGCTACTGTAAATCAAAAGTTTTCCGTAGAGTGTAACAATTTCCCAGCCAGGAACAGCAGCTCTTTCCCTCCCCAGGCACATGCCTCTGTGCAACAGAACAGCTCTACCACAGGCCTTCAGCATCCTTGTGTTAAGAGCAAAGACATAGGGTTCAGCCACCCCAGCAGAATATCATGTAACATAGGGCAGCTAGATGCAAATTTACCACAGGTTACCTATTTATCCTGCAATAGCAGTGCAGGTGCATCTCTTACTATAGTCCATACCAGCAGACCCCACTTTCAGGGAACTAACATAGAAAAAGCTGAAGTTTTGGAAATTCACATCCTAGTCGACTGCACTGCAAGAAGTTCACATTGTAAAACCTTTACAATTTTCAGTAGCACAGCCCCATGCCCCCTTCCCCAGCCAAAGCTCAACAACAGAAATAGTGTAGCACACACACAGTATAAAGTAGCCAGACTTCTTCCCCTGATTTCAGCCAGCGCTTGGACCAGTTGATCTCTTCTCAAATAGCCCTTTTAATTTAGCAGTGGTACTGCACCATTAGCTTCCACCACAAGCAGACACTGCATCACATTCAGGAAAACAGTAACTCCCTGATCCAAAAGTCATCTCTCCTGTTGTCAAGCTGTACATCTTCCAACAGTGCTGCAGCTTCCCCACTCCTCTCGCAGCACAACTTTTGTTCTGTTTGCAGCTGACAAAACAACATCTAGACAAGGCATATATTTCATTGCTATGCAATTTCTCTTTGGCAAAACTAAGGAGAAAATAGTATTTTACAACTTTTTCCAGTAGCTACTGGAATTTAATGCATTTTTCCATTAAACAATTAGTAGGAACTAGTGCTAATACATTCAAGCAAATTCCAAAGCCATTAGAAACTGCTCCAATTCATGCTGATATTTGATTCTACATTACATATCACTTATGTCTTATTTAGCAAAACCAGATCAGATGTACTTTAACATATTCATCTAGGCTGAAGCAGTCTACTGCAGGAAAATGAGAAGAGCCGTCTTTTTTGCAGGGCAAACAAATCAAGCCTGATTTTACTACTTACACACCTTTTCCTGGATCTTCAGCTTCACACCCAAAGCTCTTTGCATTTCATTTATACCTTTGGCAATGCACAAAAAACTGCCATATCTCTATTTGCAGTCAAAATATCTTTGATATTTCAGTTTCTTAACTGACATACTTAAAGCTCACAATCAATACATGAACCTTTAAAGGGACACACCATGGAGAAACCCCTAGAAAACACCTGGAATCAGCCACCCAACTGTACCAAGAAAGGGAAGTCCAGGGTGGTGGCGTTACAGAGCAGGACACAGGAGGAGCCAGAGACTAAACCTGGTGATGGAAATAAAGCTTCCTAAAAGCCTCTATAGCACCACACAATATACTACAACTTCAAGAGCCACTTACTTGGCCAAAAGCAAGCTTAGAAGCAAGAAGCAGCCCACAAGGACACAACATACAATCATTTCTCCCTTCTGTGGTTATTATAAGCTTTCTCCATTTAAGACACTCTCCAGTTTCACTGCAATAAAACTTTGATTTGCCAGATTTAAAGCCTTTTGGTCCCCATTGACCACAACAAGGAAGATACCTGGGAAAACTCACCAGAAACCTCTGACTCAGGGCCACACCACAGCCTCACAACTCTCTTTATTATTAAGACAAAAGGTTTAATCCAAATCCTCCAGAATAAGACCAAACAACATATTGGACACCACATGACACACCAAAACCATCAGACAGCCAAAAGCTGCATCACACTTACCCTGATGGGCCATAGAGGTACAGGTGACACCCAGAAGCAGGAAGCAGTGGTAGCTCTCCAGCACCTTCTCACTCAGGCATTAAGGGGAACACAGTGACACACAACAAAGCTTCACAACCCCCCAGAAGCAACCTATCTAACACGGCCTCCTCTTTTATGGTGTCCAGGCTGGTTGCACTGAGGGAGGAGGCTTGCCACTCAACAGTGACTCAGCATCAGCCCCAGGTGCTACTCATCACCCATCACTCCCTCAGGTGAGCAGCATCACCCCACACCTGCCAGCTCACAAACTTTTACCTCTGATGTACCTAATTTAGAGCTCTGGACTATATTAACCACTTTTTCAATTCTCTTAGCAGTCAGGTCTGCAATCAGCAAATGCCCTTCAGGTGTCTATAGAGCTAGAGAGGTCTGTAATTACCTCAGCTGTAAAAACAACAAAGTATTTTCATATTCTGCTGTTCTTTCATTGTTTTCCACTAACAATGGCTTACTTAAAAGCAAGAATAATCCTTTTCAGATTTCAAAGAAGTAAGGCCAAAATCTTTTCCAATGCACTGCTATCCTGTTTTCTGGTTATATAAAGAATCATGTATAAGGCACAACTGTGACCCCCTCTCTCTGCATAACACTGGAAAGACTCTTCTGCCACGAACATCCAACTCTGGAAACCATGCTGCAAACCAGAGGTAAGGACATGGCAATGAGTTTGAGGTGGGGCCACAAAAAATGACCCACAGCTGAATCTTCAGGACCTGAGCCTCTTCATTAACCTCAGTAAGGGCTGGGAGGTGATGTGAGTACTGTGTATCTATGTGTTAAACATATGCCTAATGACATGGAGTGGTACAGTCTCCCCAGAAAATGCAGTGGTTGAAAGTGATGCAGTGAAGCTTGAACTGAGTCACAGTTTTCTCTGGACACCTCCCCTGAGACTGCCCTTAGCTACTAGTTCAGGTAATGAGGGAAAACAGAAACTTCCCCCCACATGAAGGAACCCTCTTCTCCTTGTTAGTTGGGGAGCATACAGATGGTGGTCTCACTCATTGCTCCTCTGTGCAGACTTCTCCTTTAGCTGTTTCTACACCAGTCTATCTCCTGGGTTATTTACATTTTCCTCCTTCAGCCCTTTTAAGTTCTTTGTGATGAAGAATTTTTTGCAAAATTTATCAGTGGCATCGAAATATCTTTTTTAAACATCACACTTTATAATACCTCTAGGGGTTAAAAACATAATTTATTTTCCTTTGTTACCTCCCTCAAGTGCTGAGTCACAATCCAAGTAATTGCTTTGTGGAAACTCTTTCTTAAAGGGACTGTTAAATGTGTACAAGTACATCGTGACCTGCCAGATCCTTGTTGGGGTATCTAGGAGCAGAAAAGCGTTTGATAGCAGTCATCTCCTGCACATTTCTTCCCTTATAGGCAATGAAAATTGCTTCCTTTATACATATTCTGTTAGGTTCCCAAATCTGCTGGGTGTTTTCCTGCAGTGACTGATAATCCCCCTAACCTTTCCCAGAGAAATGAGCTTGTCAAAATCAATTTTTTAGCTTCTACCTTAGAGCAAAATTTTTTAAAGTGATATCTATTGTGTGGAGGCCAAGCTTTTCCAGCTCCTTTTAATGCTCTGTCCAGAGCACCCTTGTCTGCAGAAGGACAACTTCCATCTCTCTGTCAAGTTTCTCACGCCCCTGCTCTTTCACAGCACATGCGGTGGATGAAACCCAGTATTTTATGGCTAACAAGACTCCTTAAAAAGTGATTTCACCTATTCATAAGTTTGTTTAATGGAGATAATTTCAGCAACAACAGCGCTGTATTTTACTATCAATACTATCAATAGATTTCTAGAAAAGTTTTTTAAAAAATATTTATAATACTAAAACCTCTTCTAACACAGAGCTTAGTCAAATCAAGTTTAATAAAGTGTTCTGCCCTCAAACTGACAGAATTGGTCACTTTTCTAACAAGGGTTCCATAACATACTCCTTTGAACAAGTAATACTGATTTTCATCAGTGTCTCCATATAGTCTGCCAGTACCCTTACTATATCACCACTGCATTTCTGGCAGCCTTTTTATACACAAAGGATTACCCATGTTTGACTAGCTATCATACTATCTACAAGCTCCATGCCTTTGTCTGTCTTGGCTCCACCTTTGAGTTGAGTTTTGAGAGCTCTCTGCCCCAAGAGTGCTCTGCATATATCACCCCCCCAGGATATGTGTGATTTCCCTTCCTTAGGAAGTTTTAACCTTTTCAGAAGTTAATTCCAAATGTTCTGTTTGCTTTTTGGTGTGATTTTGGATGGTGTCAGTCTGGTACTTTTATGAGTCAGATCCACATAATTGCAAAATGCAATTAGCACAGTTCAGAGCATCCATAGTTTCATTTTCGTTTTGTGCCTCAGATTAAAGACATATTTCTCATATACTCTATTTTTACGTGGCATGTTATATTCAAATCTCTGCAACACAGTTTTATGGTTATCATCCTACAAACCAACCAAAACCAGTCAAAAAAGTATAGTGGTTTAGAACTTATCCTCATAAATAAAGTGGTTTTGGTTCACTTTCTTTTTTCCTACACTCATTTACTCCTAACATACAGTGTTCAATAACCACTCTGAATCACCGGCCTTGAAAAAAGGTTTGATATTTGGCAATGCATCTCCATCTGCCTTTGTGCACCAGAACCTGTTTTCCGTTTGTTCATCCCTCCACAAAGTTCTTGCAAAAGCACTTAAAATACAATTGCTAATATCATAAAGGCAGTCCAGAATAAGCTTATTTTTTTCCTTGTATAAATAGGAGCTAATTCCCTTTTATGAGAAGCTGATATGAAACTGATACAAGAAACCAGCAACTGGGCTGCAAGCTTCATCTTCCAGCTTTAATAACTCATGAATGCCACTTGAATGAGTCCTACAGGAAAAAATGGGTTTCAGAAACAGACTTCAGGCATAAACCATCAGACTGATGGTGGGGCTGGCCAAGTCCCACCTGATCGCAGCCTCCTAGTGGACCATGACACATCCAAGTGTCTGGATCATCTCCCTCCTCCAGGAATGTGACTGTAACAGGAGTCACCCAATTCCTGCTTTCACAGAATCATCCAGCCCAACCATTAACCTAACGCTGACAGTTCTCAACTGCACCATATCCTTAAGCGCTATGTTGACTCTACTCTTAAACACCTCCAGGGATGGGGATGCCACGACTTCCCTGGGCAGCCGATTCTAACGCCTAACAACCCGTTCTGTAAAGAAATACTTCCTAATATCTAGTTTAAACCTTCCCTGGCACAATTTGAGGCCATTCCCTCTTGTCCTATCGCTTATTACTTGGTTCAAGAGACTCATCCCCCCTCTCTGCACCCTCCTGTCAGGTAGTTGTAGAGGGCGATGAGGTCTCCCCTCAGCCTCCTCTTCTCCAGACTAAACCCCCCCAGTTCCCTCAGCCGCTCCCCATCAGACCTGTGCTCCAGACCCTGCACCAGCTCCGTTGCCCTTCTCTGGACACGCTCGAGTCATTCAATGGCCTTTTTGGAGTGAGGGGCCCAAAACTGAACACAGTCATCAAGGTGCGGCCTCACCAGTGCCAAGCACAGGGGTAAGATCCCTTCCCTGTCACTGCTGGCCACGCTATTTCTGATGCAAGCCAGGATGCCATTGGCCTTCTTGGCCACCTGGGCACACTGCTGGCTCATGTTCAGCTGGCTGGCAATCACCCCCACCATGTCCCTCTCTGACTGGCAGCTCTCCAGCCATTCCTCCCCAAGCCTGTAGCGCTGCTGGGGGTTGTTGTGGCCCAAGTGCAGCACCCGTCATTTGGCCTTATTGAAACTCCTGCAGTTGGCCTTAGCCCATCGCTCCGGCCTGTCCAGGTCTCTCTGCAGAGCCTCCCTACCCTCGAGCCGATCAACACTCCCACCCAACTTGGTGTCATCTGCAAACTTACTGAGGGTGCACTCGATCCCCTTGTCTAGATCATCAATAAAGATGTTGAACAGGAGTGGCTCCAAAACTGAGCCCTGGGGGACACCACTCATGACCAGCCACCAACCAGATTTAACTCCATTCACCACAACTCTTTGGGCCCGGCCATCCAGCCAGTTTTTTACTCAGCAAAGCATGCACCCATCCAAGCCACGAGCAGCCAGTTTCGCCAGGAGAATGCTGTGGGAAATGGTGTCAAAGGCCTTACTGAAGTCAAGGTAAACTACATCCACAGCCTTTCCCTCATCCAATAAGCAGGTCGCCCTGTCGTAGAAGGAGATCAGGTTTGTCAAGCAGGACCTGCCTTTCATAAACCCATACTGACTAGGCCTGATCCCCTTGTTGTCCATTATATGACTTCTAATGGCACTCGAGATGACCTGCTCCATGACCTTCCCTGGCAGTGAGGTCAGACTGACAGGTCTATAGTTTCCTAGATCCTCCTTTCTGCCTTTCTTGTAGATGGGTGTCACATTTGCCACCCTCCAGTCCAATGGGACCTCCCCAGTTAGCCATGATTTCAGGTAAATCATGGAAAGCGGCTTGGCGAGCACATCTGCCAACTCCTTCAGCACCCTTGGGTGTAACCCATCTAGTCCCACAGACTTGCGTGCATCCAAGTGGTGTAGCAGGTCTCTGATGACCTCCTCTTCAACTGTGCTGACCTCAATCTGCTTCCCCTCCCCATCTCCCAGCTCATGAGGCTGGGTGTCCAGGGAACAGCCAGTTCCACTGCTAAAGACTGAGGCAAAGTAGGCGTTGAGCACCTCAGCCTTTTCCTCATCCTTAGTTACCATGTTTCCCTCTGCATCCAGTAAAGGAGGGAGATTTTCCCTAATCCTCCTTTTGCTGTTAACAAATTTATAGAAACATTTTTTATTATCCTTAACAGCTGTAGCCAAGTTGAGCTCTAGCTGTGCTTTGGCTCTCCTAATGTTCTCCCTGCATAACTTCACTACATCTTTATAGTCTTCATGAGAGACCTGGCCCCTCTTCCAAAGGCAATAGGTTCTCCTTTGCCTCTATTCAGACTTAGTGTAATACAATTGATAAACCAGCCTTGAAAATCCCTAGACTACTTTAAATATTTGATTTTTTTCTTAAATGAAGAGTATGAGCACAAGCACTAACAGGTAGAAAGAAGCATACTGCTAAACTAGACTTTTAACCTGCAAAGCCCACTTGTGAGATCCTTTCAAACCCTCACCCAAACACAGAATAATAGAATCGTAGAATACCAGTTGGAAGGGACCTCAAGGATCATCTGGTCCAACCTTTCTTGACAAAAGCACAGTCTAGACAAGATGGCCCAGCACCCTGTCCAGCCAAATCTTAAAAGTGTCCAATATTGGGGAATCTATCACTTCCCTGGGGAGATTTTTCCAGTGACTGATTGTTCTCAGTGTGACAAATTTCCCTCTTGTGTCCAGTCAGAATCTCCCCATGAGTAAGACTCCTTGTACAAAGGGAGTCTCCATCTTGTCTGTAGCCACACTTTAAACACTGGAACATGGAGATAAGGTCTCCCTTAAGCCTTCTCCTCTCAAGGCTGAAGAAACCCAATGCTCTCAGCCTTTCCTCACATGGCTGCCCAGTCCCTTGATCATCTTTGTGGCCCTTCTCTGGGCCCTCTCCAGCCTGTCCACACCTTTTTTATATAGTGGGGACCAAAACTGAACACAGTATTCCAGGTGTGGCCTGACAAGCACTGAGTAGAGTGGGACAATGACTTCTTTATCTCTGCTGGGGATGCCCTTGTTGCTGCAGCCCAACATCTCATTGGCTTTCTTTACCGTAGCAGCACATTGTTCTCTCATATTGAGCTTGTTACCCACCAGAATCCCCAGGTCCCTTTCCACAATGTTTAAATGAAGGGTAGAAAGTAAGACAGAGAAGAAAATTCACTTTCAAATTACTCTTAAATGTTTACTAGCTTGCTGTAAAAATGCCACCTTTTTCATTATTAGTAGTAATCTTTTTTTCCCCTAAAAGATTTTCTAAAATTTTCTAAAAATATAAGGTGGGAAATGAAACATATAAAAAGGTAAATAACAGTGCACAGCTATAAAGACATGCACTTTGGAAAAGCATCCCATTAGTCACCTATCTTATCAAAGATATGAGTATGCACAAAGCAGATGGATAATAAAAGGATACCACTTAACCACTTAGCTAATCTGTCCAAATTGGAAAGAAGATATTAAGACTCAGAGGTACTATTTAAATAAAGGAATATGCACCATGTGGTTCAAAGCATTGTATAAAATGTCATGTTAGAAATGCTAATATTCTAATAAATAAGTATATCCCATCTCACATTCCTTTGGATTTAAAGCTTTATAGTATTATAATATGCTAAGTTAAACATACAGGGCCACAGTCAGAATGCACAAATGGTTGTGCAAATTACACATTGGCAAGTATGTGTGAGCTCTGGTAACTCACAGCAGAGGAGGGAAAGTACAGGGCCAGGAACACATTACAATAGGGAGTAGCTGGATAGAAGCAACAGGAAATAAATAAAATTATGTAAATGAATGCTATGCAAATTTGCCACGTCTTTTTAAAAGGCAGTGAATTGCATGATATCTATTTCTCAACACAAAGAATTGTCAAGATCCTGGGTGTACTATATTCAGGGGGCTGGTGCTGGGTGAATAAACATCAGGGTTGATTATTTCTACTGCATCTAGGATGTAAGTGGTTTTTCAGGTAAACAAGACCAATGCCTGGAGCAAAGCACCAGAGTAATATGGCCAGAAAAGTGCATAGTTAGGTGTGGTATAATGACATTCGATTAAAGATGGTTGAATATTTTTTCAATTACTTTTTAAAAACTGTAACTGAATAACTTGGTTTTCATAGAAATGCATTTGTAAATTAAAAGCACACATCTTGAAGAATATTTCATTGTTTGGTCACAAACATTTTGAGTAATGAGAAACTATTTCCTGACCAGCTCCCCACTGTGTAGTAACTTGAACAATGGCTGTTCCATGAAGAAACCAAGATGATGGGAAGAAAACAAATCTTCCAAGAACTCCTGTCAATCACTTGTTGATTGTGGTGTAAAATGTTGACTACTGAGGTCAGAATTCAGTTCAATAAATTAACTGAGAAAATTATTTCATTCTTCTTAGAGATAAAAATTCAGGAAATGCAACACATGTATCTATATCATAGCTGTGTGCAAATACATTACAAAACCGAAAAGCACTCTATCAAATTCATGTGAAAAATTAAATGTGCGCTTTGGCAGACTCTTACCATGAAGGCTTCTTGTCCCTCCCCATCTTATGAGTTCCTTAAAACACAGCATGGACTTTTTGTTAAGACCTGGAAGCAGCAGAGGATCCTGCAAGCTACTGGCAAAATAACAGTGCTCAGGTTATATTTTACACCATGAACTGTGTTGCTTTTTTATCATCCACAGTTTCCTGCCAGTGCTGAAATATTATATATCTCTACGTAATATACATGTATATTATATAGAGATAGATATACAGCTATATCTATACATATATCTATATATTATGTACACATATATGTACGTAAAATTATACGCATCCCTAGATGTTTGCATGAAAACTTTGGTTTCTTTGCCTAAAGTAAACCTCATGTAAGTACCTTAGGGTTCAAACGCGATGTTTTTCATTTACAGTGCCACTAAGTGTGTAGGTATGCCTGACCGCTAACCCGACATGTTCCTGTCGCTGGGGATGGCAGGTTCTTTCATCTTCTTAATGGACATTCCTCTACGAATGTCTGTGGCCTACCTGACTATAATCCTTTAAATTTTAATTCACTTTACATTTAGCCGAGTCATAAATACCATTTAGGTACCAATATTCTGCTTTATGCAATCCCTAAGGTGGTGCTTTTATTTTAATGAAGCCATTTGCAACTTAAGAGGAAAAAATATTCTGTCTTTGATTGAATATATTTGTCAGTTTTATTCCCGACTGGCATTTTATGTGAAAACTTGAATAAAACTAGGGGATAGCTGCTTACCAACTGGGATAAAAGTTTTGGTGTGGTTTTGCCTTCAAAATTAGCTGAATAAACCATCTTTGAAATTGATTTTGAAAACATCAAAGTTAACCTCAACCATAATCAAAAATGAAATCCAGAATTAAATTACATTACAAATGAAAAATTTCCTTGGTTATTCGGTATTTTAGAAGAAATTATGCAACAGCAGATAACAGACCTTTCTATTAAAAATGTTACTTTTAGTATCATAGAAAAGCAGTGACTTACTGCACTTCTACAATTATATGAGAAGCCAAATATTGGAAGTGTTCTAATATTGTTTTCTCAGTTTTTCTACTGTGCAGTAGTTTGTATCTAGTAAGTACATGTCATTTCCGTGGATGAGAGAGTGTGTTTAACTGATCATATTTCTGCTCAAAAAATAAGAGGAAAACTAAGGCAATATCACAGAACTGACAGCAAAGTTCCTAACTTGAATCTGCGTAGTATGCTCATCCTGGATAGTTTTTCCTATTTCTATAACTTTGGTGCAATAGAAGGTACAATAGGAAAGTGCCTTCCCTTTGTGCATGACAGGCAGAGGTTGCCTTGCATTTAGGGTCTCCTTGTGTCAGAGTAGATAGGATTTTTTTGTATTATCACTGTCACAGATCAAAATGAGAATTTTTGTATTAGGGGAAACTGTAACACTTCATCAT
Organism: Strix aluco; assembly: GCF_031877795.1. Taxonomy (NCBI): domain Eukaryota; kingdom Metazoa; phylum Chordata; class Aves; order Strigiformes; family Strigidae; genus Strix; species Strix aluco. The sequence continues at coordinate 4,203,762 of NC_133936.1, read as the reverse complement.
TTCCAATCATGTTTAGAATCATCCAGATTATCATTAAAAATTATTTCAAACAGCAATTTTCACAGGCCACTTCTGGCTGATGCTCCTGCAATAGAGGTAATTCTGTGTTTCAGGTGCATCCTGATTCCAGCTCCAGTCACCAGGACACAACAGACGGGTGGATTTTATACTGCTGTACAGCACTTAGGGGTATCTGATCTCTGAAGCACTGCCGGAATTAGGACAAACACAAATTAATACTGAAACAACCAGAATAAGAAATTCTGGTTTTCAGTTTCTTTAAAAACATAATAAATCGTCTCCTTACACATCCCTCAACAGAAAGTGAAGCTATAGAAAATGTTTTCCCAAAAAACTCTCGAAGTGTGCTGTCAGAAACATTCTTAAAGAAAATTCTAGCTTTAGTTTTATCCTCATAAAATTTCACTGAGGCAGGTAAATGGCATTATTGTCATTTTATACATAGTAAATTACATCATAGGTCCCAGAAGGCAGCAAGCTGCCTAGCTTCTGCTGAAATCAGTCTGAGTTAAGCATCTGGAAATACTACTAATACTTAATATTGTGTATAAACCAGATCACAGCTGTCTGGTAGTAGGGGAACGCTGCCTATCTCAAGCTGAGCACCACCTCGGTGAGGAAGAGGTGCTCCAGAATTAAAGTTATTAACTCAGAAAGAGTTATTGGAGTTATTAACATTAGCAATTGTCTTATCCTTAGCAAAAAAACCCTCTGTATTAGAGGGGTAAGAAGCTTTAAAAACTATTGTAAGTCTGTTCTATAAAAGTGATTGCTATGAAAAGATAGGTTTCCTTCAATACTTAATAATTTTGATGAACTGGCTACTTTTTTCATTTAACTGGACACAGATGATTTACATATGTAATGTTGCAAACCGGTTTCAGGTCAGGACTTTGTATGCTAACTTAGCCACTTATTGACATGTATGGGTTTGTGTGTAAGCATGTGTATCAACTAAATGTACACTGGAGTTATCTGCACCAGTACTTCAAAAACGATTCTATGGATATTTGAAAATGCACACTTGAAAATCTGTCCTGCTTTTTGGTTTCATCTTGACCCAGGCCATCAGCCTTTCCTGCTCTTTGGGAAAGAGGCAATGCTGTGAAAACTGAACTTCCTGCTTAGACAAAAGGCTAAGAATAAGAACCAATTTATATCGATTTCCATGGTGGTACAAAACCTGAGCTCTGTCCCTCGAGATTTGTGAGGCTGGAATACCCTATTTTGGCCAGCATGACCACAGCACCACCCAAGAATTATTATCTTGTTTCCATTAGCCATTGAAATGGAAAGGAACATTAATGTTGTTAATTACCTGCTTCAGGAAACACCTATGAAAGTCATTGGCTTCAGCAGTAGAAAACTGATTCCACACAGTCTACCACATTTGGTTTGATCCACATCTCCTGAAGTCAGTGGGAAAAAATGCAATTAGTGTCCAGCTAATTGATGGATTGGGTCAGTACTCCGGTTTTCTGCATATTCAGATGTCTATTTCTTCAACTCAGCCAAAAATGTTAAAGGTTTGGTTTTAATTAATTGAATGTTAATGAATAGTGCCAAATTCACAAGAATGAAATCCTCTTTCCATCACAGTTTCCTGAATCCCATAATGTCCCAGTAAGGCTCAGCTCCAAGGAGGAGTGACTGTGGCACAACTCTGCACCCAGGGTTGTGCGGGCACTGAGGATTTTGGTCAGACCACGGGAGCTGCTGTCTATTCCAGCATTTAAAGCGAATATGAAAGTCTCTAGCAAAAGGATTTAGGTCAGTATTTACATATTTGTCCAGTGACATTATGGGTCCTGTCAACTAATACAACAAATGCATTTGTTGTTTTAATTGTTTATATTTCGGTTGCTTAGGGTTTTCATTCTGTTTAGATTGTTGATATCTAGCAATACATATACTTGGAATAAGGGCAAAGTCAAGGTCAGTGCACTGGCAGATTAATTTCAGACCTTGCAGACTAGATGAGGAGTTGCTGCATACTCTTGAGGCAGTTCTTATACCAACGGATGTGCTCAGGAACGTTTTTTCTTGTTACTACTGAGAGTCAAAGTTCTCATCAAGAAAATATTACCGGGTGGTAAGACCAGACAGCAGGTTTTGTCTGATATGGATCTTGATTTCAGGAGATGAAGGGAAGCCTGCAGTATAACTAAAGCAAGAATACTAGGCAGCTCTAAGAAAACAGTGAAGTGTTCCTGCATATTCTTGTGAGTCAAAACAACAGCAAAAAAAGTATTTATAAGGGTAATTATTAGTGTATATCACTGATTATTTTTTCTGTTGCATGTTTTCCTCTGCTACAAACTAGAGTTATAGATCTGGCTGATTTCCTATAAAACAAGGATATATAGCTCACCAGCAAATCTCAAGACTTTATAGAGGAGAAAAGTGTAACTAATTATCCCTACTTCATGAGTAAAATGAGATACAGCCAGGGTGATCTGATTTGTCCCAAATCATTCCACCTGGCAGGGATTTAGGTATAGCTGGTTGCCTCAGTACCAAGCCAACACTTTAAGCAGTAAACAGTACTGTCCACATCTCTCATTTAACCAGTTATCAGGTTTATGCATTATCTTATCATAAAGACATTTCCAAGAGTAGATGGTACAGTATATAGGACCCTGGTCTAGACAGAAGCTTCGAGTGTCACTTTATCTTGGCTGCACCACTCATTCATCCTTAGACCAGATTTGAGTTAACACCAGATCATACACATCTGTGCCAGGTACTGAAATGACCCATTATTTAAAAATTATTTAAAAATTAAAAATTATAGGTACAGTTAAAAATTCAAGAAATATAGTGTTTTCCAATTGAATGGACATGCAAGTTTAGATAAATACTTCTTAAGCCATCTTTTCCATACACTCCATCTACAACCATCCTGAGAAAACAGCATCTCAGAAACAACATACTATAAGAGTCACTCATCACTGTGGCTTCATGCAATTTCTTATTGGCAATCAGAATTGAGTAAAGGCATCAGGATTTCACTCTTTATGGCTTACTAAATGTTCAGGTAAGTAACCATGGACCAGTGCTGCTTTAATCAAGGATAAACATATCCGTTTTGAAATCTGATCAAGCTAAGAGTGCAACCACCAAGACCTGAAACCACCCTTAGATCCTATGGTTATTCTGGTCTACTCTTAATTTATATGAATTTATAACATGGTTTTCTCAAACTTTTCTTTTTTCAGTTCCAATTTATCAGTTTAATTTTCTTGATTTGTAATCCCCTTCATTGTTTTTTACTGCTGCTATGCATAAGGATGGAAATTTAAGAGTTTTTTATACTGACTCTGAAAGTTCTGTTGTGGTCAGTATGGCAGCAAGTTTCTACTTATTGAACCATTTCTCTTTCTGTATTCCACATATGAATCATTATTCTACCTTGTGTGCATTCTGTTGCATTTCATCATAGTCTTGGTTTTGACTGTACTTTAACCTCTTCTGAAGCTGGACATTTTTTTCTGCTATCTGTAACTCATTTTTCCATAACGTCTTAGTCCAAGTGGTCAGTCTTCCACTTATGACTCTGCAGTCCATGTTTATCATTTCAGAGTTTAAGGGCAGAAGTGAACTTCATATCTTTTCTAATCTCCTAGAGATCACTGACCATCACATTACATACCCTCCAGATGCCCGTGTACTGCAGCCAAGAATTTAAGTCAGACGGAAATATTTCAGACCCCAAGAAGCTGAACTGCTGTATGACAAACAAGCTGTCAATAGTCATTAGGAAAACCCATATGATGGCCTACAAGAGAAGATACTTGTAGTACGAGGTGCTGAGACTCCACATCTTCAAGAGGAGGCATGAAGTGTGGTTTCATCAAAAATAACGTAAGAGAAAAGGACCATTTTTACCTGTTTACTTTCTAAAAAGGCATTTTCATCCTCCAAATTAACATTCTTTCCCCCCAACATGTACATAAGCACCACCATGTTTCTTCTATGTAATGATAGTGCAACACTTCTGAAAGCAATGTTCACCACAAGTAGTATCAAAGTATCGTGTATCTGGTAATTTCAGTGCTAGAATGAGTATTTCCTGAAGACTCTGTGAACCAGTCTGGGTTAAGTATGACACTATGTAACAAAGTGAGACACACAGAGCTAAAGTCATCCCCAAAGTGTACTTTATCTGTCCTACACAAAATGAACAGTGTGTCTGAGTGCACTGTAACCTGCGTGTCACATCACATGCTACCTGCTTTTGAAAGCAAGTGGATATAATAGAAATCCATACACAGAAATTCACTCACTTCAAATTTTAACAAACATCTTTCCTAATTTCTGCCTACACCAGAATTCCTCTGACATAAGACCCCATGTTTTAGAAAATGTAAAAAAAAAAAAAAAAAGAAGAAAGAAGAACAATGCAGACCTGTGTAAAAGTTGACAAATATTCTAATTCTTTGGAAAGGTGATATTACAGAGCTGGCATTAACATGCTGTGGCATTCCTGTTGGTAATAACTTCATCTGGTTTATTTACACTCATTTCCTTACACCACCCCTCCTGATGGCCCTTTCCTTGGCATGTCAGTCCCACAAAAGGCACTGGTTTGACATGGGTTATTTGGTACCTCAAGGCACCCTAGACACAGTGCAGGCAAATTTATAGACCTAGAGTTGAGACACAGGGCTGTGACACAAGAGTTACCACAGACTGAAAAATCACTAAGTTTCTGCTGAAGTGCTTTGCCCAATTTGCATCTTCTTGGCCCATCTCAAAAGAGGATGAAACAAGTTAGATTAGACTTCTTTCTTTCAAGTTGAAGATAATGTATTTTACCTTCCAGTTGCCACAGGCTATGAGGTTGCACCAAATTGGTTTCTGGGGCTCAGCTGATGTCTGTTAATTTGTCAAGCCACAGTAACTCAATCACATGGCCAAACCCCTAGCAATAGTCACTGTCATTATGCTAAATGCCTTATGCTAGCAATCAAAATGTGGTTATAGATATTAATGTACGATCTTAGAAACCATGTTCGGCTAATACAGAAACACCAGAAAATGTGTCAGATAACTTTTTTCTTTTTCTGCGCCTGAGTTGCAGTGGATCCAGTCGGGGATTTGACTATGACCCAGTGTTACCTCTCACCACTGATGGCAGTGATTCCTCTAGGAATACTAGTATCTAGGATCTTCTTGCTCAGACAAGTGCATAAGACTGAAGCAGGGCACTGACTGATCGTTTACAATTACTGCTTTGAACTGAAGCCTGGAGTCCACAGGAGAACTCTGCTACATAGTGTTTCCCTCTAGCCATGTCCAGATAAGTTAGAAACACAGTGTGACCTTTTATATTGATTTTTCCCCCAGAAAAAAAACACAAATCTTTATTTTTTTTCCTCTCTGATTTAACAAGCATACTTGAGGTTCACTATTAGATAGGATTTTCTTTTTTAATTTTACTCTACATTTCACTGTATATTACTACTTACATCTTAAACTAAATACTAAAGTTGCTGTTCATCATTCAGGCTAGTATTCCAACCCTATAAATTGTTTGTTTGGGGTTATTTTGGTTTTGTCAAAGCATGTACCAACTTAACAGCTCTGGGCTTCACCTCATTATTTCAAAATACACTCCTTAATTGACTGAGATAACACAAATAATTTTCATATCGATATAGTACCTTGTGTGTAGCCACAAGAGAAAGGCAGGTCAGGATCTCTCCTACATGCTGTAGCAGAGTGTTGGTGCCTAAAACAGCATTGTGGGTACTTAGAATAATATTATTGTGCACTAAGATTGTAGCCTATCAGTTTCTTTAAAAGAGAGTAAATTTATTCAGCTCTCAATTTATTCTGCTCCCAGCCCCCTCAAACTAGTAGTGAGAAAGTTAAAGGCTTCTGGCAGTTGGATACTGGGGTGGATTCTGCAAACCAATCTAGACAGATCCTGGTTTAACTTTTGGACTACGAGCTTTTGAGAGGGCAGTGGGTACCACTGAGCCCTCCTGGAAATGGTGTGGAGACGGGCAGGTTTAGTGTAGCTGTAAGAACAATTTACAGAGCGAGCATCCCACAGTTATTTTCTTGACACACTGGATAATACCGAGATACTGAACCCTAGATAGGTCTATAACTAAAGCAATATTTACTTCAAGCCATTTCATTTAATACCTGTGAAAGGATTATCGCTGTGGACAAGCCATTAGTGGCGACAATGATTATCTACTCTACGTCATGAGCTGTGACAAAAAAATAAAGTGCAAAATTAAGCTCTTTACTAGCTTAAGGAGATTTCTGGTTTAGGTGGCTATACAAGGATAGGGAATGGACTCTGATTCACCTTATAAAACAAACATTAAGGATCAGTAAGACATGGTGCAAGACACAGGGCCTGGGGTGGCCAGTCGAGATATGAAATAAAAGCTACTTTATAATAGACTTACAGTAAACAAATAACATGAATTATTTGGGGTTCATGAAAAGATCGTAAATCAGATATCCCTGAATGCTATTAAATATCAGAGTCACTGGATCTTTTGGCAACTTACTAAAAGGTTGCACGGTGCTTTCAATGTAAAATCAGCCTCTCCAGTGGACAGTAATGATGTCAACACTTATTTTATTTCTATCTTGCAGATGCAGACTATAACACACAGCAGATAAACTGGCTCACGTTTGCTTTTTGAAAGGTGACAGGGTAGAAAACAAGTACCCCACCATGTCCACATCCACAGCACCCAGCCATGTGCTCTTAGCCTGGGGTAGGAGTTGCTTATCTTCCCTTGACATTCACTTTGAAAGGGATAGTATTAGTCAGCTTTGATAAATACTGGACCAAATGTGATTCTCAATAACCTGATTGCTATGCTGGGCTGCAGATGGGAAACAAACATGACAAAGATTTCTCCCAGTCTATCTTCTCAACTGCACTGGAGGCTTTTCTACTCTGAATATGCCATGCTGGATCGACTGTTGGAGGATATCCCCTGCCAAGATATGCACTTTTAGGAGGAAAATCTAGTCTGGAATTAAAACTGTGTGGATCTGAAGCAATACTCCATCTAAGCTAGCAGATGAAGACAAGATTTAATTCATCCATTGATGACCTGATTGACTCCTACACAGCTTTGTTGCCATTGAAGGGGCAATAACAGTTACTTCTGTCTAAATGAATATATCTAAGTAAAATCTAAATAAATAAATAAATAATCTAAATCTAGCTAAATAAAAATTTAGATAAATGCTATAATGGGTTATGAAACTGTATCTCTACATAGGTGGTCAAGTCTTCGTGATTTCCCTCATGAATGCCCATAAATCCATAACACAGTGGTCACAGACATTAGCACGTTTTAAGAGCTTGAAATCTGTGATCTTAGTGCAACCACGCTGTTGCTGGGTGCTCTTGCAGTGTTTGGATTAAATCAGTGACAATGTCAAGGCTCAGATCTCTGTTTCTGACAATGGAGATTTCACTTTGATAAAAGCATAAATTGAGTTCTTATGCATACTAAATTATTTATGTCTCCAAAATTCGTCACTATGTTACTGGTAATATGGCAGTATAAACTTGATTATTCAAATGGTTGCTGGCTTCCTTTGGAAATAAATATGCAAGACAAAGTTGTCTTTTTCTCCAGATAACCCAACAACTTTGCATCTTGAGGTTTGAATAGAACATTAAAATACAGACAATTACAGCCATCTTCACCAGATCAATCTGCCAGTGACCATATAGCATTCTTTAATTTTGAGATCTTCCCTCCGAGTGTCCCCTGTACTCCTATCTTCCCCAACCTAATTGCACAAATACCACTGATTTTTGTCTCACATCACCCTAAATGTTAAGTTCCCCCTGTTATGTGCAACCATTTCTCATGGCTTCAACCGTACCATTGCCTGAAGATATGTTAAAATTTAGTGCTCTTTAGCAATAACACTAGTACTGTAAACCTTCATTAGACCTTTAAAAACCTGCCCCAGACTGGATAAAATTCCCTATTACTTCCTCTCTGCTTTCTGGCAGTCATTAATGGGAATGAGTTGTGCTGCCTCCCAAGCTAGCCAGCACTCACATCAGCATCCCACACCATCAGGAAAGGGCAAACCAATGCCATGCAAAAACCGAGGTTTTAAGTGCAACATGTCTTTTTTTTTTTGTCTGTTAGAAAACTATATCCACTCTACAGTCAGGTTTTAGCCTTCAGAGTAAACATTCAAGAATGGTTTACTGATGATAAAACTGGTGTCTATCGTGCTTTTCAACAGGTGAACTATCTAATAAGCAGCAGAATCCCTGTGCTAAAGAGATTACGCTCTGAAGCACTGAACATAGTAAAATGCTGCATTAAATTTAGCAGGTGCTTGGTGTGCATTTATTAAGCGATCATTCCCTGTGCCGTTACTTCCCTCCCCTCTCCTTTCAAAACCTTGAGCTTTATTTTGCAATGACTCTTCCTATGTCTTTGAGCTCCCTCTCCACTGAAGAAATTCACTGCTGCTCCACCAAAGACCCATATATCAGGTAATTTCTGTTAAGAGGTATTTTGAAAGCTTAAGTTGTGCTTGTCCTGGCTCTCCACACAGGAATGAATTTCAGTCCCTGTGTATGTGCACATTTGAAAGCTCTACAGTGTTTTAGACTTTTAAATTGTCTTTTTGTTCTGATGGCTTTTTATTGCGTGTGAAACTAAGCTCTTGAGTCATGGCATTCTTGTGTTGATTGGAAAGGGAAGAAAGTACTTCTAAGGAATTACTGTTTTCTAAATAATTCTAAATAGATAATAAGAAAAATATATTACATAAAGTGACTGAACCTACTTCAGCCCACTACTGATGGGTTTTTTAATCATTCATTCACATTTAGAAGGAAATTAGCTTAACTTTGTCTTAAAAACTTAATTTAACTTACTCTTTATCCTCCAATACATATTATATATGTACTTAACATATAGTTGCAGTTATATAGATACACTGTGTAGAAAAAGCATCCTCCAACCAAGCTATCTTTCCAGAGCCAAAACATAAATATATATATTTTATTAATTCAGATATCCAATTTTTTAAATTAAGCCGTAGAGTGTTTATTTAGTATTCATGTATATACATATTATTTCTTTAATGATAACTCGGTATGGTTTCAGTTTTCCTTATTCGTTGCTGAGCATAGTGCCCGAGCAATTATCCCACGTGGGATTTATAAATACAGGGTTGCAGATTTACCTATAGCAGCACACTTATTTGCTGCTGCTGAAAGCCAGGAGGGAAAAAACAACTAACAAGAACATCAAATTTAATCACAATAACTTTTTTTTTTGTTCATGAGAATTTATATGAATGGAGGTATTTTATGGCTGTCATGAGAGACTTCACCTATAAAAGACTGAGCTGCCTGCATTCATGCAGTACATTTGCTGCACCTTCCGTTGCCTGAAGCAACTCCCTATATACAAAATTTTCTTTCTTTCTTTTTTTTTAAACATCCTGAAAAGCAGAATATAAAAATCCTGTGTGTTCTTTAGCATTGCTACAGGGGTTAAATTGTTAATGCTTTACTTTCACTCTAGTTTTTTATCAAACTTTCTTTTTTTCTCTCCCTGGGGATAAACAAATGGACAGCTTTCCTCTCTAGTATTCCTCCTTCCATTACCATCACAGCAGAATGCATCTGAGACTATAATAATTCAGTGATGAAATACAAAATGTCGCAATGCCATCTCTCTTAAAGTGAACTGAGATTTTGTTATGCCATTTTAGGTGCACTAATAGCTCCTAAAGTCCCATGGAGTATCTTAATGTGAATTTAATGAGCTGATAGCATATAAATGACAGTACTGTGAGGGTGAAGGTGACATAACCTTTTTCCTTCGATTTGATGTTTGTCTTTGAAAAAATACAGATCTTTTCAAAATGTACTGCATTATTACAAAGTGCTGCATCATTCAGCAAGGAGGCTACCATTGTTTTATCATTTTAAAGCCCTTTTTTGCTCTTTTCAACAAAAGCACTTTTTAGTTCACCATTAAGGTAATTAAAAATCTAAACACTTTCCCTTGCAGCACAGTACCGATACGTGGCACTCCAGTGCTTGTGGCCATGTTGTGGTGTGCACATCCAGTGACAATCCATAATTTTTACCATGTGGTGCCAGTACTGGTAGCATGGAACCAGTGAAATAGTGTGTGAATCACATGGAAAACATCCATCTTTATTTCCTAGATGTCATCGTTTTTTCTCCTATCAAGGATAACGCTAAGAGGTCTACTCATCATTGCTGACTCCCAAACTCTGTGTGTCATTACCGGAGCATTGTCATTTATAACGAGTTGCCTCCCCTCACTCAATGGTGTCACACCCCATTGTGCGCCCAAATCCCAATCACCTTCGGTGCAGTAATGAACTGTGATCCCATCAGCACTGGCCTGGATCAGCACTGACACCGCTGTGCACAGGGGAGGAAGGGACTGATGGTAAAAGATAAATATATTGGTAATCAGATAGCAGCAGACATATAGAAAATGTAACTGGCAGATTAAGGAGGTAACCGAATGTATGAGGTTATTAAAGTTTGCCGGAGTGTAGCAATGTAGCTTTTCCACTGCAGTTTGAAATATTCTCCTTAAAACCTTTAATTCAATCTTAAGAAATGACATCTTGGGTTTTTCTCCCCCTGGTCTAAACACTTAAAGACATGGCAGCCAATTACTTGATTATTTCTATGCTAAACGCTTTGCAACTCAAAAAGAAAAAATAACTTTCACTTCTCTTTCACCAGATACTATAAACATATTCCTTCTAAACAATGTATAGATGCCAGAAAATATTTATTATTTAAAAACTTTATCATGAGCAGGACTTATTTCTTTTAATTTTATGTTCATTAGTTGAATTTAGGCAAATCAAGGATTTATTGGGGTTGGTTTGTTTGTCTGTTAACTTTAAAACACATGTAGAAAAGATCATGAATTAGTTCTGAAGACAACGTATTTTCTATATTTGCTTACAGTCCCAATGCTGTTACAAGCAGTACGTAAGACTAAGTGAATTAAATTTATAAAAGTTATTTCTTCCACCAGTAGAAATGATAACATTTGTTCTCCTGAGGAAGATGTACCTTGGGCTGCATTTGACAAAGGAAAAATAAATAAATAAAAAAATAAGCAGCTTACGTGTTTCAAAAAGTTGGAATTTTGGCAATGTATGAAATTTGTTTAGAAAAACCTTTTCGTTGCCAGGTGACAAGGCAAAACATATCACATATGCTTAACAACCAGCTTGTACATATTTTGTCTTTCCAAGGTTTCTAGGGCTGGTCAGGCACAATGATGCATTACAGCTGAAGGAGCTTCCAACAGGGACAAATGTTTGTCTCTTTCCAAAAGAATTTTCCTAATCCTTAAGAAAAACAACTCAATATTTCTCATTGTTTAATGATTGAGTAAGGATTAATTCTGTTCAAAATTCATCGTATTACGAGTCATAACATATATACCGTGTTTCCTGAGGATTCATACTACTGTTTTTTTGGCACATCATATTTGTTAGCATTTCGTGGTGTGGTATAGTATAAGCAGTAGTTCTGCTAACACATACAAATTTCTTACAATAGTCTGACATCTTATCCCTGTTCTACTGTCAGACAACAACACAAGCAGTGTAAAAACATATGGATGACTAAGAATCAATGATAATAATGTGTTAAAACTTATATGCTACTACAAAAGCTACTGTTGCCTTAGACTGAGCACCTTAGGATCTCTGATCTTTCTATTTCATCAACATTTCATTCCACTGATGAACATCATCATTTCAGAGGAACTGAATAATTTGTTAAGGTCATAGAGGAAGTCAGAGACAAAGGAGAAAAAACCCAACCATCCTGCGCTCAGATTCCCCTGAAATTGGCCATCATCACCAGAGGCCCATCCTTCCCATGTTAAAGCTCAGCTCTTGCTCTGAACATTTACACGTATCCCATGGCCTGTAGTTGGGAGTTAATGGACTTCACACATGTGAAATTAATTTTGGGGATAATTCTGAAACAATTACCTTTTCTTGGAATCACAGTCAACAAGTATTCTAATAAATCATGGTGCTGCTCATGTTATAATGATCATTAGTAATCAAATGCATCTGTATACTCAGCCTTTTTACTCACTTAAAGTCAAAATATTACAAGGCAAAGACTTAGGTGACCAAGCTCGCACGTGCTTAACATACAATACAGACACAGAAGACCTATCTATTCTCTTCCAAGACCTCTATTCTAGCTGCAATTATAAACTGTTTGTGCCATTATGCAAACTTTAATCCCAGTCTCTCTTAGTAAAAGCGTCTCATGTTCATGCTTCATACTCCAAGTATTCTGAGTTTTTTCTTTCTCTCCCTCTCTTCTTTTTTTTTCACCTTTCCAATTTTTAGTGTCCCTCAACAGAAAATTCAGCATGATTCATGAGATTAAAATGTTTTTTCTCTAATTACACTTGTTGGTAGAAAGCAATAAATCACTTTTCAAATAACATCACTGATTCATTTAGAACAATAAGCCGTTATTTCAATATTTCTCTGTGGCACGGAGGGGTTGCCCTCATGTCCTCTGTGCACCCAGCTGAACTTTGGCTTTTATACAGGTTGGGCTTAGTACCAGAAATTTTTCTTGTCTCCAAACCAATCTTTACAAGTCTGACACCCGTTTCCTCCAACCTACTGCACCTATTCCCACCTACCCTCACACACAGAGAAAACTCAACACTGAAAAACTTTTCTTGGAGAGTACAACTTCTTGAATTAGATATCCAGTAGGAACACTTGTGCCTGAAAATTCCAGTTTGCTCTCCCTGCCAGTAAACCATGCAGGCCAGCAAACCAATTTCCTAGAATCCTCATCAAAAGACCACAACAAAGGGCTACAATGATGGTCAAATCAAATTTATTTAAAAGGGAGAAAAGACCATACACAAAACCTTCCTTCATTACTGCCCAGATACGTTATGCCTCTACCTGCAACCATTAATATTCACTGGCCCTCTAACGCCTTAATTTTTTTTTTTTTTTACTTCCTTTGTTTTTTCATTGTAGATTATGCCCCATTGCAGTACAAGGCATCCATTTAAGTGTAAACTTACACTGTGAGATATGATCCCAGATGAGGTATTGCCTCAAACAGAAAATGAAAAATATTCCATGCATTTTAAACATGAATCAAAGATCGTAAGTTACACAAATGCGTAATACATTTCTGCTATTCTCTGACAGGAAAGAAAAACAAAACTGGCAGCTATAACAATTGTATAATGGTGATTATTGAGAGAAATAATTATACGAAAACCTGTTCAAATTATATATGGGGTGGAATGACTCAAAGCGAGAATTTAAAGTGATAGCTAATACTTCAGCAAACCTCACTGTAAGACATGGGGCAGCAAAATCAGACAAACAAATGTATCTGCTGAAATCTTTCTACCCTCTGAAGTTTGTGAAATTGGACTAAAAGCAACTATTCTCACTTGGTGCCTGGGGCCCAGCTGCAGGGATTTCGGGGTAGGCAGTGAAAAGCCTTTTTCCCCAATCCCTGCCCATGTTAACTGCACATGCTGGTTTAGCGGGGAAGGCTCCCAACAGCACCAGGGCACAAGTACTCCTACACACAGGAAAGAAGGAATCCCTTGCACAATTCTACAAGGACTGTAACCACTTATTTATATTCATTCAATAATATCAATCCTCCCTCAGCTGAAGGTACGTTTAGAAAATTAAAACACCACATCTGAGGTGAGAAATTGAATGAGAGGTTGCAGCAGAGCCAGGTAGCTCCACAGTGCTGAGGCCCAGCTTGAATTGTCACCTGCACCACTGAGATCATTTCTGTCTGTCCCCAAAGCTAAAACTTCTTGTCCAAGATGTTTTCATCTGTGGTTCTGATTGCTGCGACTGCTTTCATCTCATCACCCTGATGTCTACATCGCTCTGGATGAAACATGCAGTCACTGAAATTATCATCCTTGAAATGTCAAGGAAGACTCACAACCTCTTCCCTTTTTTGCTAAATCTCCTTCTAGCTTTCCCACAGTACATTCGAGCTTCTTGTTTCTCCTTCTATTGCAGATCTTGCTTCTCAAACACCTGTCCTTGTTTTCAAAACTTCTGCTTCTGTCACGTCCCCTCCCTCCTTCCACCCAGTTTGTAAACCTCTATCCTCACTTTCAACAGCTGGACAACTTGGCCAAAGCCCCTCAAGATAACAGGTTTTTCATTATGTATACATGAAAAATGTAAAGATCCTGAATGTATCTCTATTAGCTACAAACATTTCCCCAATTATTCCTTCTAACACATTACATTATGTTACATCTGTGTTGCTATGTCGCTTCCCACTGTAATGTATCTTATTTGTAATTGGGGTGACCCAGCTGAGCATTACAGGTTTTTACATGTACTGTAAATATATATTTGCTGCAAGTTAAAACCGTAAATGCTATGAAATAAAAGTGTTATTGATTGCCAAGGATAACAATTTAGCAACAAGAAAAGGAGAACGAGACAATAGAATATTACTTCAGTTTAACTTAAAAGTTTCTCTCTTTGCACAGATCACCCATACAAGACAAAGCATCACATGCACCATCCTCTATTAATAATAATAACAACTTTTCAAAGACTGTACTCTAAGAGCTATGGAAAATCAGCTACTAACAAAGCTTTATCTTCCGATGCATCACCAATCCATCAAAGTTTTCTGTGTACAAGATGCAGAGCTTCAGGAAAGATTTTAGACAACCTGGGCTTTTCATAAAAAGCATCCCTTTTCCAAGATGTCAGCAAAGAGCAGACTATTTTGTGTTGCTGAGTCCACTTACATTATAAACAACCAGATCCTACCATCAGTCAAGGTCCTACCACTGGATCCTCATTTGCATCTGTACTAAGTTTGGGACAAAGAGAGGGAAAGGGGCAAGGCAAAACCAATTTTTTTCACATCATCTCAGAGTTGCACAATACAAAATTAAATCTCTGGCCTCTAAGTAACTGATGCCACAATTAAATTAGTATGTTGAACAACTTGCACCAACCGACTTTCTAGTGAATTTACTACTGAAAAACTTATGTCACATTACTGTTTTCTTCTTCACTTTGCAGTCATCAAACAAAATCTGTTCGCCAAGTGTTTCTCTTTCATTTTTGAGGTACACAAAATGTGTACTCAAGGGCTCAGGAAATATTGCAGAGAGAATTAGTCCATCAGCTCTGGTCCAACAGATGCTCTCTTGTCAGATGTTATTATTTACCTTTGACCTCCTCTTCATGGACCATTTCATTGTATGGTTTGAATTTTAGATCTGGTGTCATGTTCACTATTGAGAATACTGTAGAAAACTTTCTCCCTAAAATTCTGATTGTCAGTGAAAATACAGTAAGAAAGATGACAAAGGCTTTAGGATATAAGTAAAAATGGCAAAAGACAGAAAAATATTGTTCTGTTGATAAGCAAATTATAAACAGTGCAACTTACTCAACTTGCCATATCAAAAAAGTTGCTTTTTCTGAAAATAAAAAATTGTTAATATTATTTAATAAAGTTCACATAGGCTTGTGGTTCCACAGTTCAACCCAACTCAAAAACATAGGTTTTTTGTGTAGAGGGAAGAATAGCAAGTGGTTTATAGAATTTACAGTTAATACTACCATTTCTTTCAGTATTCAGATACTGTATTTATTTCTTCAATGCACATAATCAGCTCACTGTGTTCTAATTAAATTAACTTCCACTATACAGTCCTTCAATGTTACAGTATTCTAGGAAACAAGTACGGTGCCATAATACTAAAAACCCACTATAGACTCAGACAGTTAGATAGTTGCCCAGAATTTAAATTAGGATGGTACTTGAAGGAAAGTAATAATGTATATATTTTAAATTTTAGGTATTATGCGTCCCCCCGAGCTGTTTTCTTTAATGGTTTTAGTCTCTAGGCACCTCTATAAGACAAGGAGGTTATATTACCCTTAATTTAGGGATAGAGACCTAAAACAGAGCGTAGTTGATTTGTTCAAGGTGACACATGGATCCTATGGCAACCTGGGATCTGGGAACAGATATCCCACGTCTTACTCAAGTATCCTACCCCTGAGACTAGCAGTCCAGTTTCCCCTGGAAACACTGTATGGAATCCTTTTTAACAACATTGGGAAAATCAGGGAAGATATTTGTATTCTTATAGAGTAAAATACAAATCAAACCCTTGCATGCAGAGGAGGGCAAGGTGGGAGAAAAACAGTCCCTTGGAAGACCCCATGGGAGATTCACTGAGGTTTCCAGGAGCTGGAATAAGATATCCAGCTCCATGCAAATTTCTAAATCTTACCAAAAAGTAAGAAGTTTAGATAAGATCCCGATATGTTGGCTTTTCGTTATTTTAGCCTCTGTTTTGCCTGCCATGCACCAGTGGCTGTATAAGGAGGATCACGGCCTTGAGATCAGTATCCATGTGGGATATCCACAGCATCAGCCAAGGAAGCACTTCAGTCTCCATTTTCCACTTTTTTCCTCAAGCCATGTTAGAAGGGTGGCTTTGATTCCTGCAGCCCGTATTAATCACTCTGGGAGGAAGGTCCACCATTAAATCGGTGCAGCATGTCTTTTCCTGTACCAACGCTTGGCCAACTCATGGAGAGTGTGTGCTCATCACTTTCCTTCTCTGCACAGCCTCTTCCCAGCCATGCTCCACTTCAACCAGATTTTGCCAGTTATTTCAGCAAATAGTTTAACAATTCTTACCTCACTCTCCTTCTCATGTCTTTCACTTTATAACACAAACATCATTCCTTCATATTTTATTTCTCTTATTTCTCTATTTCCTTTATTACTAGTTGCATCTTGGTAGGAACTGTAAGACCAAAACCAAGAGAACAGTCTTATTGTGGTGTAATAAAAAATTCAACTAAAAAGGTAATACAAATCTTGAGAATGAAAGGGGAGGCAAAAAAATAAAGGTGGGTGGGTGATATGAAGGCACACAGGATCATATCACCAGAAATAGATGAAGGACAAACTGCTGTGCCACAAAACCTGGATGATCCAGGCCCCTTTCTAGCTATAATCCCTCGGTGACAACTTCTCATCTGCCTATAAGGCATCACAAAGGGAACAGAAGCAGTGGAGATCCTTCCTAGAAGTCACGTGAATGGGACCAAATACTACTGGATGCTATAACAGTGTCAGAAGAGATGGAAATAAGCACCAACGTCCACAAAATCCGGAGGAAAGAACCTTGATTTCTTCCCTCCTTGGCATTTTGCTGAGCTGTATGGAAGCTGGTACTGACACTGCAGATCTGAGTAGGTTCAAAGAAGGGAATCAAACACAGTTCAGTAAAGGACTGAACATTGTAACAGCAGCAGTTTGAGGGTCATTCACTTGTATTTTGTACGACACATACTGTGGACACATATTTTGCTTTCCAGTGCACCGAAGTTGTATTCAATTTTTATTGACAACTGCATTATAAAAGCTGCCACAATTCAGCCTGACAGGCAGCTTTTGTACAGCAGGAAGATGTGGCAAATGGTTTGGGGTTTTGCCTTACAGGAAATTGCTGAGGTTTTCAAGACCGGAAGAAAAGGCAACTATTTTTATTTTACTTTTATTGAAAAAAAGTGAGTTATATATTTGGGAAGAGGAAAGCTCTCATTCCAAGAAGCCAAGTCATTAATTTCTATAACCCAAGCCAAGAACTCTCACACTGTGGGTCACAAGGTCACCGATGAAGCTGTTAGCAATGTTGCTATTCCCATTGCCTTTGTTAGGGTTAACACCTTCTGCAAAGCACAATCAACTTTTAAGGCACAATATAAAACTTTAATAGCGCTCGTAATTAGTGCCAACAGTGGTAGTTTCTGTGATGTCTACGAGGGCCTTAGTTAGGGACCATAAATTCCATTTCACTTGGGTCAACCATCTATCAGGTGATAACTACTGTTCCCTGCTACCCACCTGGCCTGGCTGCAGCATGAAGCTGCAATTGCCACTGAACACTACTTATTGTTACATATCACAATAGACATATTTGTCGGGATATTTGGCAGCAAGCTTTGGTTTACCATCAGGGCATGGAATTTGCATGAACACTGTTGTGCATATTTTATTATCACATTGTGAATTGTATATTTAGCTAGGATATTTGGATAAACTTTGCAAAAAAAAACCCCAAAACACTAGCATAGCGGTGAGTGGGATTTACAACTCATGCTTCCAAGCACCTTTACTGCACAAAAACTGTTTATTAGCACAAGTTTTCCCTTTGTATGTTGTGTTTACTTGTTTCTCAGCAGGGTCTGCTGATGTTAATGGACTCACAGCAGTGCATTCTACTTCTGTTATTACAGGTCTAATTCAGTCATTAACATTTCATTAATGGACTGGCCTCCTAGCTGTTTGCTTGGCTGTCTAGATATTGATGAGCTTTCTAGTATAGAAAACTGGTATTTAAGGCAGACTCTTAAAGGTTTATTAAAATGCTAGTGAATCTTCATAACGTTCTGTCATTTATTTTAGAAGATAAAAGCCAAACCCTTGAACAAATTTGCATTGCAAAAGTTGTCAGCACCTGAATAGAAACTAAATTCCATGCAAAAATCCTGAGGAGAGGAAAAAAAGATTCCACAGTTACATCACCTGGATACAAGCCTTCAGTTCCTGCCTTAAAACCAGTTCAGCTCAGCACTGCCAAGTCCGCTGTGCTCTACCTTGGAAGGAATTGCATTTCGGTGGGACACAAATTGATTCCTTTTTCCACCTCGCAAGGGTGTTCTGCAGCTCCACTAGCTCACATTTTCAGACTCTGGACTGGAGTTTGTAATCCTTCCCACAACCTAATCCATCGGGAAGATCCTCACTGGTACCAGCGGAATTAGTCAAAATAAGTGACTGCTCAGAATAGCAAGGCAGTAATTTTGAGGACCTTTGACATTATCGCCAAAGAGGAAGACTAATCACAATTTCTAGACTTCAGTAATTTTCTAGCTTTATCAACAGTGTAGTGGAATCTAGTTATAAAATAATCTAGGTAATATCTGTACCCCAGTGGAAGGTAAGTGTCCTTATGAAATTGCTCGATGGAGTTATGAGGTGCTTCCTTTTACCGCATCTCTGCTTTTTTCCCATTACATGTATTTTCAGGCACCACAGAGAATTGAAATATACTGTATCATATCATATGAGTGTCTAATGCAAGTACTTTGTGAAAATTACTAATTTGATATCATAATTATGCTTGCAATATAAAATTATTAAGCACTGTCATATTGCACAGTAAATGGAACTTATATTGATGTAATAAAATGTATTTCAATTCCATTACAATAACTTTATCATATTCTTTAATGGTATCCACAGTTAACAAAAATAAGATACAGTCAGGCAAAACACGGTTGATGGGTACCCTATACTACAATATTAGGTCACAATAGATATAATTTGTGAGCTTCCTTATGTGCTTTTTTACACAGTTATGAACACCTGCAACTTATATTTGTTTTTGTTAGAGAATGAGATGTTAAAAAGTAGAGGTAAGATTAGAGGCTAGTAAACAAAATCCCTAGTGTAAGTTCTCTTAATAAATTCAGCATTATACATGCTTTTGACTTCTGCTTTATAAATGGAGCTATAAATATTATTGATCCTAAATTCATATTTTTTTTTAAGGATCTTACTAGCTCAGTCAGTCAGGACTATGCCAAGATGACATGAAAATAGATCTCTTATTACGAAACCTGAAGCTTATTATCTTGATAAATGTAACTATGTTTGAGAAACGAGAGGGCGGGGGGTGTAAAGAGAAAGGAGGACACTGTATTTTAATACAAATATGTTCAAGTGTTTTTCTCCTCTGTAGAACTGTCACAGCCCAGAATGTATGAACTACTTTTTTAACAGAGGAAAAAAAGGAAAAAGAGAAAAAAAAAAAAAAAGAATTATGAGGAAGGATGCCAAATCCTCATCTAAACATTTTCATCTAGGTTTCTTTTGTCTGTCACGGTAAATAAAAATGAAGAAACAAACCACAACTAGAGGGGAAAAAAAAACCCCAGTCAGCTAAAATGTCATGACTTGCTTCTCTGCAGGTGTCAACTTGACTTCACTGAAATGGCATACAACTTTGATTTTCTCATCAGGAAAAAATGTTTATTCCCTCTACCAGACCTAACAGATAAGAACGTACTGTGTGTAACATTGCATATTTTGATATTGTGGATTTCTGTGTATAACTATTCTTGAGACACATGCTAAAAATATTTTGTGTGCTTTGCCTTGAATTGTTGTCATGAATTATTAAAGTGAGCTGTTACTTTTTCATTAAACTGGCAGTCTTAATAATTTAAACACTGGTCTTTAAGAGACTTACTGTATATTGATGATCTTCACAGGAAGAAAGAGAACCTTACCATTATTTTACATGTCTTGATTTTTTGTTGTTTTTAATACATTGCATGACATATGCGTTACTATATGCCTATATTATTTTAGCATGCCAGGCAAAATCTCTCTACATTTGATTTGTCACTGAGAATTTATCTGGCTTTTATTCCTGTAGCCAGTATTTCCAGTTATAGGAAACTCATACTTTCTGAATGTTCAAGGGTACCTCATGGGTAAAGGTTCAATTTACTCTAGGAAATGAGGTAGGAAATAATCTTCAAAGTTGTTATGTGTGTGTGTGGCAGTTTATAGTGAACCACTGGTCCATTTGGATGACAACCTTCTTGCACCTGAGCAATATCTGATGTTTCAAAGAAAAACCAAAAGCTAAGAGGCATGTGAAAGAGTTCAGAAGTTACAGCCTGACTTCAATAAAAACCTCAACTTTCTTCTCAACCAATGTGAACAAAAAATGTACTTGCTCTGAGGTGACAATGGCTGAAAATGAAGTTTTTGAAAAGTTTGTTGGCAAATCATTGAGCTTTGTTAATCTCACCTACACTTAAATATTAAGTTGGTTTGGGTCTTATATAAGAGTGGTTGAGGACCATTTCACTCCCTTCAGGCATATGCTTCAAGGGCTGATGTTGGTATAATAGTCAGCAATATTGGAAGCAATTGCTCTACAATCTCATTACAGTTTTGACTTAACATCTACATCTCCTATAATCCTCTGAAGACTAGGAAGCGGTTACAGAATTTTTAATGGAAAAAATTTATATACAACTACTATTACTACTGTTTTGGAAGGGGACGATTCTGGGTATTTCCTCCTCAGGAGCTGGACAATTCACACTCCTGTTAAACCACTTAGTAAGCTTCAGTCTTTGAAAGCAATTTTGCACAATTTTCTACGAAGAGATTATATGGATTTCGTGATCACAAGCCCTGCAAGTTTGCAGCCATCCCCATGGAGCATATCCTACAGTACTTCTAAATGTATCTGGTCCAGATTTTGACATTAACTTTTTGCATTACCTGTAGAAAGTCACTTACATCCTTTGCATTTCTGCTTAACTGTGAAACAGGAATGAGAGAAGTTTTCATCTTTGTAAACAACTACTTCTTTACGTGGAATATATTAAACTGAAAAGCATAAAAGTGATTTTAAAAATTCAAGTCCTTTTAATATCAACAGTGAAAACAGCTTTAAAGTTAGAAGCTAACACAAAAACTTCAGCAATTATTCATCCAAACTCAAAATAGAGCAAATCTAGCTGTGACAAAGCCATAAGATAATACCCACTGTCTCCTAACCAGAAAACACATCCTTAGCTACCAAAACAACAGCATTCACTGCAGGGCTTTAATGACAATTTTTAACATACTTTGGTATGAAAACCAGTACAATTCATACGTCATCCTCACACAAATATTTCCAGCTGACCCTCAGAAAGTATTGCTTTAGACTTTTCCCTCTTTTGGCTTCATCTCTAGGGGAAATACAAATTTGCTTGAAAACTATCATTTTTCTAACCAATTAAGAGTGCAGTCCATTCCTTGGCCCCTCAAATGGTGACCATCACCCATTAGCTTACACGACTACAGGAAGCATAAATAGATATTCAGATTTCAGGAATTTTTAGGTCAGTCAAAACTTTCAAAACAAAATTGATTTTTTTAGAAATAACTTTCCTGCCAAACAAAATAGTCTGTGAATTACAGAAGAAAATAGACAAAAATATTGAAATGCTTTATACACATCAGAATAATATATTGAGTCTAGTGAGAAAATAATTAATTAATAATCTCTGAAATCTAATCCCAGGACAGACATCATTTGCATTGGTGGGTTTACCAGATCCTTTAATCTCTTGAACCTCACTCAATTACACCGCAAAACAACAAAGCAAGAACTGTTTCAAAATTTCTCCCCAAAACCCAGAGCAGACTCTCAACTCTCACAGTCTTCCTGTGGTAGAACTAGACATGACAAAAAAACAGAAATTTTGGGAGTTGGTTGATGTTTATGATCCATGGTGATGTGTTACTTAAGTAACACCGATGCTCATTTTACACAGCACAACTGTAGCAAGATCACAAAATATTAACTTCAAACATCACATAAAGTATGAATAATCTTCATCGCTACAAATTTTTAAAATGCATCATATTTCTTTCCCACATATGTCCTTGTAGCCTCATAAAACAAACTGTTTCATTATATGATTATGGGTTTGTGTATATATATCACAAAATGTTAGCTAATGCAAAAAGTAAGAAAATAGATTTTGACATTGGAGAATTATTTTTCTACTCTCCTGTGCCTTTGGATCTAAAGGCAGAGCTATTCGGCTGTTTAATCTGGCCTGAGTCCAGGACCGCATACCATGGTAAGAGATGCCAAGAACAGTGATGCCACATGAAACAGAAGTTATCTTCTACAAACTCAAAATGATCACAGGGCAATTTTTATTTTAACTGATACAAAGAACAATCTCATTTAGTTTTCTTGTCTGGTCAGGAGTGATTTTAGTTTGGGCAACAGAATTTTGTTCTTATTAGTAAGATGTATGAGATGCTGTGATCCCTTCACTACAAGGCATTTGACAACCCTTCCACAGCATGTCCTCTGAAATGCATGGCCCTACCTTTCCTGAGCATGTCTTTCAGTCCTTAACTACACTAGAGAGTCACAAATTGCAGTGAAGAGCCATTAAATATGTTCTTTCCTTATGCAGACAAATTCTTAAGTGTTGCAGTCTAAAAGTATATGAAAAAGAAACAGTCTTCAGCTTTATCACTAGTTAAAACTGTCTAGGTAGGAAACCCTACATGCTTCCTGTCCTTCATTGTAAAGTAACTTTGTGGTGTCACCTTTCAAATTAATCCACAATTCAGACTGCTGTCATTATTCAGTTTATTAGTTTCTAGAAAGGTTAGATGATTTCAGATGCACTATATGTATGAAATGTTGAAACTGCTTTTCTACCAGCAAATTTGTATAGAATACCATGTGATTATATTTTTATATAGAATATGGAAAAAACTCAACTTTTCATTCTCATTCTAAGATAAAATTCCTCCCTACTTTTGTGAATACCCAGAGCCACAGCTCCCATTGCTCTGGTTGGGAGAAGACAATAAAGATTTTCAGAGGGCACCACGCATGTCTCAGTAGTCATGCAAATCAGTTTTTCATTACTAAACATAGTACTGTTAGCAGGTATTTATCTTTTGGAGTACACAAAAGAAGTTAGCATTCAATCACATCCCTTATCACTTACTACTGCCTTCTGATGATTCCTGACTCACAATACATGCCCAAGCATCCCAGATACCCTGGTTAAAAAGTTATTCCATATTTCTCTGTAGCTGAGGGTCTATACTGATGAACCCCCTTCTCTAAATGTCAGTAACTGCTGTGTAAATAAAGTAAAATTTCTTCTTTATATGTCCATTTGAAAGCTCTCTCTCTTAATTGTTCAACTTGCACTTTAGGTTCTGTACATGGAGACCTTGGTAATTATTAGAAGTCAGCTAATTACACTCTGCAATGACCTTTCAATATGTTGCAAGTTCTAGAGTTTTACTGCATATCAAAATTATTCAATGAATCCAGGTAAAATCCTGTAATTGCAAGCAATAGGGGAATAAGTTCCACCCACTGAGTTTGTTATTGTTTTATTTTTGATGTTCAATAGTAGGAAGCTTTGGAAACTATTTCTTGTGAACAAAATGACAGAAGAGTCAGTAGTGTGAAAAGTAATGCTTCACCAAATTAAGCGTTCATATTATTGAAACATAACACTGAGATATATTTGAGCTTAGAACAGGTACATCAGGTAATCTGTTCAATGATCATATGAAAATTTAGAATACTAAAGATGGGATACACAATTGCTGTAGGAGCAATTAAAATTAAGGAGTTTTCCCTATAATGCATAAAAAGTAGCTTATCAATAATTTCACACTAACTCCTCAAGAGTCCAGTAAAGGAAGGGTTTTCATTATATCATAGAACTTGATTAACATTCAGATAAAACAGAAAGAAAGAGAACAAAAGCTAGGATATATTTATGCTCATTATTATCCTCTGATATCCTGCAAAAAACCCAACCCAAATCACATGGAAACAAACAACCAAAACCATTTAAGAATAATATAAAGAATATTTATCATCTCACCTGCAGTACCTATCCACTTTTTCACCTGAAAATGTTTCTGTTTCAGTGTGGTTTGGAATTTGGTAGAAATATTTGAATTGTTTGCAGTAGGCAATATAACCTTTTCCTGATATGGAGACATTGAACTATTTCCTGATACATTAGGAATGCTTATCCCGATAAGCAAATACTCTGACTTTTATTCTCTGACATACTCTTGATGAAAATGGGCTTTAAAAGCCTGGCTCCAGACACTCCCATTTCCTGCCACTGGAGGGTTTAAATAGATGACAAGATGGGGCAAACCTGTCACATCAGATGAACATGGGCTGCTCAGTACCCATGTCTCCTTGTCCAGTGAAAGATGAGTCTTGCATGACACAGAACTATGCATTTAAACAAAAATAACATGCAAGGACGTTACTTTACAAGCAGTATATGTATGAATAGTGTCTAACAAACTGGTTTCTGCAACATGGTCTATGTATAAAATAAGCAGGTACTTCATGATGTTGCAGGTGTTATGAGTTCTCAGTTTCCACATTATAACTACCGGTCAGATCTTCCAGCTCTCACACTCAATGTAATGATTTTCATCTGTGCAAAGTGGACACAAACATAAGCACGCTGGCATGGTACCATTCTGTAATGGTTTGGATAGGTGTGAAGAACAGGAACGATGTAAGGCTGTAGGAAAGTGGACTCATTAGAAAAATGTATAGCGGCACATCAGAATTGTCCATGTCTATTGTCATTAAAATACTTGCAATGAGGAAAAAACAAACAGAAAACTAAAGAGGGGTATTGTCGTTTAGTGGATAATTGTATACAACCTTCTTGAGACAATACAATAAAAAAGCAACTAAAATGGAAGGGAATTACAGGTTAGTTTAGCGTATGTTGAAGTTATTTCAGCACTGAATGTTTTTTCTAGTGAGATGGTGGAAACCTTGACACTCGGAGGAGCATGTAAAGTGAGGTTCAAGATGACACTGGAAATATAAAATAAGCATCAGAAGACATCAGACCAGATAACTGTCCAGTCTGCACCACCATGTTTTACAGCCACACGTTCCACTACTGCTGTTTTCTGAGCCTGCACTGCTGCCGGTCCCCATGGCCATGCCTGCACTGGGCATCACAGACACCATTCCTCTCTGGAAGGATGTGGGAACCACTCAGCCAAGTGCTATAAAGGGAACGCCACCACCTCTTGACGTGTGAGCACCGGGATTTATGTGAGGAGCAAACACCAGCAAGCAAACACAGCTGTTCCAGGCATTACACAGCTTTTCATCCCTGAACACTTCGAGGCCTCCAGAAAGACACTCTGGGAGGTTGCAGAGCTCTGCACAGGTGGAGAGGGACCTCTTTGAGCGTTTTAAAATGTTTCTCAGCCTCAGGGCTGTATATTACAACCAGGTTTCACTTGTTAGCACATTACCTCTTTTCCTTTGTTCAGAACCACCTTGCAGGTTCACCTACCCTGTCTTCAAGGTTCAAGGCAAATGCACAAGACATTCCCAAAGCCATGGGAAATGTGCTCAGGTTTGCAAAGCTTTTCTGTACTGTTTTAATGAAAACTCACTATGGATCTAATGGAAAGAAAATACCTTAAACAGATCCTTAACAAGAAATATAGAAGGGGGGGGGAACAATTAAGTGAGAAGTTTGACCACTATTAGTGAAACAACAGACCACAGCATACAAGTTTAAATACCAGATAACTGTCACCATCAGATTTCCAGGAAGAGTTAAAATTCAGGTCTCCTGTCTGGAAAAAGTATTACAGGAATATATTCTGAACTTTGCACAGTTCATTTTTGTTACAAATTAGATATATCATAAGATTTATTGAGATGCCTCATGTTTAATAAAATACTCATAACAGTTTGTGATATTTCACAGGATAAATAACAGGATTGTTAACTGTATTTGGATAGCAGGTCTCAGAATAATAAATGGTTCATTCAATAATGAACTGACAACAAGTTATTTCAGGTTATAAAAATGTGTGAGATAAGAGTCAAAATGACAAAACTCAAAGGATCAGAAGTTCTAGGGCAGACAACATTTGAGTCCAAAACCAGGTTACCCCAATCCAACCATCATTTAAACTCTGAAACCTCTTGAAATAAGGAGATGGAAATTTCCACATAAAGTATTTTCCAAGCCAAATCCACAACAGGACAGTGGAGGCAACCGTTCTTTTATTTCCTGCACAGCCCAAGACATCTCAATCTTCTCATGTTATTCAAATCTAATAAAAGATTAATATCCTTTTAGAATAAAATAACATAAAAGTATCTGAAGATAAACACATAACAAATATTCATCCTAGCTATGTCCCTCAAAGAACACATGAACAGAGAGAGTTCCATACTTTTTAAAAAGTACATTCTTTCAAAAATATTAACAAGTGAAGACTCTCTGAGTATATTTGACTTCTAAATAAACTGATTTCTTTTTTGGAATTGCTGAGAAGGCAGACACTCTTAGTGAGGTCAATGAGACTTACTGATTGCACAGTGTTACGGAAAATTAGGCTACTTATTTGGGAACTAAATATGGATTTTAAGAGCATTCAATTAAGTCACACTTTTGAGCATTTTGGGGCTGGCCTACATTTTTAAAGAAAAGTTTGAGACATTGAGCAACAACTTTTCGGAAGAACAAAATATTTATTATGTCGTTCGTAGCAATTAAAGTCAATTCACATAATCTGAAAAAGATAATTTTGGGCAGGGGGGGAGGTTGGCTACCCTTCCATTTTTCCTGTAATAAGATATCATTTTGCAATCCACTCAACATACTTAAGGTGCCCCCAATTTTTGTCAGCTTTGACTCTGAGGTATGTAGAGGACAAGGAGTAGGTCCCAAGGATGGTGTTTGCCCACCAGTGTTTGCCTCTCACCTTATGTCAGGAAAAAAAATGATGGGGATGAGATAGCTTAAAGAGGAGGGACAAAAGAAAGGGATGTAAATAAACACTTTCTGTGTTTTAGTGTAATTGTTATAATTTAAAGAAAGTTATTCTCTTGTATTTTTTCAGGACCAGTTTATTTCCAAAGTTTGCCTAGTTGAGTCTCAGCAGGAAGCTGAGCTGTTGATATTGTTTAGGTCTTTGATGTTCACAACACTAATAACGTAAACTGACTAAATTACGACAACTTTCGCCAAAAAATAATTTTTAAACTCCACATAGCTAGCCATTTTAAACTAAAACAACTGCTATTGCTATCAATTTAAGTAATCACTTTCCCAGCTGACAGATGCAAAGCTCTGCGTTCAGATAATGACTTTTCCAGCTGACAAGAGTCAGGGAACAGGAAGTGTATGTGGGGATAAGTGTTTGGGAATTAGAGGACAGCCAAAGTTTGCAGCTACCTGTATTATCTGAATGAGGTTAGTTTACTTCTACTGGCACATTTTTACCTGAAATCAGCATAAATAAACATTTAAAAATATGTTTAGTACAGCAGTATACTTTCTTACAGTACTAAGCAATTTTAAAAGGTTTTCTATTTTCTGAGAGCAAAATCATTACATCAGCCAGTAGCTGCAGTTTTCAACAGTGCTTTTACAGGGCAAGGAGAAATGGTACATGCTGTATTGTTTCTGTCTGCGCTTAAGCCAAACCTGTTCCCTGATTTTCAGCAGTGTTGGAAATGCACTGCCTCCTGGCTACAAAAAAAAATCCCTCATCTTTTAAGAAACATGGCCCAAGCAGAGAACTGGGAAAATATGTGCTATATTCATATGATCGCCTGTCCTATGAAGTATTAAGGAGATTACTATCAATTTGAGAAAGGAGGATCTCAAGACCTATCCAACATTTGGGGTATTTCTGTGCACCCTAGCTCCTTAGTACCTTTGGATGTGGATCAAAAGATGCAAATAATAAGCCAGTTCCTAAAATATACCTCTGCCCAGCTCTTAAAGAGTATGTAGAGTTACCTTTTTGAAACGAAGGATGTTCCTCATCTGTACATGACAAAGAGGACATGCCATGCTTCCTTGTCCATACTAGAAAACAATGTATTACATCTTGAGTTGAGCCGGAAAGATGCTGCCACAGATTAGCTCTCCCTGGAGCTGTCAGGAGAGTAAAGCTGAAGATCTGATGGCAGTTTCACAACCCAGCCTTTTCCTGTAGACCAACATGTCAGATGGCAACTGCTAAGTTTCCCTAAAGTAACAGAATCTCCATTATACATTAAAGTAACTGCTGGGCTGATCATCATAAAAAGTTATAACCCAACATCATACTTTGACATTTACCAGGAAAGAAAAGGATGAGGAACTTCGGCTACAGGTCTGTAAAAGTATCAACATAAGCCACCACATATGACTGTCAAGCTGTTATGAAGTGAAATATTTTTATTCATGATGATAGACTGAAATTTTATTAGGTTTGACCAAACCGGAAACAAAATATTGTGGAGTTTTTTTATCTTGTGCTCCCTATCCTGCAATATTAATATTGCAAAACAAAAAAATCAATTTTGCAAAAAACGGAGAAATAAAGAAGTAAAATTCTTGAGCAGGTCTATCAGTGGTCTTCATGTCAACAATACCCAAAAACTATAAGAAAAATATCAGATTTTCAGTTTAACTCTTGCTGTAGCGTTATGTCTGTTTCCATTTCTTATCTACATATAAATTTTCTTTTTCGAGTTAAACTTCCCACAGTCATAATAATAAATTGAATGTGAGGCTTGAACTCAATGTCTCTTTTTTTTTCTACTGAAGGTAGAAAAACAGCATACATGAGAAAAGTAACACAGTACAGAATATGAAATGAAAATGAGCTAAGCAAAATCATGGTAAGAACTAGAAAGACTGAAATCTGATCTCTTAGAAAAGGAGCTATATGAAGAAATAGCATACAACAATACAAGCATACGTGTTCATACTGCACGCTCCTTTTTAGTGTGACTCACATCTATACACACAAAAATTACAGAACATTTCCTCATGTGGTTTTTTTCTTTCTGTTTGTACAGCCTTATCATAAGTTCATTATAACAATATGACTTTTTTATTAATCTAACTGCAAGGAGAAAGGAGAATTGATTGTGGAAATATATGGAGTTTCACAAATGAAGTAAAGGAATGCAAAAGAGTGATATCAGACCTCCTCAGAATATCTCAAACATTCAAATTCTGTTCTCTCATCAAACAACATTTATTGAAACGTAGGGGAGGTCTCACAGCACATGCTGATGACAGGAAATGCAATCCAAAGTTCCACATATTGTATTATTTACTTTTAAAAAAAATTAAACTTCACTGAAAACCTGCTTTGGCCTCACACCCATGGCATCACACACCAGAAACTATTACTTTCCTTTGAAATGTGCCTAGTAAACTTTAAAAGGCTATCCCTTCAAATGCAGAGTACATACAAATACTTAAGGGGTTAATAAACTCTTACAGTATACCAAAATCACAAGTTTTATACCTCAACTCTGTATTGTTGGAGCTCCTAAGAGAGGAGTAATTGCATTGTAGTAACATTAAAGTTTGATTTAGGTTTCTCCATCGGCGGAATGAAGTGTGTCTTACTTCTCAGGTGCGAGACTTGGCCGCTCTGTCTTTTGCAATATATTATCCCAACACTGTCAGAAAATGCTCAGCAGTGCCAATTCTTACTAAACTGGGTGTGTTATAAATCCAGTGTAAGCAGGGGATTTCTTATGCCAACAATGCTTCTCAACCTTTACCTTATTACCACACTTCTTGGCTGCTCCGAGATAAAAATCTTTTAAGCTTTTTTACTGCTTGTGTGTGAAATCTCAGATAACATAGCCAAATGCAGGGAAAGTTCAGGGCTGTTTTATGACTCCGTTTTATCAAAAATTTTGATCTACAAAGCCTGAATGCACAAATTCATCGTTGTTGGATGAGGTCAGTGAAACCACACCCATTCCCTCGACAGACCTTCCCTTTCCTTTAGTAGACAACTTTACGTGGGCTACAGAAATATGCCCTGTCAGATGAGAAACACTTGCCCTCAGAGTGAACGCGATGCCAAGTAAATCAGGAGTTTTCTACGCAGCGGACTTCAGCGCCGTGTGTGCTTAAGACACATTATCTGTGAGTTTTGGAGGTGAAGTCTCTCCATAATGAAATTCAGCTGAGCAGGAACTAACCTAGAAACACCAGCAGGAATGCCGAGGGCTAATGACAAGACAGGTTTGGCACAGAGGGATGCATGAAACAAAATAACCACAGTGAAGATTTCCAGAGAAAAATGTTAATCGTCTTGTAAGAGGGAAAGAGTGTGACATGAGGAATGGGGAGGAATGGCAAACACATGTCAACCAGCACACTTTATTTACCTTTCATTAGCATGTCTTCCTAGGAGAAGGTTAAATACTCCAGGAGAGGGATGGGATTTTTCTTATGTTAACTAATCCGAACAAAAGTGAACGGAGATTTGCTTTCTTCAGCATTCATTGATATTAATTGCTTTATTGAACTAGCTGTGGGAACATGGATTTCCCAATGCCAGCATAAAGGATCATTATTTATAAGCTAACTGATCCCACAAATTCTACACTTAGCTCAACATTTCCGTTGGAAACACTAAAAGAATCTTTTAAAAAATCATTATATTTCATACTTTACACTAAGGCACACCACCTAAATGATACAGGTTTTCCAGGAAAAGAAAAACAAGTTTTTAAGTCTCACATAACAGACTCCAAATCAGCTCTGAAATGCTGCATACCATTACATTTCCCCCCCCCCCCCTTTATTTTTCATTCTTTCCCTTTTCCCCGATTTACAGGTGTCCTTAGTTACAGCCATCAGCAAAAACAAAACACATATGCAGACTATAAATCTGTATTTGTGTACTAATTCATAAGAGTAAAATATCTTTAGTTGCTCCTTCCAATTTCCTTTCCCTGTTCGATTTATAATTGCACTGCGGTATATTGGGCTTAGGCTTTCAGGAACTCGATTTTGTCCCAAAAGGTTGGTTAGCAGGAGAGACCTGCAAGTGTGGGTTCTGGCTTCAAGTAAATATATTTAGCAGGAGAAATTCCCAAGCACAATAAAAGCATCTAAATGAACACTGAAACCTTTAATCAAAGCACTAAGTTGTCACTGCGACCCTTTGGAGATAGATATGGATGACTCAGTCCATCAGAGTTCGTGCAAAAATACACCACAACAGTCAGTGTCATCAAATTATATTTCTTAGTACCAAGGAGTTAATAAATTTCAAAGAGAGATCAAGAATGAATGTTAAGTTCTTTTGTTCTAATATATCCTAACAATGCTTATGACGTTGCTGCAGTTAAGCTCAACTTTGCTGTTCAAAGATCAATTTAGGGGCTTTATGTGCTGTTTTAAATCACAGCTGAGCTAAACTTGGTATGTAAATTGCAAAGTGATAAATGTCTATTTTTCTTATATTCCTTCCTCTTTATATCACAGTCAGAATCCTTCACCAGACCCCCCAAAAAAGTAATCATTTTTACCACAGTTTAGATGCCTAATATATAAGCTACAGAGAAAGAAGTAGGATTTACTTTACAGTTGTAATCACTCAGTCCACACACAGAAAAAAAAAAGCATTTTTCGTTGCCTGAAAAGAAACTCAGTATCCTTGGAGAAGACATACTTGATTAGAAAGATTGCATTATTGCACAGACTTAGGTTAAAGCAAATCCACAGGTGGGAAAACTTTTTGGCTGGGGCTAGCAAAACTCCAGGATGCTGAGCCTACATTTGAAGACCCTTGGCCAGGTGAGACACTTTTAGGTTTGCCTTATTATATTGCCAAAAAATGTATTATTAAAAGATACTTGACATAGATATTATTTAAGATTTGTATAGCAGAAAGCTCTGTGTGGCTGTATTGATACTCAAAGCCTGGTAACAGATACCACTGACCGCTGCTTCAAAGCACTTCAGCAGAAGAAAGTGAAGAGCATATGAATGCAAACATGCCCATTCTCAAATAAACTATCCATTAAGTTTCTAGATAAGCAACCAGTTGTAGGGGTGGAATTTCCAAGCTTTTCAGCAGAAGAAAGACCAAACAAGCATCTCCAGAAAACAGGACTTGTCTACATATGACAACCAGGACTTGATATTTGACACATGTTGACCAGAACTTGAGATAAAAAAAGAGCTTGGAGGACTTTGACAGGGAAGAGCATCCTGTAACTATAAAGCAAAATACACAGAAACTACCAGCAAGCATAAAACAGACAGTAGGTATATTGCCAATAAACCCAAGTTTAGAAAGCCAACCAATCATGTCTAATGATTACTAGGGAGAGGGCTTCTAAAGAGAAATAGAAATATTATATTAAAAGGTGATAAGTGCTAAATAAGCATAAAAAAACATAATAAAAGGCAACAGTTTGCTTACCCAATGTGCAAGAAGATAAGGTATGGTTCTAAAATTTCACATAAAGTACATCTCTCATCCATCTTTTATTTTATTGCAATACAACAATAATTCTTAGAAACCCAAAATACAAAACAAAATGTCAAGTTTTGTTATCAGGACATTAAATGGTAAAACATTTCTGTAAATGAAAGTAAGCATTTTTAAGAGCCTCCTCTGTGTTATTTCCAAGGAAGCATTTTTCAGTTCTTTCCTGTGTTCCCATAGCTGTTCCTTTTTGCAGAGTATTTCAAGGTTTTGGAATATTAAATTGAAGATTTAATGAGTATATGTTGCCAATACATGGCTAAGCTTAGTATTAGTTTTGTATGTATATATGCATGTGTGCACATACACATTGTAAACTTGGAGAGCAACCCATGGATTACTTAGGTGGAACTGGTCACACTTTGTGTTCAATTGAAGTGTTCAAAGGAAGCCTAAAAAAATCTTTACATCTCTTATTTGAATTGGGCTGGCATGGAAAATCATGTTCATATTGTACTCATTTGTGGTCTGCTTCTCAGGAATTTTAACAGATGACAATTCAAAGATAAATTTGCTTTAAAAATAAATGATGAAAAATAACTGGCTTCTCAGCTCTTATTTCATAATCTCAAAAGTATGTTCAGATTTATATAATTAAGTAGAAAATAGAAGTCTAAAAATGAAATATGGTTTTGCATTAGAGCAGCCAGCATTAATAGGATTCTTCTTTCAATTTCTTTATTTTCTGCTGCAGCACCACACTCCTTACACGGATGGGTCACCACGAGTGGGGAAAACACGGGCTCTGACCTGCTCAGGCTGCAGTCAATGCCACAGCACAGGAGCTTCAGGATTCTCAACTTCTCTGAGTTGAGAAGATAGTCAGTGGGCAACTCATTAAAAATATACGTGCTCACAACTGGGCAGGTACTTTACTGAGCCAAAGCCTACAGTTGGGACACTTTGGACAATTTTTTCCATCTATGTGTGACCTCTAACTGTGGCTTTCAGCACTCATTCCCTTCTTTAATTTAGATGAAAAAATAAGACTTATTTTCTTTCCTTCACACAGCAATAGTTTGGAAGCTGAGGGTGTCATACTGTAACTCAAAAATACTACAAACAGCCAAAACAGCTCAAACATGATCCTGCTGAGTGAGGTGTGGAGCTTCAGGTCTGACTGCAACTCTTAAAATCAGCTGTATCTCTGGAGGAGAACAAATTGCCTTGCTGGGCATGGAGCTGAACAGTAATTCTCACAAACTTCTGAAATCTCCACTAATTTTCTCTAAACTAAGGGTGGCCAAACCTATTTCAATTGTGTCAATATTCTTCCCAAGTCAAATTCAAACTTGTTTTATAGTTTGCTTAATGCAGATCATCCCTCAACTTCAAATATGCCTTGTATTTCTCCTCCTAAAGACCTTTAACAAAAGCCTGCAATACTGTAGTTAAGTTCCCTCTATCTTTTCTACTTGCTATTATTCTTTTCTACCTTTTCTACTCATTTTTCTACCTAACACTAGGCTTCAGGTATGTCCCAAGAAATTAAAGAGACATCAAATAAATGAGAAAGTGGAATAACAAATGCAACTAAAGAAGAGAACAAACCAGCCCTAATTTAATTTGCAGAACCAAAAAATCTGTGGCTACATGACACCACATAGCTTGTTACTCCTCTGAGTAGTGTTAATACATTGAAGCTCACACCTGAAAGCAAAAGAAAGCATAGCTGGCAGTACACTCACAGTAGTTCAAACAGGGGTTCACTGACAGAAGCAGTGCAAAAATACGGAGTCAGATTTCACCCCTTCATCTCTGATATGCCTCAGCTCAACGCCAAAATTATTCATTTGGCCTTTTACCAACTCTGAGGTGCTTGGGTGAAACATAAATTTGATGCGAATTTGGAAAATCAAAGCTTGTGTAATAGAGACATGGAAACAAGAACAACAATTTCATAAACAGCACCCCCCCACACCCAAGAAAGACAAAACCAAAGCCAACAGAAATAAAAGTGTTTCTTTATCTCTACCAAATTAAATTTTCAGGCCTCCAAGTCAATTCAGTGAAAATTTCAGTGAAATTATCATCCATGGGACTGCCCCTTTCTCCTTTTCTGTAGGACCAGCATAAATCCTGTGTGCCAGCCACCCCTTTCCGCCTCTCCTTAAACCCTTTTTCCAGCATCACCTTCACAGCATTTCACCTCTCCCTCATTGCTTTTTCAGCGATGCCACCCCACAGATGACGTCCATCTGCTCCCTGCCACTCCTACGCTCATCCGTATGTATGTCATGTCCGGTCCAAGGCCCTTTTCTCCCGTTTTTTAATATCCATAATTTCCATAGTGACAGTAAGAAATCAGTTTTTTGATGAATGACTTCAGAGGCAAGCATGTATTCTTTTATTGACACATATTTTAAAATGATTGAGACCTGCTAAGCTGCATATACAGCTAATATGA
Source organism: Strix aluco (assembly GCF_031877795.1). Lineage (NCBI taxonomy): Eukaryota > Metazoa > Chordata > Aves > Strigiformes > Strigidae > Strix > Strix aluco. The sequence continues at coordinate 4,168,312 of NC_133936.1, read as the reverse complement.
TTGACTGGATGATCTATGAATGTAAGTCACCACTTGTTCCTTGTGTCTATTTTTTCACCAGATTATTTGAATCAGGGCCCCTGTCTTCATGTGTGTTTGTACAGGTTTTACCACAATAGGATTCTGACATAAATTATAGTCTTGGGATTGTCAGCAATTTTGCTAATAATAACAATAATAAAGAAAAACAATTGTTTGCGGTGGGCTAATCTCTTAAACTGTAAAAGCCTGGATTGATTACTGAGTACTGACTCATCTCTTGTCTATGAGAAGGAGGGAACAGTTTTCTGGATACCTAAAGTAAAAGCTGAAACTGAAAACTCCTCAACATGTGCATCTAACACCAAGCAGAGATAGACTTCCAGTACATTAAGGAATAGGATTAGAATTCAAAAGCCCTTGTCAAATTGGAGAAATGACCTAAAAAATAACATTTAATTAAAGAAGGAAAAATGCAAATTTTATGGTTAATTAGGAATAACCAGGCTGCTAAAACAGAATGGGGGACATTCTGTTAAGACAGTAGTTCTGCAAGACAGTTACGCAGATCAGAATCCTAAATGTTACGATGTTGTGGAAAAAAGATATGTAATACGTTGGAGTGCATGTATATGTATGCAACTGTAAAAAATGTGAAATAACCTGATGTACTTCTTGGCCTTGATAGTATTTGGCCCAGCGGTAGTACTATACATAGCCATGAAACACCCAGGTCAAGAAAGATGTGGACAAACTGGAGTGAGTCTGAATGAGAAGAGTGAGAATGATAAACATCTAGAACACCAGAATTTCAAGGGGGGGGTGGGTGGGGAAGCAAGGAATTAGGATTGTTCTATAGAGGAAGAGACTGAGGAAAACACGCACCAAAAAATATGTGCAATATGAAAAAAAAGGAGGAGGAAATGAACTGTTATCCATGACAATTGTAGACAGGCAAAACCAGCAGTCCATTGAAATTACAGCAAAGGGCATTTTGGTGAGATATTGTGAGAACTCTCATGGACACGTTAATAAAATAGCATATTACCCAGTGCTAGAGCAGATGTCTGAGCTGGACCTTCAGATGAGGCTTATTTAGTAAGACAGATGTCAGACAATGCACAATGGACTGTCCAGTGACAGTAGGGAAAAAAACAGATACCACCAACAAAAAAACTATGGCTCTTTTCTCTGGTGAAACTTCAGAAAAAAATAAGTGTTTGTTTGTATGGAGAAAGCCCTTGAAAATCAGAAACATTTTGTGCAATTTCATTAGGATTTACATCCTTTAATGTGAGATAGACTTAAAGTCTATTTTTAACCAAAGAATGTTATTAAAGTAAGAAGATTGCCTGGTTTACTACTTGTAGTTGTTTCAAGCAGTGGTGGCTGATGATGCTCTTTATAAACAATAGGGAATAAATTTAAACAAGCTAAAAGATGTTTAATGTAAAAAACTATAGCTTGAGAAAAAATATGTTGTTGTGGATTGCATATTTTACATGCAATTTATGCTGCAGTTTCTCTTCATTAACCACATCTCGCAGATTTTTCAAAGCAACAGCATGAATATTATTAACATGTGTTAAAAATGTGTTTAAAATAATGTATAAAGCTTTGTGTTTAAAGCAAAAGTTTAGGTATAATGAACAAGGGTGTCTGTATTTTATATATTGGTTTGTATGTGTGTTGATATATAAACCAGCCTATGTGTGCACAGACACATGCACATATATATTGCTTTAGAGTTCGTGTTTTAATTAAACTGAACTAGACCTTAACAAGAACATCCAATTCATAATTCTCTCATTCCGTTCTATAGATTCTTATTAGTTAAAGCAGATATAATCCATTCTCAAATGTGACACGTAGAAATTGCTAACATCTCCTTTTGTTGTATTTCTTTCCTTACCATTGGTTTCCTTTTACTACAGAAATCTCAGGAAAAGTCTTTTAGCCTTCAGTTTTTCTGTGCAGTACTTCCCCTTTGTATCCATCTTCCAATATTGCTTTTGGTAACATGGTATTTATAGAAATTCAATAATGGCAGACACAGGACTTAAAAATTACAAAAATTAAAAACTTCTAGTCTCAGCAATTGACAATACCCAATTTCATTGCATGAATCTAGTCCCGGTAACATCCTTACTTCAGTGTATCTTTTCAGTTATAACTCTTACATACACCTTCACTGTCAAAAAAATGTAAACAAAACAAAAAATAATTGCATAATTGGACTCAAATATAAAATTTTGAAGCAGCTTCTTTTTGACATTTTAGGCATGAATTTTGAAAGACACCCAGCATTGATTAAACTTACTCCCGCTGATGTAAATGGGAGTATTATTAGGTCAACAGAGCACTTTCACAAATCGTATCGTACTGTCTAATGTCAAGGACTGGTCTGAACTCTTCATCAGTAGCATGCTGGGATTTGGTCTATACTAAATTTCAGAGAGAGTAAAAAGTGTCTGTGGATATTTTCTAACTTTCAATGAAGAAAAAACAAAGCACTTTTTTTTTGCTTTTTTTTTTTTCTATTTTCTTTTTCATCTCGGTGAAAACAAAACTAAGATGCATTACTCTGAAAGGCTTTCAGAGTGCCTGGATGTTAATTCTCATACATTTCAGATATTGGAATTAAGCTACATGAAAAAATCTAATGCTCCTTTTTAAGACACTGGTGTGGCTATACTATGTCATTAGCCAAATGGAAGTTTTATAATCATAAGTTCCTATTGATGACAACTTTCATTTTGGAATAGACACATAGTGATATATGATTTTGCTTACACTTTATATAAAAAATAGAAAGTAGAAAAAGTAGAAGTTAGTACAAGCAAGGAACAGAAATAATTTTATAAATGTATCACAAAGAAACCATATTTTCCCTTGAAGAAGCAGGTTAATTGCAATAAAAGGTACTTAAAAGACATTAAATTCTCATTTCAAATACCAGTAAAATCCTTCTCCTCTTCCTCCACATTTTCACCAAACTGATCCTGCACCCTATCTTTCTTTTCACTGTATATCATTTGTTGGAGCAGGTTTGCAGCTTACACATCTCTGGACTGACGTTTGTTACTCGTGTATACCTGTTCACTGATTTGACAGAATCACGGCGGCATTTCATCAGCTTTCAGTGCTGCTTATTTCATCTGTTGAATGTTCATATTTCCCTTCTCTTAAGTCATCCAACTATATTTCTTGGACTTGGTACAATAAGCTTATCTTCAGGAGACCATCACCACATTACCGCTTGATAGTTTGCATGCTATGCATGTGAAAATAAATTAAAAACTAGCTGGAACCAATTTTACTCATTTTGGCACAGACAAGTTAAGAGCAACATTTGCTGATAGCAACTGTTTCACTTTTTGGACATAGAGATAGTACATGAGTTTCAGTAATTCCTTGAAGATGTGTGGTGAAAGCCTGATACACCCGCAAGCCTTAACAAGGACCTGTTAATAACTTACAAGTCCACACCTCACTTTTAGGTCTCCCAGTTTTCTCTTTCCTACAAAAATGCTTGTGGTCTTGCACCATAAAAAGACACAGGCCAACACATTAATTCACGTTATGAGTTTGCTTGGTTTTCAACCTTCTATTTATTTTATCATCTTGATCTTAACTGTGTGTGTCTATTTTAAAAGTTGTATCCTAAATTTTCAGCTGGTTGTATTTCCCGTTCTAATGGGAAGGTTTGCAAGTTCAGAAACACTCCCTTGGAGAGTGAGGACCCCAGTGCTGACCATAACCACCAAAAAGGGATGGTCTGCTTTGAAACCAGGCCTTTCAGAGACAGAACTCCAGAGGCTTGGTATGTAAAAGTTTATTTTCTTGAAAATATTAGTAATTGCATGTTGATAAATACTCAATCAGTAAATAAGTCAATTTGAAGCAGTGCTGGCATTAGATACATGCACAACTGGAAGCACCAGTTTAAATCAGCTAGAGCTCTTTAAATTAACAGGGTAGCAATGGAAGTGCTCCTAGAAAAACAGGCTGGGACACCAAATTATGGTATCCCAAAGGCTTCAGGGGAATTTACACCTGGATTCAATTCTGAATCCAAAATTCAGATGTATCTGCTGTGCAACTGGTTATGATACATCCATAACCAGATCCAACTATCTGAAAAAAAATAGCATTAGTGGTAGTCCTAAATGAGTTTCAAAGCAGCCTAGCCCACAGCCAGGCTGTAAAACATCCTGCACTTCTCCTTGCTCAGTGAACCCTGCTTCATCCCAAGTAAATCACAGTGCTGAACGAAAGTCCAGTCCAAATTAAAACACCACAGATGAATGATAGCCCCTGGGCTTGTGCAGTTAGTTGATTTTCCATAGGAACTCAAGCTGAGTTTCATCCCATCCTACTTCAGACATTTAAGAGTGTTACCTATATTAGATGCCTACAAGGCTTGGCTTCCCCTGCCATGGGCTGGAAAAGGGAGACACTGCTAATGGGTGGCTGGCCATGGGTGGATCCCAAGGACCATATGTCAATCAGTTTATAATTAAACAAGGCAGGCCCTGTTGCCTGGCTCTGAGGGTAAGGGACATGGTACAGATCACAGCTCTATGGCTGCCCGGCCTCCCTAAGAGCAGTGTGGTGTCTATGCTGTGGAAGAAACCTTGTTCCTCATCAAAGCTGTGCTAGGGATGGTGCTAATGGTGCAGGGGATGGGTAACTGTGTGCCAAATATACACCTGGTCAATTGGGATGTGTAGTGTAGGCACGGGCTGGGGTATCACTCTGCAGAAGGGTGACAGAGAGAAACCAGGGAAAACATGCACTTAATTTGGGTGACTTATGTGATCATGTTGATGCATGATCCAAAAGCCCACAGAATTAAGCAAAAATACTCTAAGGAATGATAATGTTTATAGGACAGATTATTATTTTATTGTTTCCTCAAGCCTGTGTTAACTCTGGTAAACCTGGCATAGTACACATCCATCAGCAATGCTGTCTTCTGTTCTGCATTGCCCAGGCAGCATGACTAAGTCTGGGCTTGAACAATCAGACTGGGTTGCTTAAACCGGGACCCTTCTGAGGCTTCAGCCATGACATAGCTTCAGTGTTAAGTATGAAGTGAAGAGTAGAAATGAAAGGATATTTATTATAAAACAAGAGCATTTGTTAGTACCAGCTTGGACATGTGACATTATTTGGAGAAGTGACAAGTCTTTTTATACCAAGATTTCAGTGCTATGCATTGGAGTTGCCTGCTGCCTACTGCACTACACTTCTGCTTACTCCCTAATCATTTATAGAAAAGACATGATCCAAGTCTCCCAAGCTTTTTTTAATATCCAAATATATTTCACTGCCAAAACAGAGATGTAACCAAAGTTCACACCAAGTCATAAGCACAGCAGATCATTTCTTCCTCTCTCACCTTGTTCAAGCGTCTCAGATATCTTTGTTTCTGGGCTGCAACGTTATTTACATAGTTGTACATTTCTGCCCTTTAGATCAGGGCATGTTAATCAACAAGAAGATAACAGCTATAAATAGTTACTTTTCTCTCATCTACCAGTAAGCAATCAAGTGTATGAGGTCTACATGCAACCCCAAATTCTTGAACTAAAAGTTAAGGCAGCCTTTCCCTGGGGAAAAGCTAACTTCATTTATAAAACATATTTGATTTCCTTTTTCTAATCTCTCCATAGCCTTTTTACACTGCTGCGTGCTTTAATTTTGCTTTCAGTCAGAAGTTTAAAAACTTTAGCTTCTAATAACTGGAAAAAAATGGTTATTTAAAGATAACTGCAACTTGCTTAACATGCCAGACTATCATATGCTCACTGCTTTGAAGCTGCAAATTAATGACGAGCAGGAACAGTGACTATCTTTCAGAGAAAACTGACCTCTTTCTAATGGCTCATCGCTAATGTCATCTGTCTGCTGCATCTCATTATGTGAATTTCACGGAGTAAGAAAGTATCTTAAGGCTGTGCACAAATAAAAAGGACCTTCTAGTATTGAGCACTTTGAAAATTTTTGATCTCTCAAAATACCTTCCTTAGATACTGGTTTCCCCTTTTGTGCATGGCACGCTGCTTATGTCATCTATTCTCTGTGACTAATTATGTTAATTTTGTGCCATAAAAGTAACTGAAGGCTGTTAAGGAATAAAAGCTTTTGAGTGGCCTTATTTCATAAACACCCCTTTTGAACAAGGCGCATTTAGTCATATTTGCAGTAACAGAAAGAGTCTTGTGCTAAAAATACAACAAAGGCTCTTGAATATGGCCATTTATTCCTACTTTATTAGGTAATTTATGAAAAGTATGAAGGGAAGCCTTTTTGTTACTATAATTTGCATAAAGCTGGTGCCCCATTAATGAGATAACTTCCTGCCTTTTGTGTACCACCAGCTGGAAATAGAAATATAGGAACTTTTCTGTCTCCCAATTACTTAACCTGCTGAGTTCAGAGTTGGAGAGTAAACAGGATTCATATCAGTCAAAGAAGCCGATTTCTGCTGCTCTATCTAAAATATTTTTATTTAATTAAGGAGCCAGCGAAAGTGAAACATTAAAAATATACTAAATGTCCATCAGCTACATGAGACCAAGCCATTAGACCTGTGCTTCAATTTTGCACCTGTCTTTTTGTGCTGTCAGTCACAATTAGTTGTGCTGCAGAATTTAGCCATCACGAATCCAGGCAAACATCTAAACCCAACATTTTGAAGGTATCTGGGTGCCAAAGGATGCAGATGGGTTCTAGACATCATTTAAAAAATCACCTAGAAACTCGATTGGCATCCAGTGCCCAGACACTTTTGAAAATCCCATTAATTTCCTCTCTGATGCCTAATACTTTAGAAATTCTGATCTGGATAGAAAACTCACACTCCAGAAGGAACAACTGTTTCCCAACAAGAAGAAAATTCCTCATCTACAATACTGATCTGTATGCCAGAAGTTCTAGCTACCTTTGGATTGGCTTACATGGTGCAATGGTACATGGTACTCTGTTTAGAAGCAGAGGTATTCACATCAGTGGGTTTTTTAAAATCAGTTTTCCACTTTAATAGCAGCATTTTGACTGCTGAATTAAAGGTATTGTTTATCAGTTGTGGCATCTAAGAACTATTTATACATAAGGTGATGACTTAGCTATAAAATCAATGGAGCAGCTCCCTGTTTAGATATTTTTACACTGTTTACTATCTCCAAATTTATTTCAAGTGACTTAATTATAATTATGATAATGACAACTCCTTAACAGTGTGCTGAAACATATGCAGTCTACAAAAAAAAAGCTATGTATATAATAGGACTTTAAATTTCAGCTGCACAGTTTTTCTGTAGTTTGAGGTCAGTTTGTTGGAGCATTAAAGATTGCTCAGTGGTCAAATTGCTTGATTAGCCATACCCGCCTAATCTGTTAAATCTGAATAAAAGGCATCCTTTTCTGTGGAATAGAGCGTGTGACAGGTTTGTACTTAACCATAACCCACTGCCACACTCTGGTCGTATTTTTGGGGTTCCCTGCTTTCCCATTGCAAAAAAGCTGGCCTCATCACCTTTCAACTCTAAAGGAGGAAAAGGCAATCAAAATCACCTTTCAGACAATAAAATGGATTCAATCCCAGTTTAAAGAGTCCTTTCACACTACCCTGTATATCTAAACAAATCACCGCAAACCCACATATCACCTCATCTAGTTAAAATATGGATATATTTAGAATAGCTGCAATATAGTTGCCACTGGCATTTTAACTATGAACTAAACCACGACTGCTGACATGCTAAAGGTTGTCACAGTCAAGGTCCTAATTACTCTACAAATTGTAGCTAGACTATAAGATTCATCTCCTCTTGCTTGAGGCATTGGACTGGAAGCAAAATCTCCACAAGCTCCTTTCAGGGGCAGCAGAGACACCTCTAGATTGGGATTCACAACTGATATGGGCTGATTCATTCCCTATTTAGACATCTTGAGTACATGCTTAGGAGGTATGAGTTGAGACTTGGATTATTTTTAGCCCATCTTGCACTTAAAATAATACAATTCAAATTGTAGCTGAAAGGGTGTCTGAATTTGAATCTTCAAATAGTACACAATCACCTAGTTTGCTGCACATTGCACTACAATTGCTGTGTTTCTACCTGTGGTTACCAATGAAGACCACAATTTTTCCCAGTTTGTACACAACTTTCTGCCAGATTTTTCCCTGACGCATCATTGACATCGAATATTTCGTGCAGCATGATTAGGTGCTAGACTAGGCTACTTTACTAAAAGACTGCACCAAAAAATGTGTTTCAAGGACCTGATAAAGGCTTGGGAGAAGAGAAAGAGAATTGATTCCCAGTCTACAGTGTTTGATGAACCGATATTCTTGCGGTGCAGCAATTCAGGTAGGCTGGAAGCATTTAGAGAAGTCAGTAGTGTTGCTTCACTCTTCTAGATGTGAGTTATTCACAAGCAAAGAGCCCCTACTCTGCTGCAGAGAAACCTATGGCACCAACCTCATGTCTCAGGAGAAGGCATTCCATGCAGACTGCTGGCCAGAAGAGCAGGGTACAGCAGCTCTCGAATATCCATACCACCTAGAAATGGTTGTTTCCAAACCACCTGTGCACAGTAATTCATATTGCAGGGTTACAGAAGCATGTAGGAAACACTGCCTTTCTGCTGTTTCCTGATTGAAAAGCAGAGTGGCGGTAGGAGCATCTCACGTGCAATGTTGGAGCATAAAGTTATGTTATAGACTGACCATCAGGCAAAGTCACATAAAAAACATTCTCACTCCTGAGATTGAATAAAATAAATCACATTAATTCACAGCTTTTTTTGTTTTCCCCACACTCAAGCCCCAATATTTTTTTAATTCTTTTTCCTAAGTAAATAGTCTTTTTGACTCCCTCACAAGGCAACTTCCCTTTCATATTTGAGTCCCTGTGCCCTACAAAGGGCTGGTCCAACCCCACAGTGCAGGATGCTCTGCAGTGTCCCTCCCACAGAAGGAGTGAGCATGGAGGACACCCCTGAGGTCCTGCTCCTCAGATCACAACCTTTTTGTGGCCCACCTGTGCTCAAGTCAGACTCCTGCACTCTTCAGGTTCGCTGCCCAAATATCCAACTGGCTGGGTTGGCCATACACATCATCCCCCAGTCCTGCCAACAGCATTACCCAGCCAGAGAGGCAAAGGTCAGGGAAAGTGGTGTAAGGGCATGCAGAGCGCCTTCGCTCCTCTTCCGTCTCCTCGCCTCTGCCCACAGGTTGCAAAACTTGGCCAGGCACTTACCTGGGAGGTATTTTTGCACATGGCTGGCCCAGACTGGCACCAGCTTTCCAGAGCTTTCCCCAGGTATGTTGCAATGAAAGGTCAGCTGATGTGGAGAGAAGGAAAAAAATGCATCTTTATCTGCAGGAATGAAGAAATATGCCTAGAAAGATTTCGGGTGTTCAGTGTTTAAGGCTCAGTGGAATATGAGTCTATATAAAACTTGAAATAAAAGAAGCCCATTGACCTATTTAATGGGACTAGTCATTAAAGTCACAAGAGCTAAGGAAAAAACAGCCTAATGAGGAATTAAAAAAATAAAAAAAGAATAAAAAAAACCCCTCTCCATGCCCACTAGCCCAGGGCTAGCTTAATTAAAGTCAATGTAGAAATCTGCAAGAATAAAGAAATAAACAGTTAAATGTGTTATTTTTATCCCCATATTCCTGGCTTCTCATTCTCTGTGATTGGTTTCATTCTCAAATAAACCAACAGCCTCTTGTTTGGTTTCTATTCTCTGCCTAATTTGGATAAATATAAACTTTGCTAGGCAAACCCAAAAAATAAGTTGTTACCCTGAATATGAAGCTCTGATGAACATTGTTTTGTGATTCTGATAATTACGAATATTTATAGTATGTGGTTTAAGAGGGCAGCACTAATTGGACAACAGTTTCTGGACTCTCTTCTTAAAGCACTTAAATGATAAATCATTCACCAAAGACGGATAATATAAATAAAATGATAAATTGGCTTTCCCTCTCTCTTCTTTTCTTTTGATTTACAAAACAGCTCCAACGAGCTGTCTGTGGCCAGAAAGCCAGTATTACTATGGAGTTAGAACATTGTTATGTCTGTTTACAATGATTTGGGAGACTAGAGGGGAAAAGTTTGAATCAACAAATATTTTCTACATTCCTACTGGTAACTCCAAGGCCTGTTTTCAGGGCGGATTTTTTTTCCCCCCTTGTCTGTTACAAGTTATGATGTGTGGATGAAGGCTTTTTCCCATGCAGTAATGACTGTATACTGAGATTTCAAGGGGCTGTTCATGACAATCCCATTTTCTGTGTAATTTCATGGTTGTCTTCTTGAATGAAGATATTGGCTGCTCTGAAGCAGGAGGTCAGATGCTCCTGCTCCCTTTCAGTATTGTTCCGGAGTATGTTTCCTTTCAGCTGATGAAAAGTAATTCATCATTTACACCCTTGAATTCTGCCAGCGTTTTTTTGAACAACTTTTCTTTCCCCGTGGTACCTTGGGCCCATGAAAGAGATAAATAGGTTCAATACAACGCCGGGCCCCGAATCCTGGGAGCAGGTTCGGCCTCGGAGGCCCTAAGCTGCCCCTTTCTCATGATGGAGTTTGTCACCTTTCTACCTCTGGAAGTCAAATCCTGTCGACTCAGCCATCTCTCAGCCTCTCTGAAGTGGCTTTGGCACCCACTGGGGCATGTGAGCTTAAAATTGATTTTTTTTTTAAGATCTGTCAAGTTCCCTTAAGGGAGCGGGCAGACAGCCGGCCGGCCCCGCAGCCCCTCACAAAGCACTCAATGTCTAACAGGCACCCGAGGAACTTCCTTCATGGGGGCAAGGGGCCCCCAACTCCTGACGCCTCGGGAGGGCGGCGTTGCTGAGAAACTGGCCCTCTGTGGGAGAAACCTTCCTGCCAGCCTGCCTCCTTTTGGAAACCTTTTAGCCTGATTTTTCCTTTTTCTTAATTTTTTTTTTTTTTTTTTCTTTTAAGAAGCAGAGATGTTAAATAAAATAGTGATGGCCAGATTGGCTGGGGTGTCTCTTGCAAGTGGTGATGCTCACCTCCACTTGGGACAAGAGAATACTTTTCCCTCCATGACCCAGTGATGCTCTGCACCCAGGTAGCATTTCCAACCGTGGCTTCCACTGCATTGTGCAAATAATTCATTGCAATGCCCCATAAACCCTCAAAAATCAGTGGACAGGTTGTCAGAGGCAGGGAAAGTTATGATGCAAAGAGAATAAAGGGAAGATTTTCAGCTGTTGGTATGAAAAAAGAGAGAGGAGTATATTTTAGATAGTTATTCCATTCTTTTAATAGTCACTGATATACGTGGTTGCAGGAAAAGGCATCTAAAAGCAGGACTGCTAATTGGAGTAAGTGAAAACCTCTTTGCAGAGTGAGGCTTCAACTCCCAAAAATTCTTTTCCCAGAGACTGCCTTAGCACTGCCCAAAGGACAGCAGAGGCAGAGGTGGCACCTCCCCACCGCGGTACCATCATGCAACCTCACAGGCATCTCTGTGAGCATTTCAGTACCCAACCAGGTAAATAAAATTATTTTTGAAGGAAAGAGCTGTCAGCAGATTAGATCACTGGATAGCAAAGCAAAGCTTGTTACAGAAACACCTCTGAAAGGGGCTCAGTCTAAAGCAATAATTTCAGTGCAGTAATTCTGAGTTATTCCAAGGCATTTATTTAAGACACAGAGAGGATTAGTAATACAACCCCTTTTTGGGTAACTCTCTCCTGTTTGGAGTAGTCTTTTAGAAGAGCAAACAATTGTTCCACTTGATCAATTTTTGTCGACTTTTTGTTCAGCACATACTATCGTTGGGGTCTAAAATATGGAATATTCCCTGAATTGGCTTATTTAAAATACTGTATGGCTCCTCCTTCCTTTGCTGCAAGTGTTTGTTTTCAACAAAAATATCCTGTGCATCAACATTATCAATACACATTCACAATGGGCAAAAGGATTGTTTAATTTGTGCTGTGGTGACAGCAGGGGGAGCAAAAATCACTGCATCATAGGGGAATTCAGAATAATACTGGCTATTAAAAAAACACTTCTGAAAAGAAATAGATATTCTGAAGAAAACAATTCTTGTATGCATTTATTATTGCCAGCCAAAGTAAAGCTATAGGTTAGCCCAAAGTTTGTTATGCAAACCATTAGCAGAGGCAAACAGCAGTTAGGAGAAATTACAAGCTTGAAACAAAAGCCATGAGAGAGCCAAACTCTTTCTAACTCATGAAGGGAGTGCTGGAACCCCTCTCTGCAAGCAGCAAGGGACAATGAAGATTTGCAGCTTGTCATAAGTAATTTTTTTTTTTTTTTAAACTTTGTGCTTTACTTCAAGAGAGGGAACTGCAGCCCACCCCATGCCAGGAGACACCACTGAAGCCAGACCTCTTGGTGCCTTAGGGTTAGAAAGGGCACTGGTGGTGGCACAGTCCTGGCCCAAATATAGTCCCAGGAGCAAATAATACAAGTCTCAACCAGTTAGAATGTTAATTAAGTTACCTCGGATACTTGAGATATATCCCTATATACCCACACTTGCTGCACACCCCCTGCTCACGCTTTCCCTTTGGAGTTATGGGCTGCCTTGTCAGGTTTGTGGGTATTGGCCCTAATGAATGCTATCAGTAGGTCTGGTTTCCACTAAAGTTTGACTGACTCTTTGAAACTGTATAGATTTTTTGCATCCCATATTGTCAGTCAGGTCACATTAAATGATTATGAAATGAATACTGTGATATCTGTCATGTTTGTCAATCCTTCAGGTGAGGATGCACATGTTGCAATATAAAGCAAAATACTCCTCCTTTGTTCAACAGCTCTCCATCTGCCCATCCATCCATCCATCTGCCTCTGTGTATTCACACGCAAAAATAAAACCTGCTAAACAAATCCATTATGTCTTTGTCCACACTATCATGATTTGTGGATCTATCTTTCCTTTCAATTTTCTGGAATATATTCATAGGTTATTATTATAATCTCAAATATTTTTTTTCTGCAGTTAGCATTCAGTATTTACTTTTTGCTTTTCTAATTAGCCTTTCGGTTTGCTTCTGCTTATTTTAGATAGCCTTTCAACCACTCCACCTTAGCAGATTTTGTATATTTTTTTAAACACCTTGTGCTTATTGCTTATCTTACTCTTTACTATACAACCCTACTTAGCCACATTGGGCATTGTTACCTTTATCCTTCTTTAGACTTAAACCAGGATGAATTTCAAATGTCCTCCAACTGTTTCTGAAATATATTCCAATTTTCTTCAGTAGATTTACCATACATTATAATAAAATCCTGATAAAAATTCCTTAGAACACTTTGCATTCCCTCAAAGTCAGCCTGCCATAAGGCTTGCATTGCTTTTTACTCCTCAACAAATATTATAAATCAAATGATGTTGAGATCACTGGATCTTTCATACCTCTCCAGTTCAACACCCTTTATTACCCTTGGCTCAAATTCTTGAATTAATTAAAATAGTTTCTGATAGACAGTTCAGTAAAGCACACAAGAAACTAGAGGCAATCCTACTTTAGCTTTAGAGACATGAGTATTCCATCCCTAGTTTTACCTTATTGTAGTCAATAACGGAGTAATTAACCATCCCTATCAAAGTTCTGGCACTCTTGAAGGACTCTCTCATCTGTAAGCAAAGACCTAAAAGTTCAAAGAATCATTCAGAAAACCACCTGACTACCTTTACTGTGCTTAACTTTTATCAGAATTGACATTACTATGTCAGCCAAAATACTTGCAGCATTTCTCTCTGAAGACACTCATCTCCCAGGAATACTGATACAGCTCCTCCTCCCTCTATCCTTTCTCTCCACAAACTCCAGACTAGTATCTCAAAACCTCAATTTCTTGCCTCAACCATATCTGTGTTATTCCAATAATATCATGCTTATCCTTGATACTCATAGTTATCATTGATAAGTCTTTGATGTAATAAATCCTTGATATAGTATCATACTTATCCTTGCTATAAGATATAATCAAAAATGAAAGCAGAAACTTAAGATACAGAGTAAAATATATTACTTGCCAATTTTCCACAGTAACTTTTCATCATTACTCCAAAATTACTTTTTAATGCAAAGAGTAGTTCCAATCACATAGAGGCCCACATGATTCAGATACTATCATAATCACAATTAGATTACATTACTGCAATCAGGAATGGAGATCATTAAGAGAAAGAATATAAATTGCTTTAGTTTTACAAGTACTGAGCTAGCAAAATTATAATTAATCTCCATTTATAATCTTTTCTTTCATAGAACTGCAAAGCATGCTACTTTTTTTAGGCCATCAATACAAATTAGAACTAAGTAATAAAGCCCTAACTACTACTACTGTGCAGTTCTCAATCGTAGAAACTTTCACATTACGTACAGAAGGCTTTTCATGCAAACAGTGCCCTCAGCATAGAGGGTTTTTTCAGTGCAATAAGTCCAGCCATTTCTATCGTGAGTTTGCTGTTTATAACGCAAAACACAATCAAAACTGTCTATCCCTCTTCCGAACAATGGATATGAAGTCTGCTTCTAAAATTGGATGATATACTTTCTGAGAGATGAGACAATAATGACTTAGCAGTAGAGGCAAAAAATGCACAAATACCAGATTTCACAAGTTTTCAGAATTTCCACTAAAAAACAAATATGCAATGCTGTCAGGAGTTGTGAGATGACAGACGAGGCCTCATCTAATTCCAGTACATACTGCCACATTGAATATACACAGCTCTGATAGAAAATTTTAATGTTGCCATGAATGTTTCTTCTTCAATTCTCCATTTTGAGAAACAAGAATAGAAAAATCAGTGGCAGTCTGATTTTCTGCTAAATCTTCTTCTAGACCCAAACTGTACCTTCCCTGACCGATGAGAAAAAAATTCTATGGAAGAAAAAAGGAAAAAGGAAGAACAAATGTGACCCCTTTTTAAATGCATAGGTAACTTTATCTCTTGGTTTTATCAGGACAGAACAAAGCAACGAAACAGAAAGTAATTGTTGGAGATTTGCTGCTTTAGAGAATAAATAACCACCCCAGGACAGAATCTGCCTAGTGCTGGCTATATGGCAAAAGAACGAGTTTAAAATCCAAGTGGAACAAATCTGCAAGACAGCTATGGATTCCCCTAGCTAAGTTCTCCCTTTGCAGTCCCCTGTATGTGGACAGTAACTGCAGGAGAAATCCCAAAACAAAGAGTTCAGCTCAACCTCCTGACAGCAGGGACATTTCTACAACTGGAAATGTGGGAACGAACTTGTAACCATGTTGACCTGTCCAAATACGTTCTTCCTTCATCTGCTAGAAATAAATATGCCATCCAGAATAACTTGGGGAAGCCATGCAGAAAAACAGTCAATAAAGTCCACTTTCTACAGGAATAGGGACACTGGAACACTTTGGGTCCCTGGCGTCGAGGGTTGCCTGTTTCCAGGGGATGACCAGCATGGGATAAAGCCAAATTAATTTTGGCTTTTGATCCTCATGGTTTGTGGACTTCTCTAAGATCAGAAATCTAGAAAAAGCTAGAAAACTTTCAGAGAAAAAAAATCACCATGGTTTGTTGTTTACATTAAACCACAATCTGTTACAAATCTCAAGTCTGTCTCACCTGGTCCTCATCCAAATCACCAATGAAACGATTAGAGTCCGCCTGAAAGCTATCTTTTAGACTACATAAGCTGACACAGGGCAGTTTATATATTACTCTAAACACTTCTCATAACAGCAGCTTATTCAAATCTAATCTGAATCCACTAGTACTTTAATGCCGTACATCCTATATTCAGTATCAATTGTTTTATTGAATAGAACCTATTCGCTCCACTGCTTCATTAAGCAATGGAGCACTTAGTTTGAACTGGTTTTACTCAAACCCCTTAGCTTCTGGAGTCTGTTCTGCTAACTCCTACTCAACATCACCAGTAATTGCTGAATGCAACCTCTCAAAGTGTTAATACAAGTATCATCTATAATATAAAAATATGATTTCAGTCTTCCTTACCATTTTCTGCAGTTTTTCATGACAGTAAGCAACACATATACTGCCTCATTTATGTAATGATTTTCTACTGTGCAGGTAATTATTAGCCATTCTATGTGACAAGTGCCACTCACAGATGTGCTCCTGGGACCGATGGGACTTTAGCCCCATTGGCAGCAGAAGGAGGTGCCTGACGCCCATCCCTACGGCTGACTGTGACTAGGTCGTCAGCTTCTCACAACTAACTTGTTTTCCCCCCACAAAGGAGCCCTGAAGTTCGGCAGTGCTTTCAGACTTAAGTATGTCTGAACAAAGGAAGTTTTGGATGACAATCTTGGATGTAGGCCTTTAAAATCTTTGTACACTCTATTTCAGATATGCAAATGTTCTTTTGGATATGGCTCTTGATCAAGTTTTCATGAACATCCACATTCCTATGCTGAAAAGTGTGTGAAATCAGTCATCTACCAGACCCAAGCAGAAATTGCTTGATTTTAGTTTCCTTGTCTGCCTTTTCTATATGCCTGAAATTGTCTTTATCATCTCTGCCTATGCTCTATTTATATTAAAATGTTTTTCTTATCTCCTGTAACCAATTCAGTTTGGGTCAACATTAAAACCATTCTACTAACTTCAAAGAGATCCAAAAGAATGCAAGAGAAATCTAAGGAGAAAACTATGAGCATTAGGTAGCATCCAAGAACCAGTGTAAACCCAACACGTTTGTTATTTTTTTTTTAGTTAAAAAGTTAAGAGTATACAATAGTGTATGTAGCACAATTAAATAAACAAACAATATTTAACCTACTAAAATGTTACAGATCTGGAACTGGCAAAATTCTTGATGAACATTAAAAATGTAATTCACATGCTTATGTTAAAACGGATGAGGGGGTTACATATGTTAGGGGTTTCTCTGCTTTTGGTTTGTGGGTTGTTTTTTTTTTTTAAACCTGCCAGCAAAAGAACACGATCTTAGCGATATGTCAGAGATAAAGTTGAAATACCAGAATGCCCATGGCAAATTCTGGGAACAAAGACTCACTCATACAGAATAAGAATGAGTGGTTATGTATAGCATACTATTAACTCAAGGTGGTTTTGAAAAGCACAAGTTCTGAACATCAGCAGCATACATACAGACATATACATCTATTTTCTTACACCTACAAGTTTTCTGCCTGGTGTGGTGGAAAAGGAGCTTTTGAACTACTACAATGATGGACTTATTGCTGGAAAGATAAAGAGAATGCAGTGTCAGATTTTTCCTCTCTATAACAAGGCAAAAACCACTGACATGAAGAGTAGGACTCTTTCTCAAACACTGGGAAAGGAGGAGAGCTTTCCAGCTGCAGCACCAGCCCATGCCTGGGCTAGACAGATGAATCAAGCAGGCAAATGGCTTTTTGGTGTGATGTTACAGTGAAATAAATCTCCTTTCCCAAGGAAATAATTAAAGAAACAGGTATGAAATCAGTGTGATACTCGCTATTATTCGCACTAGAAAGTGAAAACAGATCGGAGGGGGTTCTGTTTGCTTTTGTGCAAAACAGATCCAGTTACTGTAGGATCTGGTGCAGCACAGACCATCGGGAAGCTCTGTGAGCATGGCACAGAGAGAGCTGGACCTTGCTACAGGGAGGGGAAAAACAATACGGTGATTACACAGAAGATGTTTCAGTGAGTAGTGTCTATAGCATTAACTACACTAATCCTCTCCCTAAATCTGACTTGTCTTGTGATGGACAAATTATCCAGCTTAGTGAGGTATCTGAGATGGTGCTAGTGTCTCAGCTGCTCTGTTCCCTCAGTTTTCACAGACTTTAAGTTTGTGAAAACACTTGATGCCCTCCCCTTTGCAGAGCACTGTACATGGGGTGGAGGTCTCACAGTCGTCACTCTCTGCCCTTGGGAAAAAACAGGATGTACTTTCCCAGTGCTGATAAGGAAAAGTAGAAGCATTTCCTCAGAAAGTTAGATATCTGTCCAAGTGGCAAGAGAGGTTTGAAGGGGCATGATCCACAGAAAAATGTATTCCTGGCACCTAAACTACATGTGTGCTATATATTCTCATTCCCACTGTATGGGGGGGGGGGGGGGGGGGGGGAACCTACTCTTCTCTCTCACCTCAAAAGCCAATAAGAGAATCCAATGTAGGACTGAGATGAGTGACTATGTAACAAATCTTTATTTCCCACCTTCTGAAGAGTATGCTATACCAGTTATCACACTGGACTTCTCAACTTCAAAGTGTTACATAAACATTAAGATGTAAAACATTAAGAGATTACTATGGCAAACACTAGTCTTATGGTACAGTAGATGCAATGCTCATAAAAGTGTTATCATCCTGAATACTCTCTGCACAGTTATCATTTGTTGTCTTATTTTTAATTAAGTTACAAAAGATTGAAAATGGTTTTGGTAATGTATATATAAACAGAGAAATAAAAGTAGGAAGAGCCATGAGAAATGAAAGAATGGAAAAAGGCTTTTGCATACATTTTATGAGTTTATCAAAAAGAAACTTTGGTGTAACTCAACCAGAAGGTAAGACAAAAACCACTGGACAGAAGTTCAAGACATCCTTATATGAATAAGGTAAAAATGTATGTGTTTTTTAAGAGCTGAAGCAACAAAATCTTGTAACAGCTTACCAGAGTTGTGGGTTCTCCATCAACACATGCTCAAATTAAAGTAAGTTATGTTTCTAAAAGATATACTCTTTTTTTGAGTGGGAATTAATTTAGGGAGCCCTACTGTCTGTACTGTATAGGTCAAACTATATCACTGCAATGGTTCCTTCTGACCTTATGAATTATAAATGGGTTAGTGACCAAAATACTATCTTAAAAAATTAAAAATACTCCCTCTAAAAGCATAGATTTCAATACCAGAAGGGTTCAGTCAGTTCTTTATCATTCAGATGTAGATAAATTGAGTCCTTGCACTTTTCTCTCTATCTCTTTCTCGTAAAATCTAAGTCCTGTCTGTTCTACATAGATATCCATGACATTTTCTCACAAGAGCTGTGATTTACTCCAATGTCTTCAGCCAAAAATATTTCTTCTCCCCTCTGTTCTGTATTATGTGCTTGAGTAAAATTAAGTGGAAATAAGTAGGAATGTAGTGGGAAAATAAAAACGACAACAGAAAGACTTATATCATGAAATAAATATATTTTTTCATATCTTTTCTAAGAATTGAAAGTAACATTGTTTTGTCCAAAAAAATCTTGTAAATGTAAAAATCAGAAATATGTATTATACATATAAAAGAATGTTATTCATGAGGAAAAATATTACAGATATTTTTAAACCAATTATGTCAGGAAAAATCAGATGAATAGCCAAACAAAATGAAGGAATGGGAATTATACCTTGAAATGAAAGTTTTCTGAATTCAGAATTCATGCAGCCCATGGTATGTGAATTCACCAAAGATGGTCTAAATGTAACAGGAGAAAAGCAATATATTGATCCTGTTATATACACAGTTCATATCACTAGGTGTTTTGGGTACTTACCCTACATAAGTTATAAAGAAATATTATTTTTGTTAAAAATAAAATATATTATTATTCTTCTAAGAATATTATCTGGATTCCTTTTCTTATCATAAAGATTATATCATATACTAGTGGATAATATGATTCAAGAAAAGCTATGTCCCAAAATAACATGACATTTAAAAGAGAAAGTGTAGGTGTGTGTTTTCCAGGGGGAAAAATTATTAAAGTATCAAGGTTTCTGTCAGGGATGGGAAGAGACTAATTCCAAAGAAATTAAAAATGTTTCTTGGTTTATTGATCCTGAAGGTAAAATTTAGTCATTTTGAAGAATGGAGATTTGTTACTTTTTGTATACATTTACTGCATAGAAAAATTGTAAGAAGAATGACAAAACATTTTAATATTTTAGAAATGAAACACTACAAATTAAATAGAAGCAATTAGTTAAAATCAATTCAATTGTCCTCAAGGTCTAGGGCTAAGCTACAGGTCAGCAATGTAGTTGTGTAAAGTTTTAAATACATAATAAAAGCAGCCATTCCAGAAAACAGGGTAGAGCCTTATTTATACCTTAATTAAAATCTGATAATGCAGAAAAAAATATCTGGAATTGGCATAATGACCTGAAAAATTGCTCCTGTGTCCATGAAGAAGATCTATTGTGCCCTAGGAGAACATCTAAGGATGGGGCAGCTGAGATTTCTTCTTCCTGCTCTTGTGTATCCCAGTGAATGCCGGGGTCATCTAGTGGTTAGTGAATTCCTCAGGAGCCAAAATGGTGAGAATCACTGCTAGGTGCCCTCTTCCTGATTGTCCTACACAGTCCTCACCCTGAACACAGCCTTCACTATCTTTCATGCTAAATGGGCCTTATAGAATATTTTCCTTTGAAAGCCACCAAAGTTTTCTTGCGGCAGACGTTCTGCAGCTGAAATTTCCATCAGGGTCATTTTTGCCCGTAGCTTTTCACATGAGAATTATTTATGGATTGTTTAGGAAGTATTATGGGGGCTGGTATCCTGTAAGTAAGAGATTTGTATTCTGGAAATGTTTGGCATCTCTTGGTAGTAAATACGTCAAAGTGGACTGCACAGTATCTGGGACCTTTGTGTGATTAGATAGGACTTTCCCCTTCATAGAGAGTAGCCTTGTAAACTAAAGATAATCGGTAATCTATTGCAGTATTTTGGGTGAAATTATTTCAAAGTACTTTCATTTGTCTGTGAAACTTGCTATAGTTCATTTGCAGTGTTTGCAGAAATGTTTCACCTTATATAACGGTTTTCTTTTTAAGTGGAATTTGTTACCTTTATTATCTGTACATTGCCAGCTCCATGTCACACATAGCAGGATTATTTCCACCTTTGGCAATGTATACTCCCACGGTCATTTTTAAGGGTTAATATTTTCACATGATAATATGTACAGCTGAATATTTATACTTTTAAAGTAGAACTAAAGAGGAAATATAATGAGGCCTGGAAAGTGGCACAATTTGACTTGGCATGCCAACTCCACAAACATTTTTCAGTAAAAAGGAAACAATGATTGTGGGAAGCAAAATGTGTATTTTAAACCCTACAGTCCTTCATAAAGAATGCCACAGTTTTAAATAAAACCTCTTTCTTCTCTTTATATAAGAAGAAAGCAGATATAAGACATAACCTTCCAAAGTCTCCAAATCCCAGGTTTTAACTTAGCTTCCTGTGTATTTTCCCTGAGTGAAGTACAAATAAATAGATAAATAGATGGATGGATGGATAGATAGACTGATAAAGGGGTTCATTACTTCATTGAAAGCACTTCATTACCTCATTCTTCCTATTTTGAATAATATTCACCAAGAAGCAGAACTTTCCAGGTCTCTCTTCCAGGCTTTTTCACACACTATTACTTCCATTTAGAACTTGCCTGCTGTTGCTAGATCATCATTAGCACAAAGGGGACAGAGCACTATATATATAAGAAGGATAGTTAGGAAGCTTGCAGGGATGGGGAGAGCAACACTTGCTGAACAAGAATATGAAAATCTGTCCTGCAAAAATCTCAACTGGAAAAATGACACTTGCTCAGGCTCCTGGTATCCTAAATTAGCAAAGGCCTTTAGAAGTCCAATGAATTAGGAATCTGGGGCAACATTGACCTGAAAAGACCTCTCTCTTCTACTACAAATGTCCCATCACCACCTCAGGAAAAGTAACCACCCACACTCTCCCCATGCTCCATTCAAGTATCTGGAGTGGTATAAATATACAGGTTCGGAGAGGCTTAAATTAAGAACAGCTGAAAAATAGAGACCAAGATGACAGGATTTTCTCCATCTGCTTTTTGACATTTTCAAGACACATTATCTTAGTCATGAATTCCTGATCCTCTACTATCACGACAAAGTTCAACTTTGACTCATACATGGGATTTTATAACTACAAAAGGGGTACAGACTGGGAGAGCTGGACTGGGTATTTATCACTGGCCAACTAACTGCATCTCAAACCTGCTAATTTAGATCAAGGAAGTACCATGTGATAAGGATCCTGGCCAGAGGCCCTCTTCTTCACACGTACCACGCTACGTGTTTGTGAGAATTTCCCAGCCTGAGTCACCAATCTTCTAGTCTGGATGGTTTGAAATGGCAAACTTGGGCACCAAATTCACTTCTTGCAGGAGACACAGGAGATAAAGTAGCCACAGGCATTTGTGATGAGGAATCACAAGATGATTCTTGTTTCTTTAAATATCGTGCATTTTGTTGAGTAATATTGTGCAAGCTAAACAGCCCTGAAATGCAGGGAAAAGGTCAGTTTAGGAAACAGATCACATGAAGCACAAGCAGATCAATAGGAAATATGGGAAATGGGCTTGCTGCATGGTGATGAAAGTTGCATTTCATAACGGACGTGTTTGCTTCATTAATGAGGACACGAATCAAGGCTTCAGAAGTTCCAGGTGTTTTGATAAAAGACAATCTGTAACAAGTTAACATATTTCAGACTTACAAATACAGAAGAGGATAGAAAAGGGAAGACAACATACTTTGTCCAGGCCTTTATTGTAAATCATTTAGTATGGATTTTTTGCTTAGAATTTCACAGATATTAAGAAGAAAACCATCTTTCCAACATTACCTGGGTAATCCATTTATGCAGTGGTCCATTGTACCTCAATAGAATGCCTAAAGGTACTGAAAGTTATTTGTTTAGATGTTAGAAAAATAGTTGTGCCAATAAACACTGGCTTTCAGCTTAGACTAATGAACATAGACTAATATCAGTGTAACTTGTAATCTACAGCTTGCTGAAGCTGAACCTAAATGTCTAGGAACTGAGTTAGTTAAGTGTAATATTCTGCTCTGACATTTTTGGCTGCAGTTTTCTGCAGTTCAGTATAAAAACTTCACTGATAAGTATCTTTAGATAAACCTCATAGGTAATTTAATACCTATATATATAAATATTATCTACCTGTCTGTCTGGCTATCTGTCTACGAGCTGTAACCAATTCCTGGCTCCCACGGAAACAAGCTTTCTTGTGGGACAACTGGTTTTCAACCAGTCAAGCCAAAAGTGAAAAGGGAAGCAAAGGAAACACATACTTACAGTTATGTAAAAGATAGCAAGAGTACAGTAACTGAAGTCTCTTATGAATTCGCACATGCTTAGAAATGGCACTTTTTTTTCTTTTTTTTCTCTCATTTTTTCAGGATAAAGCCCAGCAGTCATGCACTGGCTAGACAGGATACCACAGCGGGAGGAAAGCTAGGATATGCTCCTTCAATGATATTGTTAAGTCCCCAAGATTGAACTCTAAAAACATTCTAGTGCTCAAATATTCAGGATTAATGTCTTCAGGTAAAGGCAAGAATGTGCTTTTGCAAGATCTCTTGGGGCTTCATTCAGAGTCTGAATAAGATGTGGGATAAACCTTAACTTTCTGTATCTCTACAAGGAGGAAGAAATCTTGCTTTTTAGAAATCTTGCTGTTTAGAGCCTCTGTTTTCACTCTGAGTGGAAAAGAAATAAGAGAGGCTTGCAAGGAAGGGAGCTGTTTCACCATAAATATATGGCAGCGGTCTTCAAAAAAGGTGAAAGGTATTTGTGATGTTAATGGAGAGAGATCTTGATACTTACTAAGAGAATAAGAAGAAACTAAATTGTAGAGGGGAAAAAAAAAAATAGGTAAGGAGTTGAGGAAAACTTCTGGATTGTCAGGATAGTTACCAACTGAAATAATATGCCGAGGAAGTTAGGAAATCTCTATTACTGCAGGCATTTAAAAAGAATTAAACAAACATCTGTCAAGACTGACATAGGTATTGTTGATCTTACCTTGAGGCAGGGATGCATTAGGTGACCTCTCCAGTCTCTTTTACCCTATCTTCTGTGATTGCTGATTCATGTCTTTCTTTTCCACCTCCCTTGATGTCTTTACTTATGCTACCAGACAGGAATGTTCACTAATCAATTCTATCCCTACAGTTAATGCTTTTTCTTTATACAGACAGGGGGCTTGAGGAATCCGTTTCAGCCATAATCAAAACAAATTCTTGATAAAAACACTCAACATATGTGAATCACTCCTCACTTACTACTACAAAGGTGGGGTGTAGCATACATTGGAGTCACAAAGACGACTTTGGAATAAAAAAAACAAACTGTAGCTTAGCTTATAGCACCATTTATGACACCACTTCTGTCTCTTAAGACGTCTTTACATCATTTTCAAAAGAAACAGGTATTGGTGCTCTCCATCTAAAGATATCAAGTATCTTACACTTATTATTGTGTCATCAAAAATGAAAGAATATCACAGTTACACAGTTTTGGTTACTTATATAGGTATATTTTACAGCCCTAAGGATTTACAGCAGATATTTTTTTCAGGCGATTTCTGCGCTTTGCATTTTTTATCTTTCCTGTCTTTAAAATCACTAAATACATCTTAGCAATGTTTATACTGTACCAGGGGCATACTGGTGCCATATTTTGCAGTGTTTTCTCCAAGTTCTGAATAACAAACTTTCTTACAGGTGGATAAAACAGTCTTTAATAGGCCTTCATGAAACTAAAAATAAGTTTATTATATTATGGAGAAAGGCCTTAGAAAGTTCAATTTTCATTTGGAAAGGCCAAGAGACCTGAAAAAATATTTTTATAGATCATATAACATTAATTTAAATTAAGCCATTTGCCCCAAGAAAGAATATACCTATCTAAATGAGGTTCAGGAATTCTTAGATAAATATGAAGGATTAGTTCTTTTTTGTTTGCATTCTTATTTATTTTCTCTCTTTTTGGAAAGCATTTCTATTTCCCTGCTGAGCTCAGACAACACATAAAGGATTTGTTTCCTTTACCATCCAAAGTCTACAGAGAGAGAAGAACAGAAACGTTATCAGTATTTGCTTTTATCTTGCTACCCTTTTTGTTCTAGACACATTTTTGCCAAGTTAATAACTCAATAATGGTAACTGGTAACTCAATAATAATTACATTTGATAGTGTATTATATAGTAGGTTTTCATTTGTCAGTCTTAAAACACTTCTCCAAGGAAGCTAAGTGTTGCACCGTGTGATCATACCAAGATACAGACTCATGATGTAACTTGCTCAAGGGCAAACAGCGGGCCAGTGTCACAAATGGCAATGTATCTGACATTTTCTTGATCTTTCCTGCAGTGTGCCATTCCCAGGCCTTTTTGCTTCATCATACAAGCATCCACATTGTACAATTTGGATATATCATTCCTATTTAAACTCTTTTTTTTTTTTTTTCATGATAAAAATGCTCAGCCGATACCAGTTATTAGCAGTGTATGATATTAGTAATGTATTAGCAATGTACGATCTGGATTAATTTTCTACAACGACAGAAAATGAAAACCTGAGTAGGTCACAAAAATCACTTTTAATATGGACCATTTCCAGCTATGCTTGTGCATAACAAAAGTATCCCTATTACATATGTCCTTACTAGAGGCTATTTAAATGCAAAATACCTACCTTCTATCAGGTTGCTACATTATTACTCACTGGGTAGGAAGCCTATGTAAAGGACTCATGTGGGTATTTTACTTCCTATATTTTACACCAAACTAACTGCCTATTTGCCCGAGTAATAATAGGCTGCCATAACAGTAATAATGCTTTCAAATATCAAATGGGTTTGAAAGACATACACACCATTTCATAATACCGTACTCAAAAAATGCATACCATTGTAAAAAAATTTTGAAAGTAGTTGTATAGCCCCATAAGACAAGTTTTGAACTAAGACTTATAGTAAAGATGTGCCAACTTCAGGAAATTATATCTGGACAGCATTTAAATCAAAGTAAAAGGACTCCTATTAACTTTCATGGGACACAGAATTTACTCAAATCTATAAATTAGCTCAAAAGAATTAATTGACTGCCTTCTATTTATATCCAATTTTACTTTACTCTGTAAACTTTAAGAAAAAAATATCTGATTTCATAAAAATATTCTAGCAATTTTATCATTCATAATATTAGCATACTTTTAAAATGCAAAATCGGAGTTAAATGTTTTAAAAGCCAGCTCTTTAGTGCTTCTCTTCAAATAAAATCACTGGTTTAGTTGCTGAACTGGAGTTTAGAATAAAATTTTGTAAAATATTGCACAAAGGGAAAAAAAGCTAGTTAATGAACAGCTCTATATAATTTTCTGTAAAATATTAGCATTTCAGGCAGCATGCAAACGTGTGCTCCCTTTGTAGAGCAGATATGTTGCAGAGATATTCACTGCTACTTAAGTAATCTCATATTCAAACTACAACACAAGACAGTGTTTAATGTTCCAGAGCTTCAAATGATGGAAGAGAGGGGTCTTGAACTAGATGTGCTGACTGGAAAATGGCATCAAATGAGTTGTGAGAAATTCAGTGCAGGCTATTTCAACTGCATTTTGAAGAACTTCCTTTAAAAATTAGCTCCAAATACAAGAAACACTACAGACAGGAAAAAACATCTAAACTTGGATGTTGGTTGTCTAATTCAATGTACACTTTAAATGTGAGAACTGGGTAGTTGCTTTCTGCAAAGGATTTATGTAAGGGGTTGAAAGTCTGAGATTGCCTGCAGGATGGATCATGCAGGTGGAGGGATTGAGTCTCATTACCCACCCTGGCGAGGCAGATCCCCATTTAGCATGTATCACTGGGATGTCATGGGATCTAATGAGTTGTGGTAGTGGCCATGCAGCTCCAGCACACACATTTCCTACTTATTCATATGGTTCCTGGTACAATTGTTATAAAACACATTTTCTTAATGGAAATACTTTGATTTTGGATCAGACACACACACATGATCTATCAGTTACCATCAGTTTATGTGACTGACCTTATATTTCGCTACATGGGCCAAACTCTGTCTCATCACAACTGTGTCAATTAGATCATATCTTTGGAAACCATGTTTATTAATAAGAGCATACTAGTATAGCCATAGAAGTACCTCTGAAATCAGCAGTGAACTGAATAGTTTGTGCAAAGAGGAAATTAAAGTGAAAGCTTTAGATCCAAGTTTGGGTCAGAAGTTCGTAGTTGCCTTATTTTGGCAAATCCTCAGCATCCTTCAGGAATGAAAGAGATCACTCGAGTGGGAGTCGTACACATGAGCTGTCCCGTTGGACTTCTGTGCTAGACAACTGAAATGTTAGGGACTCAGAGAAAGGATGGGGTTTAGAAAAGAAAGAAGATAGTAGACTAGAAAGCAAGATCCTTGTGAAAAAGTGTACTTTATATTATAGTACAGGCTTTACTATATCTTTGGGGGCCTTCCCTTGTTATCAGAGAAACTGCTAGGTGGGTAAGGACATTCAGTCTAGTGGCAATTTAGGCTAACTCATAACTAAAGAGAGACCAAGGAATCAGAGTTATTCCAGAAGTTACTGCTTGTGGGTTCATGTAAACATAGACATAACCTAGAGAAGGAGAACGTCCCACCAAAGCGTGCCTGTAAATTGCTCAGTGACCTTGCTTCTCCGTCACAACACTTACGGTACGAGCTGTACGCTGGGTATGCACTGCTTACTGCTCCATAGTCTGAACCAATACATCCACTGAAGAAAAATCATACACGTGGGATGTGTGTGTGCATAAACACACACTTGACGTTTTTCTCAATTCTCATCACATGTTTCATTCAATAGACTTATTAATCAACCATAAGAAATGAGTTAAGATGTTGAAACAGTCATGGCCTTTGTTCTGTGTCAGTTTTGTTGGCTTAGCTGACATATAGCTACAAGGCATGACGGATCAAAGTAATTAAAGTTCCAATCATTTACCTTTCTATGTTCAGTGTCAAGACAGCTAGCCTTCACCCTGGGTTCAGAGCATTTTCATATTTTTTTTTAACATGTTATAGCTGTGCCATTTGCCTTGCTGTACTTAAGAATTTGACAGCATTTCCATTATAAAGTTTGTATGCAATGGCTTGAGATTCCCTCTGGATTCCAACTTTGCACGTAAAATCACAGACCACAGGCAATCCAAAACCAAGCAGGTAGGGTTTTTATTTTCTTTTTTTCTTCTTTGTTCATTTACTTTAAGTCAATTTAGTCAGGTTTTGTCCATCAGAGAACAAGAAGTTGTCAGTTCTGTTTCACTTAATTTCTAAGGCACATTTTTAGTGTTCAGTAAAACTTAAATGAAACTTATTTTTTTCCTGTCATGAAATATGGTGGGCAATTAGTCTTAATCTTTACTCTTCCATCATACACATTATTTATAATGAAGACTATGAAAAAGTTTGGTCTAATCAAAAACTTTGGGGTATGTAGCAGGGAATGATTTCTGGATATTCAAGAAGACATTGGTTTGTGTTTGAATCCAAGCATAAATTCAAACAGTAAGTGATACTTTTCTCAGATTAGAGAAAAATGCATTTCTATAAAGCCAGACAAATAATTTGAATCTTGACAACAGTATCCACTAACTAAATACAAACAAGCACATGTTTTAAAAAAGGTAGGAAAGCAAAATCTGGAATGAAATAAATCACAACCAGTGAAAGTGACTGTCTCCTGGAGTCTTGACCTCTCTGTACCTTCTCCTCTTTCTCCACAGCTGGGCCGTTACCTACATTGTCTGGCTGGATCCACCAGGCTGTGGAGCAGTAAGTCATGTTCTACTTATCATCATGATTTGCATCAGACCTTGTATAGGACTGGCCGTAGATTTGGCAAAATTTTAGTTAAAGACCCTTTGCACATTATCAGATGCTGGTGGTTTATAGTCTTGCATGTCCCCAAGTCTTATCTACTGCATACAACTCAACTCTAAAACAGTGAAAACTACACCTGCCAGGGTTTTCTATGAATATTGTATAGCTTTATAAGCTTTGCTTTCACAAAGGTCCTACAAAATCTGATAGTTTTACTGCACATTAGAGATTAAGAATGGAGCTGTAGAGTGTCCATTGTCTGGCACAGCAACGCGAGATGTTTTGGGAAATAGCCCACTCTGTCTATATTCAGTAGCAGACTGTTGTACCACCATGTAGCCTGCATAACTCCATAATAAGGACAGACTCTTACAGTACTATATTAAGCCTTCAGAAACACAGTCTAGAGGAGATTAGGTGGCTTCAAGAATATTAGTGCAATTGCTACCAAATATTCTGTCCCTATTTGTAAGGATTTGCAAAAACAGTGACAAGGAGAGACAGAGGAGACATAAGATGTCTCCTTCCACATTATACAGTGAATAATAAGGACAGAGCATTGTTTGCAAAAAATCAGTCATGAACGGAAAAGGAAGCTAATTCAAAATTAATTTCATTTATAATAAATACCTCCACCGGCATTTTTATAAATAAAACACCAGCAGTTATTATTCTACTATGTATTTACAAGAAACGGGCAATTCTAAAAAACAATAGAAGGACATCTCATTACTCAGAAGTTTAGGACTGACAAATCATAAGACACCACCTACCTTTTCAGAATCATTACAGGCCCATCTTCCTTCAAACTCGGTCAACATATGTTTTACTATTTACCTAGATAAAAGTAGAATCAAACCCAAATTTCTGTCATTCCTCCCATAGGCATCTCAGTTTTCTCCCTTCAATGACTTTTTAAAGTTCCCAGAGCATGAAACATCACTTTGATGCTGCATCACATCCAGTTAGGAAGCTCTAGCATGTAGTGTTATGTTTAAACCAACATGCAAATGTAATCAGGAATGACACGTCGTCCCAATAATGCAGTCACTCAGCTTTGAGAAACGCAAACAGACAGATTATAAAACAGAGATTCTCACAGCCACAGGTTTGTGCTTTTGGAAACGAGTCTCTAAGCCAAATTTACAGACAGTTTGAGAAAGATCTTAAAGAAAGATGCCCTATGCCTGTCAGTGTTTAAGAGGCATTTGGACAATGCCCTTAATATGTCTTAACTCTTGGTCAGCCCTGAAGTGGTCAGGCAGTTGGACGAGGTGATAGTTGTAGATCCCTTCCAACTGAAATAATCTGATCTATTCTATTCTATGCTATGTTATGCCATGACAGCCAACATGGCTTCATTAAGGGCAAATCATTCCTGACAAGCTTGGTGGCCTTCTACGACAGGGTTACAGCAATTATGGACAAGAGAAGAGCAACTGATGTCATCTACCTGGACTTCTGCAAAGCATTTGACACTGTCTCACACAACATCCTTGTCCCTAAATGAGAGAGACATGGAGCTGATGGATGGACCACTCAGTGGATAAAGAATTAGCTGGATGGTCACATTCAAATAGTTGAGGTCAACAGCTCTATGTTCAAATGGAGAGCATCGATGAGTGGCGTCCTCAGGGGTCGGGGTTGGGACGGGCGCTGTTTAACATCTTTGTTGATGCCACGGACAATAGGATCAAGTGCACCCTCAGTAAGTTTGCCAAGCTGTGTGGTGCAGTTAACATGCTGGAGGGAAGAGATGCCATCCAGAGGGACCTGGACAGGCCAGAGAGGTGGGACTGTGAGAAACTCATGAAGTTCAACAAGGCCAAGTGCAAGGTCCTGCCCATGGGTCGGGGCAATCCCCAGCACAAATCCAGGCTGGGCAAGGAGTGGATTGAGAGCAGCCCCAAGGAGAAGGACTTGGGGGTGTTAGTGGATGGAAAACTGACTGTGAGCCAGCAACATGCGCTCACAGCCCAGAAAGACAACCATGTCCTGGGATGCATCCAGAGCAGTGTGGGCAGCAGGGCAAGGGGGGGGATTCTCCCCCTCTATTCCGCTCTCGTGAGACCCCACCTGCAGTGCTGTGTCCAGCTCTGGGGGCACCAATATCAGAAGGACACAGACCTGCTCGAGCGGGGCCAGAGGAAGCCACGAAGATGCTCGGGGGGCTGGAGCACCCCCCTGTGAGGACAGGCTGAGAGAGTTGCTGGGTTCAGCTGGAGAAGGCTCCAGGGAGACTTTATAGTGGCCTTCCAGTACTTAAAGGGGGCTACAGGAAAGATGGGGAGGGACTCTTTATCAGGGGGTGTAGGGATAGGACAAAGGGTAATGGCTTTAAACTGAAAAAGGGCAGATTTAGATTAGATCTATAGAAGAAATTCTTCACTGTGAGGGTGGTGAGACACTGGCACAAGTTACCCAGAGAGATTGTGGCTGCCCCCTTCCTGGAAATGTTCAAGGCCAGGTTGGATGGGGCTTTGAGCAACCTGGTCTAGTGAAAGGTATCCCGCCTGTGGCAGGGGGGCTGGAACCAGATGATCTTTAAGGTCCCTTCCAACACAAACCATTCTATGATTCTATGCTATTCTTTTCTATTCTAAAGTTTCAGTCTTTAAAACATTCACTGAGGGACCTAGAGTTGGCCGTTGAGGTCTGATGGAGAAGGCCCACAACCTGCATATTGTCACCAGAGCACTTCAGTTGCTGTAAAAGCTGAATGTGCACCTCTGAGTGTTTTAGTTCCTCATCTCTACAACACCATAAACTCAGCCAAACATTCCCAAGCTATCGAACCCAAGAATAAGAGGTGTAGGAAAGTGAGATTTTTCTCACCTCTTTTCCAGCTAATTCTTTTAATATTTATTGAGAAGACCAGATTGTGCTAACATCCTTTTGGAAATAACCCCTGTCAATGTCCCGCTCCCTGGCCAGAAAGATTGTGAGTTCTATCAGAGTAGGAAGACCTTCCCCATCAGTGCTCAGTATGACTCACCCAAAAAGGGCTCTACCTGCTTTGTTAAAGCAAATCTCACATGCTGATGATTGCTCTCTGCCCCTATCCTCTGTATCTGGGCTAAGGACACCGGGTCCCAGCAGAGGGTTTAACTGCCTGGTCGTTCAGGTCTTAAACAACACATACACACTTGTGTGGGCCTTCTGTGTAAGTGTGACCCTTGGTGGTTTACTAGCAATATTGATTTTGGCTTTACAATACTCCTGTTATCCCTATTATAAAGATGAGGAAAAAGGCACAGCTAAATGACTTATCAAGGCTGACAAAAAAAACGAGTGTCGGAGCTGAGAATAGAAACCAGATCACCTGAGGTTTCATTTCTGGAAACGTTTCCCCTTTCCTCTTCCTTTGAATCTTTGTTTAGTACTGCGGCAGGTCATTTGAAATTTGGGCAATATTCAGATATGCTTTCTTTCCCAGAAGGAAATAAAGCTTTACAGGCTCACTTTACAGAGGCAGCCAGTCCACTCGGACTGCCGAGGTTTTGCAGCTCTCACAGGACGCTGCAAAATCCAGCAATCAGACCTGTGCAGCCGGAATGCTTTCAGAGGAGATGGCAATGCACAGAAACAGCGTATTATCTAAAAACAGGCTCGCACAATATGTTTCTACGGACATCAGAAACTAATCTTTGAAATGGTCCCTGATGAGAGCTGGATTGGCCCGAGCTGCCTTCTGAAAATGTTCCAATTCCTCCTTTGCATCCGGTGTGTGTTTATTGGAGAAAGAATAAGTTCTCGTTTAAATTCTGCACATGTATTTGCACTGTGACCTTTTTAGCTGTTACCTCATGGCTATATCTGAAATTGGTAATAAAATGCAACTCATGGTAAAGAACTGCTTGGTGATTTTATACAACTATAATTTTACACTCTCAAAAGGCAGAATATGTAATTCCTTAAGCCACACACGGGAACATGGTGATACTGGGCTGGATTTTTGTTTTCAAAGCCAACACCATGTGAATAAAGCCAACTCTATACAATGATAGAAATAATGAGTTAAACAGATATGCATTTTAGCTGATCTTGATGCCGAGTGAGAAACCAATGTGAAGTCCCACTGAAGTGAGGATGCTACACAAATACAGGCACAGAGAGCTCCCACAGCAGATGATTGTGCATCTTAGTGGTTTTATATGTGTTTATCTCTAACTGCTATGCTAAGTGTTTCTGAAGAGTCTCCTAAGTCTGACACACTTTAAATAATTTCCAAGACATCCTCTTGATGTGTGAAAAAATACAACGGACCAGCGTAGGTAGCGACTGAAAATGAGAGGCAACCTTGGAAGATGTGATTATATGCAAACTTCTCCTTTTCTTGTATTAATTTATTGAATTCCATTGTTCTGATTTTAAGACTACATTAAGGAGCCTTTTGTTAGGTAGTCCTCAAACGTAAAGGAAACCATAATATGAAACCCAACTATTTAATATCACTCAGTTTCCCCATAAAGTCCACCTAGGCAGGCTCCTGCCACACACAGAAGAGTGCTGAGCTCAGTGGTTCTTTATCCAGCCACAGGTTCAACATCACTGACCCAACAATAGAGATACAGAAAAACTTATTTCAATGTAGACACACCATACACATTTTCTATACAGTAAATATACTCTGAGCTGTCTTAGTAGCTTGTTTGCTAAAAAAATTAAGTAATTAGAAACTATACCTCGTTTTGTGGCCCTCTCTTCAAAGTGCAATTGTATTTACATCAAGCAACTTCAGAGTATACTTACTTATACTATACTTCTGGATTTCAGAAATTTTTGGCTGGTTTGGAAGACTCTGATCACTCCTTTGAGCAGGATACTGGGTCGTTGGGTTTTCTGGTATGCTACAACAGAGATCTGCAGCGAGTGAGAGCAGACATGCAGCTTCTCTGGCTGTGCTGCAGGTGAGCTCCTAAGGAAGGTTCTATCTGGAGGACTGAGCTGGGACCACCAAACACCTTCCTCCCCCCCGTACCTGGGGGTCCCTCCTGGCATGGTCTTTCAGTTCCACTTTCTCTGAACAGAGGCTTCCAAGTAGACAGCTGGAGAGATGCCATTTTTGATTTTCCTGGTGGAAAACCATTTGGAGGGATAAGCTAAAATTTTCTGGTAGAAGATATAAAATAGGCATTTTCATTGAAAAGTCATTTACATATTGCCTTGTAAACATAGCCCTAATGAGCTAACTCTACTGTAGTTCACAAATTAGCAAGAACAAAGTCTAAATCAGAAGTTTGTCCTACATTGCTTTTCCAAATACTTATTGTTCAGGTTCAGAGCTCTTTAAAACATAGACAACTACATCCATGTCTCAAAAAGAGACCACACATGTAGATGTCAACTTCCAATTCAAACAACAAGAGACAGCTACCCAGTTTGTGCAAATGAGTCCATCTAGAGACATTTTTCCCTCTATAGAAAGTATAATGACTTCCATCCTCTGCCTATGCTTATTCTGGGTCTTAGATATTTCCTAAAAGATCTGAACAATCAGATCCAAACTCTTTATGTATACAGAAAGGCAGAGCACAATGGAAAAGCTATTAAAAATCAGATTCTGAAGCACTCATACTGTGTTTTCAAATCAAGCTCTGGGTATATTTCTAATCGCTAAAGAGTGCCAACAAGTATTTAAAGCATAAAAAGACTTAACAGGAAGGTGGAGGTAGAGCAAGGTAGGAAGATATGAGCCATCTGGAGCTACCCACAGGTACTTATAGATTACTCACTTGCTGTGCACCTGCAGGGAAGGAAACAGTCATCTGCGTTTCTGAACTGACAGCAATATTGCAACCCAGCAGGTACATGCAGGTTATGTGGTGAGATTTAAACTAGAGGCATACTTTGTAACTACATCAGCATCTTGCTTTTCTACTACACATTTATTTATTTCAGCTGACAACAGTCTCCCTGTCCAGATTTGTAGTGGCACAATACATAAAGAGAAACAGTTCAGAATTCAAATTTGGGTTTCGGTTCAACAGCTAACACCAATATAGTAAAGCCCTTAAGCATTTCTAGCACCTTCACTGATCTGAGACATACCATAACTAGTAACCCTGAGGCAACAAAACACACTGTATCTGGATAATTCTGAGTTTACAGGCAGTTCCCCATGAATCAGTGCAGATACTGTAGTAACAGAAACGCCTGAAATTTTTGTTGGATTATATCTATGACAAACCAACCATGGAAGAACCCCCAACACTACTTATATTGGCATGAACTTTCTAAGAGCAATTTTTTTAACTCATTTCTATTTACATGAACGTAAACACCGATCTCCAAAAGCGTATCAGATAGTTATCACACTTACTTCATCTAGAACCTCTTTTAATAGGTGACAAGACCAAAAGAGATCTGATGGTTCATCAAATCCTTTACACTATCATATCCAGTTTATAACTGCTTTCCTAAACTGATCCTGGCTTACCTTACAGCCATGTTTTTGCTTTCATAGACAGATTATTCTGGAATAATCTATGAATACATCAAGAAATTTAATCAGTGTAGGTGAACAATCACCTAACCTGCATGAGAATAAGTCTTAGTTGTAGGTGTGCTGGGATTTAACTTCATGTTTCATCCCCGTGCTCACCTCAGCCTTTGAATGCCTTTAAATCATGGCTGATTTAAACCTAAGACCATAACACCTCCAGAAGGAGCAGACCCTGTTCACAGGCACGTCCTCCATCCACCTCTCTCATGTCAGGTCCTGCAACAGTGTGCCTTCAGGCAGGGTGGATCAATTTACCTGTCTCATTGAAAACAAACCCTGCAAAGAAAATTATAATAAAAACTATGATTCTTAGTTTCAGGAGCTGATCTAGATGGGGAGAACCCTTCTGGAAGCAACCCACACAGAGCAGGTAGTGAAACCTTAGAAGTTAATCCCCAATATGTTTGCAAGTCCCAAAGAGCACCCCAAGAAAATGTTGCTTTGCCTGGCTCAGATGGAGACCAGCTCTTCATTTAGAGCCCTGTTCACTGAAATAATGCAAATCCTCCATTAATATCAAAAACGTGATGTCACTACAGGAGCTTTGAAGAGTAGATCGTAAGCCGTAAGCAGGCATCTTCAACAAATTTCAATGATGTGATGCTGCCTTAAAGCAGATGGCTCACAAGTATCACCGTACAGCAGCCTGGCAGAAAAAAAGTTCATCTGTGCTCTGCCTTGTTTTGTTGGGAGTATTTACTTAAGGCGTAAATGATTCCTCAGTCATCTAAATAAAATATTTTTAATATTCTAGTTTTTTTACATTTGTACAGCTATGTTTGAGCACCTTTAAAACAAATCGCTGGCCTCACTCTAACCCTGTGCAGACCTTTATCCATTTAAACAAACTAATTTACATTTTGGCACTACAGAATATAAGCTTGTACTTTTTCCTCAAGAGGACTAGAAGCAGAGCAGCAAGGGTGGTTTAGGTGAATTGAAGTTGATTATATTCAACAGTTTTTCACACAAATGGTAATTTACCTAGCTCTAATTAATTCCATCATTTGCTCATTTTTCCAGACTAAGATCATCTAATTCACTTCAAAGTTGCCAATAGAAAACAGTTTAAAAAAAAAATTAAGTATCCGTTAGTCTTAAGGGAAATTTACTGAGCATCTGAAAATGTTTCCTAAACCATCTCCCATTTCCTTCCTCTGCATCTGTAAAATCTGATTGCACAAATGTTTTCTTGACCCAATAACTTGTCAATTTTAACAGCTTCTAAAACTTCTACATGTCACCTTGAGGCTCACCTTTACTTTTTAAGATATTTCCTTAGAAATTAATTCCTGAGATGACATTTTAGTAGAAGCGTTCATAAGGATACAAGTAATATTTTTAATGATTCTTTAAAAAATAGTGTAATTTCTCTACAGGAGCCACCTGTAGAGATTTTTTTCTATCAGTCCTCATTCTGTATTTGGCTATTACTGTTGTTTTGCCCTTTAAAAACAAAGCCACTATGGTTTAGCAAAATTATGACACTAATTCAATTTTTCTACATATATTATAAGCATTCAACTTGTTTAAAGTGGTCATGAGTTTTTTTGCCCTAGAGGTGATTCATTCTTCCTTTTTAATCAAATTATTCTATAGATTTTCAATACTTTTATGCAGGATCAAGTCTAGCCTAAATACTGAGTTTTCTTGCAATTTCATTGAGAAAATACAACAGGAAAGTGCCTTTCTGTCAAGACAGAACTTTTTCCAGGTTTTCTTTTGGTAACAAGAAAAGTTAAAATATCATGGATCTTTATACTAGTTCCTAATTACTTTTCATCAAAAAATGTTTTGCATTATGGTAGAATAATACAAATGTAAAATAATATATTTAAAATAACAAAAATATCTCAAACCTCACCATAGTGTCTCTGCTCATTAGGAATAATCTTGTCCACAGTGTGATATTAGCATGGCCCTTTCTTCGCCATTAGGCTCTAAAAAGTCAAATTCCAAATTAATTGTAATATGTAAAATCAGCACAAAAGTTCATAATCTGGCTCCTAATAACATCTTGGTCTTCTACTGGTGTCATGAATATCCAGACAACCACATCTGTAGCTTGACAGTGGCATATCCCTAAAATGCACTTCTGCTCCCAAAAGGGACTAGAAAATGACCAATTATTCAGCAGATGTGTCCCACACATATATTTAAAATTACATTACCTGTGTTTGCATAAATACAAATATTTATCACTGATTAGCAGTATACAGCAGAGCCATGAAATATTCCTTTATAGTCTTGCCCTTCTAATGCACCAGGAGCAGGCTTGTCAACAAAAGGCCAATTAGGTCACAAGTTTTTAACAACCTACAGTCAAAACACTAACATATGCTAAAAATAAATGGTATAATATGGTCCTAAATTTAAAATGAGACACATCTTCTGTTCATAATTTACAACAAAACGTAGAATTTCACACACCTATGTCAACTGGAAAATGTAACAGGCTTTGTTTAAAAATCATTTCTCTAGGGTTTTCTGAAGTCTTTTTAGCATGAAGTGCAAACTATTTCTATATCAAATGGGAAGATTTTTTTTTTTCAATTTAACATAACAACTCATTCTAAATATTATTCAAATGTATGTGGAAAAAGCTTTCCAAAAAACTCTCCCATCATGACTGAGAACATTCATTTTGAGTGGAATGACATCTTTCATTTGCCCTGATATTACTGTTTACTTTTTATAACTCCAAATAGTTTTTAAAGTAACGAAGTGAACATTATAAAAGTCTCTTTTTAATCATCAGAAAACAAACAAAAAAATTTGTACAGTTTTTTGTTCTAGTTGCAGGATTAAATGTTCCTTTTACAAATGTCTAAACTAATAGTTATAAAGGAGTAAGAGCAACTGAAGACAGAATTTGGGGGAAAAAAATAAGGTTACATATAAGCTGCCTTGGTTTAGTTCTAGAAATATTTATTATTTTATTATTATAGATGTTAAATACTATATAGGTTTGAGAGTCTGAAATGTCACTACTGCAGAATGATATACAAAGCCAAGCAGAGACACAGAGTCTCCAGAAGTCACCAGTGAAACCTCTTCTTCCTACAAACTCCCTTCCACAGAGAGCAGATGCCAGACAGGTAATAGACTAAAGACAGTGACAATAAAGAAAAATAAATTATTCAGACTGATTTTTACTACAGAAAAGACAATAGGAACTTTTTAAACAAAAACCAGAAAATAAATCAAGCTTCTTCCCTGAAAGCAAACACACTTTGCAGGAAAACAGTTTGTTTTGCAGCAAACATGGATGCTGACATTGTTCCTTTACCCCACAGTTGCTTTTCAGCGCTTAGCATTGCAGAGCCTTCCTGCAGCCCCAGCAGCACTGAGCAGAGATTTAGGACATGAAACCTCAACCCCCCACAAGAAGAACGCCTGTTACAGCAATAAGAAATGACTCAGAGTCAGATATTAGTTATTTTTCCCCCATATAATTTCATGGTTTCCTTTTATACTTTTCTGCTTTCATGTGTTTATTAGTAAGTAAAATTAACAAAAATTATTAAAGACTATGCTATTAGTATTGAATCTTGCTCTGAAATACTAGTATCAAGCTGGGATAGGTGGAAGTCCACCTCTACCACTTTCTATCTAAATTAAAAATTTGAAGTAATTTCCCTAAATATCATCAAAAAGAGAATCAGAGGAAGAAAAAAGTTTGATCCTGATATCCTTTGAAGTGTTTAATCTCAAAAATCCTAAATTCATGCAATAACTGTCTCTCTGTGCAGCAAAGAGAATGGATCCACATTATCAGACAGGAGATCTTCATGCCTTAACTCAGAGATATTCCGACTTTCTGCTCTCAAGTCATTATGTTTAGAGGTTTGAGGTCTTTGTGTTTATAAATGCATTTTGTTTCCTCAAGAAGCCAAGAGCTAACCACATTATTGCCACACCATATAGATAAAAATTATTGGGGTCCAATTGTCACAAAATCATGCAGTAGATAGAGTTTGTACGACTTTTCTTTTAAAAAAATATCCATTTTCATTTTGTTTGTTTTTCTGCAAATAAAAAACCTAAAACTTTTTTTCCCCCACAAAGTATCTGACCTTACACTCAGGAAACAAACATATGAAAACTACTACCAGGATCTGAAGCAGCTTTGAACATTACACGCCTGAACAAAAAGAAACAAGGCAGGAAAATAGGCTGGTGCTACAAGTTGAGGGGGGAAAAAAAAAAAAAAAAACAAAACCAAAAAACCCTTTCTTTGAAAAAGGTGAACTACTATTCCAGTGAATCAGCTAGGTGTACAATGCCAGCTGTGGAAGCAGGAATTGAGACAGTCCTGACCTGTCGAACAACCTCAAGAAAAATCATAGTTCCCATGTTTTGTGGTAGTTATCTCAAGAAGATGTAATTTCTTATAGTGAGATGCTGAGAAATGAGAGACTTCGCTAGTGTTTGTGATAACCGAAAGCTATATATTCTCTAATTCTTGATTAAAATAAATAAAACCATACATATAGGGCTTTATCAGACCAACACTAGAAGCAAGTTCAATGCCTGAAATAAATGTTTGAAATAACATGTGTATAGGATGCATTCTACAAATGAAGACAGAAAAGACCTATTCAGACTTGAAAGACTTTAGGTGTTCCAGGTGGGAAAAGAACAGTAGTTACAGAATGTTGTCATTCAAACAGTTCAGAGGATCATTTTCAACTGAAGTTCTACACAAGGGTTCAAGTATTTTACCTCAATTAAATTCATTAGCTAAAATATAGCTTACTAATTATATATGATCAAACAATGGCTTTCAACAATTATCCTTTCCGTAATTTCAAAGATTAGAAGATGAAATGGAAGATGGATAACACCTACTCTGACTTCCAAATAATGAAAACCTCACAGCTTTCCATTTCCAAAATGGAAATTTTATTTAGAAAAACTAAAATGGGATTTTTTTTTCAATTTAATTTCTCAAACCTTTTGCAACTTGGGAAATTTATCATAATTCTTTCCCAAAGAAAATTTCAGCTTTGATCGCTTCGCAGTTCTGGATGAAAAAGGTTTAATCAAAAAGTTTGATTAAATGATTTAATTGCAAAAGCCATAAGACTAATTCCCATAACAAAAGCGTCCAGCTTCAATACGCAATCATTTCCCATATAACACTCTCCACTCATCTAAACCACAAAACTTGCCAAGCCAAGAACAGAGGTTTCACTGGCAGTTTTCAATGTTCACAGACCTCTATTGAGAGGATACTTTCCTGCCATGTTCAATGTCATCCATACTTATTCCTAGTGACAGTGTTGATTCTTTCTGTGAAGTCTAGAGAAACACTTACTTTAGGTAGTCTGGAGTCCGTTCAACAAGACATTAAAAACAAGAAGATGGAAGAGGAATTACAAAGTATAAATTGGTAAAGGGGAATTTGTCCATCTGATGAGGACCGATGCTTCCACAACACTCCTTCAGGTGATATCTCCAGCTAGAGAAAGCTCAGTGGAAGATTTGCTGCACGTGAACTGAAGAAATTCATAGGCATGATATTTTTATCTTCTCTGACAACTGGATAATGAGAAAAAGCACAGTCCTTGTGCACATGGTTGGATGTAATCGCACATCAATAAGCACTGTAGATGACAAACAGAAGAGTGGTGCAAAAATATACTGTGGTTGGCAACTGTGGGTGAGGAGGAACTTTTGGCATATACGAGCACAGAAGCTTATGTGGAGGCAGATGACTTACCAAAGAGTTGCTTGCTTTTTAACTTTGACAAGTGTTTTCTTTCAATGTTGATGATGTACCCGAGCTAAATGTATTGTTACACAGAGATTGACAGGTCCAGTTCACATTTCAAATCCTGTCCATTTAATTCACAACCAGTAGACTTATGCTGAAAGTCTAATGTCATCAACAGTTTTAGCATAACACTGTGGAAGAAAATATTTGTTGAAATATTTGTCCAGCTTGGATACATCAATTAAAACAAAGAACCACCATCCCAGGATAGTAAGGCGACATGGTGGGTAAGTAGATAGCAAGCATTGTCTCCTGAAAAATAGAAAAGCCAACAGACGTCTCTGCAAAGGCATTGGTTATTATCTTCATGTACTTAATCGGCATTTAGGTGCTGTCACATCCGCTTCTGGAGTGTGATGAAATTTGGGCAAAGGAAAGGTAAAATATGCCAAGACCCACTTTGATAATCAAAGTTATCTGATGGGTAACTTAGATCCACTTCCATCCTCCAAACCTGCACAGATACCACAGCGGAATTCTTCCATGCAAGGACAGGTTCACAAGAGTTGGTGCCTGATATCCAGGTGGTCAAGAAAACCCCAAGTGACTCAAGCAATGTCTTCCACCGTCTGCACACAGCACTGCAGCCTCTATGAGCTCTGAACAGTGCTGGGGCTTCACGTGGGCAATGCCCTCTCCGAGACGAGCAGCAGACCCAAGGTCCCGAATAATTACAGTTATTAAGGATTCAGTGTAACTTTTTCTGAGTGTAGACATGTGAGCACTAACATCCTGGCCAAATACCAACTTGGATAATTATTTTGCCTACCTAAATGTCCCCGTTTTCATTTGAATAAGGTATTCTTCATTTCCAAAGCTGTTATACAGTGCTGTTGAGCGCTGTTAAACAGCTGCAATATTTCACCCCAGAGATGGCTGCATTTCAGTTGTGGGTGATGCGATCCAAAGAGTTTGAATATCAGTTTAATCACTTTGGCATCCTTCAGGAACAAAGTCACTATTTAAATGTAAGATTATTGTAGAGAATGAAATTGTCAATAAATGTAGTAATGTCTATCTCTAACTATAAGCAATTACAGAGCTAATCTCCAACTCTCAAAAAATAACACCAGATGGTATTTTTCAGAAAAGTCAAATGTAGAATATTATATTTTTTTGCATTTTTCAGTACATCATGATGGCAAATAATATTATGTGAATCCTGCAAGTACAAGAAAAATCTGCAAGTATAACATTCTTCTCTTCCAGTGAACATCCTGTGAATTCATAAATATTTACATTTTGCAAGTTATAATTATGTAGCACTGGAGGAAAAAAGCAAAAAAAAGTGACTGTATATACAAGTTTATAAAAGAACATTCATAAATTAAAAATGTGCATTGTTCTGAAAATGATACCTACTGGTTTTTTTGTGTTTGTATGTCAAGCCATAGGAAAGCTTCCTACCTCTTCTCAGTTGGGTAAAAATTATACTTGTATGTTTGAACGACTACTGATTTCTTATTATAGTTTCTATTAATAGTTGTAAATCATTATGTATGAACTCATCATTGTAGGTATTTGCTAAAATAGAAAGAAAAGTTTGTATTGCTACAGAGATAATCCTCCTTCACAAATTGACAAACACAATTACAGATGCACTCCAAATATATATTTTGTGGAGAAAACACAATTACCTAAATTGGTACAGTTAAATGGAATCTTGTTATTGTTGGGTTTTTTTCAGTTGTAGTTTTTGTATTAGTTGGCTTGGTTCAGCAATTTATATACCAGATGATAAATTTAGTGTTATGAATCTGAACTGCATGAAAGTCTTGAAGTTGAGATTTTGGTTGCATGAATTCTCTTTTTTCAGCAACCAGGGTAACTATTCATTGAAGACTATTTTTACTGAAGGAATTTTACCATTTTGATTCATGAATAATCCATGAACAGATGTTGATTTTTACAAGTTCAGTTGTTATTTGAAATTGTTTGAATACTTTATACAAACATATTGCAACCTCTGGGTTATTTGTATATTTTTTTGTTCTATTACAGTCTTCAACTATTCATTGCAAGATATATTGTCTCCTCACACAAATAAATCCTTACCAATGTAAAAAAATGGTTGGACAAGTGACCCAGGTGTATTATTCATGATGTAAATTCTTTAGGAAAAAAAAAATATTCCTGTATGACCAGAAAAATCAACTTTTGCAAATAGAAAAAAAGACAAGAGAAAATAATTTGTGCACATGTGTAATACACTGAGTGTAAGATGGTAAATTCCTCTGAATGCTCTTATGAATGTAAAAACTATGCATAACTCTTCATGGCAAATAGAAAAGGATTTATGAATTTGAAATTTACTTTGATATCTTAATAGCTGTAAAATCATCTTCTTCTCTCTCTAAAGTATTTGTTCAGTTGTATTTTTGAGATAAAAACAAAACCATGGTGGCAGCACCTTTCCTCTGTAGACAGACTCATTTTTGACCAGGCCTGCTTTTCTATTTTCCCTTGGCTGTATCTCTGCAGGCAAATCATGCATTTCTTACTCTTGCTTTCCTTTTTAAGCATGCCAAATTTGCATCCACACCATACAGTTTATCACAGGAGAAGCCTGTGAACACAGCAGGTGACTTTCTAACAGTAATTTTACCTTGTTAACTTCTGCAATATTAAACTAATTCCAGACAATCAATGCCAGATCTTCCAAGAAGGAAAAAAAGTCACCACAACCATTAGATTCAGTCAGGGTTCTAAATCACTTAAAGCAATTGAATCTGAAGTCATAGAGTCATGGAATGGTTTGGGTGGAAAGGGACCTTAAAGATCATCTAGTCCCAACCCCCCTACCACTGGAAGGGACAACTTCCACTAGACCAGGTTGCCCAAAACCCCATCCAACCTGGCCTTGAACCCTTCCAGGGAGGGGGCAGCCACAGCTTCTCTGGGAAAACTGGTCCACTGTCTCACCACCCTCACAGTAAAGAATTTCTTCCTTCTATCTAAATCTCTACCCATGTGCAGGACCTTGCACTTGGCCTTATTGAACTCCATGAGGTTTACATGGGTCCACCTCTCCAGCCTGTCCAGGTCCCTCTGGATGATATCCCTTCCCTCCAGCATGTTGGCTGCACCACACAGCTTGGTTTCGTCAGTGAACTTGCTGAGGGTGCACTTTATCCTGCTGTCCATGTCGCCGGCAAAGATGTTAAACAGCACCAGTCCCAACAACAGCCCCCGAGGAACAACAGTCATCTCTGCTTTCCACTTTTGCCTGCATTTACATAACATAAATCCTTCCCTCTCATCCTTGAGTTAGATCACTTTTATGCGCCTTCCTGTCAGCCACTGGACAGGCATACATTGAAAAACAGACCACGACTCTAGAAGGCAACTTGGGGTAGTTTATTGGAGCTGAAACCTCCATTTTTTTCTGGCAATCTGTGAAAGATTTACACAGTAGTCTACATAAAAACAACTGACAAATCTGTACTGATCTTCAGAGACCTTACAGGTCCATGTTCTGGAAAGCGATAAACTTTTCTGTATCAAGACACTACCTTAAACAGTAGAAAAGAATAGTTTTCAGTAGGACCATGGTGACAGACAGGAGCTGGCTGTCCGGTTTATTTACAAATCTGGGGAAGGCAGGGGGTAAGGTTGGTGGGATGCTTTGATTATGTCTATTACTTTGCAGAACTCATTTTTACATGATCAGGAAAGTCTGAAGTTTGGCTAGTTATCACAGCTGTAAGGAGCCTGGCTTCTGCTCTTGGGCACTAGCCCAATACCCCTGACAGCCAGGGAGAAAGACATAAAACTCAAATTTTAAGCAAGTTATAAGTTTTTAGTACACCTTAAGGCACACTAA
This sequence comes from Strix aluco, assembly GCF_031877795.1. Classification (NCBI taxonomy): domain Eukaryota; kingdom Metazoa; phylum Chordata; class Aves; order Strigiformes; family Strigidae; genus Strix; species Strix aluco. The sequence continues at coordinate 4,123,496 of NC_133936.1, read as the reverse complement.
GATTTTTTGTTTGTTTTTTTTGTTTTTTAATGCTTGGGCAGTCAGCAATGCGGTCTGTTTGGCAACCGTGCAATTTTTATTCCTGAATCTCTTCCTGTGCAACATCTTCATGGAAGCTTATAACTGAGTCACTAGACCAGGTATGTTTATATGTTACTGCATATTTCAATGTCTTAAATATACTAATCCCCATAGTTGACAGCACTTATGTTGCAATGACCTGCAGTCATCTGATCAACTTTCAGAATACTTACTAGCTATAATCAAATATATTCTCATCTCTTATTTGAACAAATCAAACAGAAATTGAATACATTTTTTTATGAACACTAGCAATATGTTCTCTTCTCTGATAATTTTGACATTAAAATTCCATTTTAATAATCCCATCCTTCAGGCTTTGCAGACTCTTAAGGTATTAAAGCAAAAATTATCCTAAGCAGTTAGATTATAATGTATTTAAAGATTAGACATTTCATGTTGAATATTAACTGCTCCACTTCCCAGGGAAAAAAATAAATGATGCAGGTTTTTTTTTCTTGTATAATTTATACTTTTTTTGATAGGTTGACTACACAAAGTTCAAATCTTTTAGGAAAAAATACTATAAAATATACTCATAGTCCTGCATTATATTAAAAAAGCTGTATATAAAGGTATGAGAAAACATTTCTGCTTTAATCGTTACCATATTTTGATCCCTCAGAAATACACAAAATGGCTGTTCAAACTCAATGCAGCCTATCAGACTCCTGATCCGAGGCAAGATTGCAAATATTTTGCTATCTAAAGAACTTTTATTTACATGACATAAAAGATGGGATACTTATCTGGACTTTAGGTTTCATAATAATACAAAATGTACAAACACTACTTAATCATTTGAAAAAAAATACACCAAAAAAATAACTTTTAGCCAAACTTGTAAGTATTTTAGGTATTTGCCTAATTCATGACAATCCATTATAAAAGTATTATTAGAGTGGGGCAGAATTCTATACTTAAAATTGACCATCGGGAGTATGTCCTTTAGCCAGAGTAGCTTACCTCACTGCTTGCTCTTACCTGGCTTGCCTTCCACACACCATCGATGAACATGTCTACCTACACATCTGCTCCATTTCTAGACATAATGCATGACTGGTCTGCTTTCCACACCCCCCTGCACATGGGTCTCTTGACTTACTCTTCATTTGCCTCTTGTCATTCACCATCTCTTTTAACTCTCAGTCAGAAAGTGATGTGACAGCTATCAGAACCAAACAAATCAGCAGCCCCATCCCTTGTCAAGCCAGCCTGGGAAATCAGGAGTTGTGCACAGTGATCGTTCTGCAGTGTCGTGCAGTCTGTGCCAAGGCAGGGTGGTCCATCACTGCACAATGTCTCTGAAGGAGCCCTCTCTCCTCTGGGGTATCAAGGAGAATACATAAAACGTGCTGCCCTAGCTTTCTGCTGTATTTTGTGCCAACACAGGTAGCTTTGGTCTTAAGTGTATCCTGCCACTTAGATACAACCTCCTTATTTATTATTTTCTTTGGTGCTTGTTCACCATGGAATGCTGAGATACAGGTTTGCACCCAGAAAAAACATTCAGAAACAACTCCCCCTGCTCATTACCGGCATGGACATGGTCCACTTGCCACTTGCTGCAGCAAACACCGGCAGAGCAAAACAAGCGTCCGTCTAGAAAGTCAATGTAGAGTCTCATGCATTAAGTACACCCACTGTCTTATTCTGAAATAGCGTCTCTGCATAGACAAACCTTCACCTACAGACAAAAAAAACCCCAAACACCTTTCTTCTTAGAGTTTCTACTTTTAAACATGCAATTTACAGTGTAGCTCAAAAGGATTCCAATCCTTGTCTGCCAGTTCACCCAGGGGTGGAGATACCTGCTGACCCCATCACTGGGCTTCCCCTCCTCGAGGCAACCAGCACAGGGTGTTTCCCCTTTTCTTGTATAAACGGGGGGGGGGGAAACCCTGTAATACAAAAGAGTCTTCTTCCATCGGTAGGTAAACAACATCAGAGACAGCCTGGTTTTGTTTCCACACTGTATGACACCATAAATACACACCCTTTCCTGTACTATTACTTGTTCATTTTTTAACAATGTGCTTATGCTATTAGAAGTGTATTTTGGGTTATTTCTGTGGAACATTTAACATCTTTTCTTTGTCCTTTTGCCTTGCCCTTCAATTTTGACCGTGATGGATCTAAGCATATTTAGGACATTAAGGGCAAACTAAATTGTTGTTTATACTGTTAGATGTAAAAAGCATAATGGTAGGGTAGTGTCTATATTCTGGAAAATAAGTACACTTGTCTGATTTTTATTACATATCTTCTCTACTGATGTGTACTGAGCAAATTGTGGGGTCTCTGCTGAAAATGCAATATGAAAGTTTAATACAAATCTCTGCAGGACGTGTCAACCTGAGCATACACTAAGCAACTCAAAACAAAGAAAAAATACTTGCACTTTAGGAGAGACGCTCCAAGAATGCCTAAACGGACCCATTACAACCACGGGGCTGGTAAACACAGGTAAGCGACAGAAATGAGTGATCTCCTTCATCAACCACCGCAGCTAGTACCTGACATCAGCATCTGCCCTGGCTCCACGCTCAGTTCCTGAGCCAACCCCTGAGATATGGGCTAAAATAGTCTTCTGTAAATGACACAGCTCATAGAGAAATGCCTGTGAAATCTGGAGACAAGAACCCGCCAGGACTTTTTCCAAGCAAGATACACAATCTGGTGGCCTGTGCATGCAAGGGCTGCTAATCCGTCCACAGCTCTCTGAACACACGCAGACACACACACAGACACACACACACACTGCTTTGCCTGCCCAGATGTTTTCTGATTCATAATGAGGTCATCCACAATGCCAAAAACCTGGCCTTGTAGTTCTCCAACACTTTTGGAAAGCCACAGAGTGTTTAAGGGGAATGGAAATATTAAATACAACATACGTATAAAACACAATAAATCAAATGAATTTGTTTAGATGAAAAGCACTTTTTTGTTTTTGTCAGCACAGCAATTGTATATTCCACAATTATTATAATGTTTTCTGACATAAAACTGCTGTATATCTGACTGCTGTATCAGACCCAGTCTTCTGGTTTCACCCCTTCTTGCTTTACAGGATGGTTCTTAAAATATCTGTATTTTAAAGTATTTCACCATTTCCAAGGTCAAAATTAGAAAGTGAGAAATATAAAATTGGAATGGATAATAAAAATTACTGGATCTGTTCCTCAGTCACTATCCCCAAAAAAGCATTGAAAAAAAGAGTGAAAAAGGGCTCACTTATTTGAATTTCTGCACTGAAACAACGAGCAAAGCTGCACAGAGGACTGAAAAGCCTGACCCTAAACAAACCAGAGGAGAGACACTGCTGCACTGCCGCCTTGCTTCTGCCTTGGATAGCTGTTGGCATCGCCCTCTTGATCATTTCACTCCACTGCTTTTACTTTACAACTTTACATTTAACTGCAAATAACATCAAGAGGTCTAAAGCCCAGCACCAAACAGCTGAGCATTGCTCCTACCATAATGTTTTGGAGTCCCTAAAGACAGAGACCCCAAAACAGACATGCTTACGGAGACCAAAGGCTGGTCCTACCCCACCCAGAGAAACGCTGTCTGGGGACCACAAAGCCATGGGGAAATGCAGCTTTTTTTCCAGGCTCACGCAGCACCACCTATAGACAAAAAGACTACATTTCTCTGGAGTATTTGGGAAATGGAAAGTACTCCTACCCTTCTTACCGCAGCTTTGTGTACGCTGCTTTTCGCCCGCTGCCTCCAACGCTCAGGGGAGCAGCAGGGCTAGAGGGGGTTTGCACAGAACCTGAAAGTCACTTCTATATAATCGAGAAAGAAACCTTGAGAAACCAAAGAAGGTGAATGAGAGTGATTGTCTGGCACCAAATACAAGGATCAAAGATCCATAAAACTGGCTTTTGCATAAAAAGCCAGGCAGTTCCCGAGGACCCTTCACCCAGAACCAGGACCCTCAATGAACAGTTATTTTGAGGATTTTCTGCTGTGACACTTTTCTGTAACACACAGACATCAAATTGGAAATAACACTATTGCTAAGAAATAACACCCTGTATACTTATTTCTTTCCCGTCTCCTTCTGCACATTTCAGGCTCCGTGCGATGTCAGAAGCCTGTGCAACCTCAGAGCTGCAATCTGGAATTTGCCATGATAAGTGTCTCTGGAGCAGGGCTGTATGCAAGAGTATAAAGGTTTAGGATTTTTTAATTACGTTTCTGTGCTTACAAAGAGAATCTTGAAAATGTGAAATGTATCACAGGGATTGATGTCTCCCCATTTCCAGACAGTATGAAATGAATCATTCCTTGAGAGATGCGAGGCATCCCATTCTCCTCAGTACCAAACCTAAAGATGACAATCTGCAGCACACTGAAAAGTGAAAATGTGAGTACAGTAAAAAAAAGAGAAAGCAAAGTTACTTTTCACATAAATAGGATATCTGTTTTGCAGAAGAGGCTTTCTTTCAGATTTCAGGAAAAAAAAAAAAAAAAAAGAGAGAAAAAAACACAAACAAACAAACCAACCAACCTCTGAGATGAAAATAAAGTCCTAGAATCTAGAAAGTTGTTGCAGAATTTAGATGTGGCTTGATGTAGAGATAACATAAAGGAATGCCTCTTGAATTAAAATATTCCTGATGGACCTTTCTTATATTGGCTGTTTTCCTAATTTGATTAATTTTAGAACTTTGGATGAGTTCAAACTTAGAACATTTGGGGTTTTAAATTCAGGATTTTGTGTCACATTTTATGCCAGTTAGTGATAATGACATATCTTGAACTTCAAAGGTGTCTAACCAATTAGAGATTCTCTGCAAGAGAAAATGCAGAGAGGAAAAAGAAAAATGATATTTGAATAGTTTTCTACAAATGCTGAATATTAAGTACATTTTGAGAATATTCGCGTAGTAATACATGTACAGTTTTCTTTAAAATTCTTACTAATTTGAATTTTCAGGATAGGAAACAACAGCAGTGCCATGAGTCTCCTCTTCAGCCCGTCTTTTATTTGTACAGCCCTATAACACCATGATTTCATGCTACATGTGTTGCTTGTTATATATCCTAAAAATTCAATTTTCATATCCCAGAATGAAAGAGCTATAAGAGGTGAAGCTAGTCATTTGATCATAAAGTGTTGTCAACGTGAAGGAAACTGCTTTTGAACACTCTGCCACCACCCTTATTTGTGGTAATCATGCAAATCACTGCAAACAGCTCTGAAGCCTGAGTTCATTTGGTTTTGAGTCGAGCTACAGTAATCGTGTACATGGAGGGAAGGAGAAACACCATTTGATATATGTTTCTATGAACATTTATCCCTGACAAGACTGAACAAAGTACAAAAGTAGCGCAACACCTACTGTGCTGGGATATATGAGTCTTCGAAATGGCGATCTCTATCTCAAAAACTATTTAACCAGCCTATGATAGGGCAGTTACTGTGGTTATAAGGCTTTCTTTCCTAGAATGATAGAGCACAGTAAAATACCTTTTAAAACAACACACAAGTTATTGCTGACCAGATTCTGACTCCAGTAAATTTATTGCACTCTATCTTTATACAAGTTCTTCATTCTTCTCTTCTTTTCCTTGTGTGTAATGAGTTTATCTGCCACAAAACGGATTGTATTTTTTCCTTTTCATTAATAAGGTTACTAGATTTGGAGGGGTGCAGTTGAAAGATTGTAGCTAACATCCAAGCCTTTTATTGTCAGAAGCTCATCAGTAAATCGCACTATTTTAGATTGCTGTATGCTTTTGGGTTGGTTTTTTTTTTCGGTTGTTCTCCCAAGATGTTATTACTTTATCTTTAGAAACACTTTTCCACCCTTACCCCGCTTGGCAAGTTCTCTAGAATGAAAAGCTTTTTATTTTAAACAAACCCCTGGTAGAATTGCAATGCCCTTCGTAAAATTACCCATGGAAAGTAACTCCATCAAACGCTAGTGAAATAACTGCTATGACTGAATGCTGGCCATGGACCAATGCAG